>NC_141908.1:30750000-31065000 GCF_057802395.1 Ceratotherium simum simum | reverse complement strand
TAAAATGATTGTTCATGTTCCACCTAAAATCATCTTACTTATCCCCCAGTGGGAGCTGTGCCACCCTTGGAAAACACTGAACTAGCTGATCCCTATGTGTCTTTCTGGCTCCTGTGTTTGGTGTTTCTGTGGTTCTAAGAGGGGCAGAGTCTTCCCTCAAAGTATACAACCTAAGGGCCAAGACTGACATAAACAACTAGAAGAAAAACATACAATCATATATATTTTTAAACATAAAAATAGATCCTATTAACTATTTATGTGGCTTTTAAGTAAGGGTAATTGTGTTGGAGTCACCAGAGCTTGAAGATTAATTAGCTTTATGTCGGCAAAAAGCATCAGATCTCTGGATACTTGGAAACACATGTGAAGGATTTCAGATATGATCTTTGCTTCAAATATTTTTAGGGGGCATTTGGTTTGGGAAATAAGGAAAAGAGATTTGGTTTGAGTAGTCTGGCAAAGCCTCATAGAGGACAAAACATTTTAGAAATTACATAATCTCTTCCTTTTATTACCACCAGCCAGAGGTCCTCTAAGCCCTTGCTACTCAAAGTATGTTTGGTGGATGTTGGCAAGGCCTGGGAGCTTGTTAGAAATGCAGGTTCTGAGGCCCCAACTGCAGCCCTGATGCTTTGGAATCTGCATTTTTGCTGATCCCAGGTGATTCGTATGCATATTAAAGTTTGAGAAGCACTGCTTTAAGCCACCTGAGCCTACCTTAGCCACTGCCTATCTAAAAATGGTCCTTCAAGGACATATCCCAGGTCAGATAGCAAGGGCACTAGAGGTCCCTGATAGACTAAATACACTAGATTCATGTGTTTCCCCTGCACCATCTTTGAGGGACACCACATTACACAGAAGACTTAGGAAGTAAACATTTATTTTATTTAGGGGAAAAAATAAACATCAGTTTAAACTAAAATCAAAACCTCAAGCTATAACTTGTAGTCCTTCAGCTGACTGAGGCTAAGAATAAGAATAAAATAGTACTCATTTTCTTCCTTCTTCCGACAATCTCCACCATGTCACTCCCCTGTACTCGCTGGCCCAGAGACACATCTGCCCTCCATTGTAAAATGCAAGCCTCTGCATGAACACCTAAAGTAATAAAGATCCATATAAAGGAAAATATTTATGGGTGAATTTATTCACGTGAAAAAGGAAATATTTTTTACATAGAAAAGGCACGGGCATTTCTATGAGAAAACATTTTCCCTGGAAAGCATTAGCCCAGAGGACTGCTTTATTGATCTCAGGACCCCTGTTCCTTCCTTCCTTCATTTTTTGAGTCAATACTCAACAAGTATTTATTGAATGAATGAATGAAATCACTTCCCCTCGTGGGCAATAGCCCAGAAAGCCTCCTTCTCCTCTCAGCCCCTCTGGAAACTCTGGATTCTTGCCAAAGGCTGTTTGATAGCCTGTTTTCTGCAATCCTGTCAACAGAGTAAAATCAAAAGCATTTAAAAATTTTCCAGTAACTAAGCAGAAACTGATTAAGAAGGCCAAAGGAAATGAGCCAATCAGAAGACAAACAAACAAACAGCCAGTGACTGCACATAACCATGGAGATTCTGCCTTTTTAAGTGAGCCACACTCTAATATTTAGATATAAGAGAAAATTGTTTTATTTTTAGTGTACTTAAATTCTTTATTCCTAGGCTTCCATTCCGAACTCAAAACATTGAGTTCAGAATACCAGGCTCCAATACTGCCACTATTTTATTTCTGTATCGTATTTCATCAGCATATTCAAAAATTTTCCCAACTAGCCTCTCAACATTTGCTGTTGGGAGTGAGGAAATGTTACTGTTAGAATATTATCCTATGTAATTATATGTAATAACAGACTTTGATACCTCCATATGAATAAGAGTAAATTCATTTATTTGAGTTTACAGGTCCCCCAATGTGGACATTTTGACAAGCACATTTCAAATCCTAAATATTAAAGTGTTTTCATTTTCCTCAGGTACTTTCAGGCCAAGTGAAAGAGTGGAATGGAACAGCCAATCACTGTGCCCCTATTCTGTGCCAGGCACTCTGCTGGGGGCTTGGTGAGAAAGAAAGGTGGACAAAATGTTAGAATAAAAGACATTATAGGTGACCTACTATGTGCCAGGTATTGTTTTGGACTCTAAGTGTCTAAAGCAGAAATTCTAACATAATGGTTCTCAGTCTTCGCTATACAGTAGCATCACCTGGAGTCTTTAAAAATATAAACTAATGCACGTACCCCATTCCCAGAAATTCTGATTCAATTAGTTGTGGTGGGGCTGGGACATCAGGGTTTTTTAAAAACTCCCTAGGTGGTCTGCCTTTGGGCCAAGGTTGAAAACCACTGCTTTGAAACGTGTGTATTAAGTATTATCTTAATATCATCCCTATGTAAGTCAGAGTGGTGAATTTATTGAGATTTCAGTGTAAATAATAGATAGAACATCTTTCTTTATGATTCTTGAGAACACAAGTCAGGTCTTGTATTTCTAGTACCTATCACAGTGTATAATCAATAAATGTGTGTGGAAGATCTTGATGATGATTGGGAAACTTCTTGAAGTCCTGCTTATACTGCCTGGCCCACCTCAAGTGCTGAATACATGTCTATTAAATGAAGAAAAGGCTTCAATTAATGAAGGAATGATGATGAGTTGACATAGTACCTTATCACTTCCTTGAAACAAGAAAGACATAGAAACTGCCAGCTCCGCTGTTCTTGGCTCCATGGAACTTTACTACCCACCTCCTCAGCAGCAAATGACTAGCAGGAGTTCTTTGCCACAGGTGGACTGGAGAGCTCTGTGCCCATCTTTGGGGTAGCTGTGGAGATCCTTGGACCCTCCCCTGCTTCATCTGAGGCTCCTCATTACCAGGGTCAAGTTGTGATCAGGCAGGGAAATCAGGTAGGGGGTGCCTTCAGTGGGGGGCATCAGACATGACATTAGCACCATGGGAGAGGAAAGAGTTCCACGAACTTTGGTAGCCAGTGACTGAATTCTGCTGTGAGAGTATCTCCTTTACTCTCTTACTTGGAGTCAAACATTTTCCCTTTTACAAATTCTTCCCTCTTTGATGTGACTGACCACAGCGGGACTGAGCTCTTAGGCACTGAGTGAGATTCATAAGATTGAGGGGTATTATGCATGTGTACATGTGTCTATAAGTTATGTTTAATGTCACCTTCTATGAAAGAGTTCCTTTGAACAATTTGTAATGCCAGAATCTATGTAGCATATCTTGCTGTCTTGGTACACACTGTACAAGATGTGTCACATTGTGTTCTTACCATGGGAGCAGCCCACTATGTTATAACATTTTATTACAGAGATTTGGATATATTGGGAATCAAATTGTTTCATGAAGACATATAATACTATAAAAGACATGTTCCGACATTGTCAGCCTCTTTGGCAGATGTTAGTCTCTTCCCCGAATACCAGTATGATAAAGAACTCTCCACTATTTGACATTAATCTATATATCTGGTATGTGAGGTCCTATGTAGGGTATTCTACGAGGTCACATGTTGCCGCACCAGCCATTGCAAATGTAATTAGAGTTCCCAAGTGTCTCACCTGAGAAGATGCTAACTCAAATGGAAGCATCTACTCTTTCTTAGACAGACATGCAAAGAGCAACCACTGGGGATACACACAAGGGCAGTAGGAAGTTCCTCAGAATTCTGGGAGCCCTGATACACAGATCTGCTCCATGATACCATCTGGAACAGAGGACGTTGGCAGGAAGAGGGTTCACTTTTTTATGATGGCATAATTGTAGGAGAAGGAGTCTATGAACAAATTAAACAGCCTCTGCTCCAGCTCTTACCTCTTTGCTTAGTCCATCTCTCATTAATGCTATTACCCAAAGCTTCACTTTGTGTTTTTGATTACATTTAAAAATACACACACACAAAAAGGAAAAAGAAAAAAAATGCACCTGATTTCTAGAATGACGAAGTAGGATATAAATACATATTTATATTTTACAACATATAAAAATACATAGATCCAAACATCTCATTCTTTCTTTGAAGGTTACTTGTTATTATAGCTCACTCCATTTCACCTGTGTGGGAGATCAAAATTGGCCACCTCAAAATATGTCTTTTTACCTTGGTTATTTTATCGATAGATGGGGAGGGTCCTTGCTAAAACCAAACATTTACATTTGTAAGGGAAATCTCCATTTGTAAAGGTATCTCCCTCTCTGTACTGGGAAGAGGGGAGCATGACCTTATCTCTAGAAACTCTTAGTAGTACAGAAGGAGAGGATTTAAATATGCATACCCTTGATTACTGTGCTTTCTGGCTCCCCTAACCCCATCATCCTCCTTTGTCTACCTGACTATGCTATTTAAGGTGAAAAACTTCTGTCATTTGTTGAGAAACTCAGTTTCCCTGCTTTCTCCCAGGTATACATGTTATAAAGCTTTGTTTGATTTTCTCCTGCTATTTGGTCTCATATCAATTTAATTTGTAGCCCAGCCAGAAAGGACCCAGAGTGGGTAGAGGATAGTCTTCCTCTCCTTCACCTGCAACCAAATTGCCTCTTTATCAACTTATCTTCTACCATATTTCTTGGCTTCTTCCTCTTGTAATTTTGCAATAGCCTCTCTCTTACTGTTCCAGCATCTCCAAAACTTTCAACCACTCATTTATCAAACCAACTGTCTCCTCTCACTGATATTTCACTGCCAGGGAATAGTTATGGTGAAAAAAATTAGATAAACCATATTGCTTCATTCTCCTAACTCAAAACTTTCCTTGGATTTTGCTTATAAAAGAATGACTACATTGTCCATAGTTTGATCTTATTTCCTTCCACATTTCTTCAATTTCTCAGTTTCTTTACTTAAAGGAAATTATTGCAGCCACCTAGGGAAATATGTTTGAGAATTAGAATTGGACACAAGAGGGGATGTAATAGTTTGCTGGAGCTGCTGTAACAAAGTACCACAAACTGGGTGGCTTAAACAACAGAAATTTATTATTTCACAGTTCTGGAGGCTAGAAGTCCAAGATCAAGGTGTCCACAGTGTTGATTCTTTCTAAGGACTGTGAGGAGGAATCTGTTCCATGCCTCTCTCCTGGTTTCTAGTGCTTTGTTGACAATCTTTGGTGTTCTTTGGCTTGTAGAAACATCACCCTGATCTCTGCCTTCCTCCTCACATGGCATTCTCCCTCTGTGTGCCTGTCTCCAAATTTCCCGTTTTTATAAAGACATCAGTCATATTGGATTACAGTGCACCCCAATGATAAATAACTGGCAAGCAACAGGATATATTGGAACACATGGGGAAGCCATTTGGCCTAAAACTAACTTGGCCTGAACTTGTTTTTCCAAAAGGGGCCTGTGGCCTCTGAACATTCATTGTATATCTGCTTTAAGCAATTAACATGTCCCAAAGACAAGGACAAATGCCCTTAGTGTATAGATGCAACTTCCCCCACACTGGCATTTCTTTAAGGATAAGCATTTCTCCCTAGGCTAGGATTTGATTGCTGCGCTCATCCTCTGACTGCACAACTCGAGACAACAGACCTGCCACCAGCCACGCCCCTGGAGACAGCAGACCTGATACCTGCTGTTTCCATCAATCGCTGTGCCAACGGCGTAATCTGGCAGGGCGATCTTGTGATTATTGTAAAAGGGACATTGCAATCATATGTGATACATGCTCTTTGACAGTATATAAATGCTCTGTACACCCCACTTCTTTGGTGCCCTTCCTTCCTTGGAGAAGGAAGGCCCTGAGCTACATGGTCCTCAAATTTGGCTGATAATAAACTCACCCCAATTTTGACTTATAGATTGATTATGGATTATTTGCATCGACACTAATGATTTCATTTTAACTTGATTACCTCTGTAAAAACCCTATCACCAAACAAGGTTACATTCTGAGGTACTAGTGGTTAGGACTTCAAATTTTGGGGGGACGCAATTCAACCTTTAATAAAGGATTACCTTTTCTGTGCTGTGCATGGCTGTACTGGGCTGTCTTGCTTCCCACTGGCAGACTTGCCTAGACAATGGGCAGTTCCTCCCAGTTTCATTCTGCTTTTTGACAATATGATGTTGGTCTCACTTGGCATCATCCTTCAAAAGAAACAGTCGTTACTGAAGAGAGTGAAAATAGTGACTTGGTTTCAAAGAACCTGCCCATCATCCCTATGTGAGAACAAAAACTTGCTCATACTCTGCACATCCTTGTTCCTGTCCCTCCTCATCCCGCCCCACTCCCTACCTCTTCTCCCAGGCTGTAACCCCATCTGACATTTTCTTCTGACCCTCCTCAGTAGTCACTTGGGCTTAAGTCACTACCTGCTGCTTTGCAGAAAGCCAAAGAAGCAGCTTATCCAGGTCTCTTTCTCAAATAGCAGAAATGCTGAGCCTTCCTGCTGGGACCCTTTGTCCCTCTCAGCCATTACCACAGAGGAAGACAGTCACTGACTGGAGATCAGCAACGGGCTTATCTGTGAGTAAAGGGGTCAGTGGGATGAGCTGAAAAATGCCACACCCGGGTGGGCGGGGGCGGGGGGGGCGGGGAGGGGTGAGTTTAAATGAGACAGAAAATAAATGGAAGAGTCCACATAGCTATCCAGAAAATTCTGCCTGAAATTTTTGCCCATCAGGTTTCTTGTTGTTCTCCTTGCTACAGAGAGGGCATACCCCTTAGCCATCTCTCAGGCCTAGGGGACAAAGCTGAGGGGTGATCTAGGTGGTTCTGTTTTTTTGTTTTCCCAAAGGACAAGCCAGCACTTTGCTCACAACTAAACCATTTACTATCTTTGTGTTCTCCTGATGCTCTGATATCAGCCAAAACCAAAAGTACTTTTGCCTCAGGGGAACTTGTAAACTAACTGAGTTAATGCAGAGACTGGGGAAAGCTTACTGAAAATCATCTCCCAATACATCTGGGTATTACACTTCCAGAAGGATGATTACTAGGGGGAATCAGAGAGACTAAGAAGAGATAAAAGAGGGAAAGCACATTTTGTTTGAGAAGATTTTGGCAAAAGTCACGACATGGGTGTGTTGGAAAGAGCATCCATTTTGGAGTAAAAACACCTCTTACCAACTCAGTGACTTAACCTATCTGAACCTCAACATTTGCTTTTTCAACTTGCCAAATGGGGAAAATAGTTCCTGCCTCAAAGGTGAATATGAAGTGAGATAATGCAGAACTACAATTTTTTTGCCTCCACAGGTCATTTAGAGGCAAATTCTCCTGCCTATTTCCATAGAAGTATTGCAATATAGTCCAGATTCAAAGGCAGGAAAGGAATGGGCGGGAAAATGAGAGACAATCAAAGCAAGAAAAAGAAAGCAGCTGCTTAATGCTGAAGCATCTCTCTGTGTGCAGGACTTCCTTGCGGGGCACCTCTTACTCTGATGCATCAGATTGGCCAAAGTGAGGCTGAGACAACATGCATGGTCTCCACTCGAGGCTGCTCTAGCCTCATGCTCCCCAATCCAGACACAGCCTATCCTTCTAAAGGTGTGTGTGTTTCAGAAACACATCCACCTGCACACACACACTCAAGAATTGACAAGGAGACTTTATTATTGTTCTGGTACAGGATATGAGGAACAAAGGAGACTTTCTTTGATAACTACAGCTCACTCTAGTGTCTCCCTTCTCTCCTAATTATGTACTCTTTCTGTAGTGTGCTGGAAGCGTTCCATGTATTGTCTTGTCTTCCCACATGAACGAAGGGCAGGTAACGAGTGTTTTATTTCTCTTTTATGCACTGAAGCTCCAAAATGCTGAGCAGATAGTAGATGTTCAATAAATGCTTTAATAATTGGATTTCCACTCTGGCTATAACAGTCAACTCGTGTTAAACCAACTCTCCATTGAACATGTTAAAAAACAAAATTCAACAGAGTGAATTTGAAGATCTAATTGGCTTTATTCAATGATTTATGAATCAGGCAGCATCCCCTCTAACAAATAGAAGGGTGCTCTGGAGGAGCTGAACAAAATAGAAGGCTTTTATGGGCAGAAACGGAGGCGGAGGCGGGACAAGGAATTTATTAGCAAAGCAAAAGAAAGGATTGTTTCAGGCAAGCTCACCTTCCCTTAGGGGAAGGGCAGGGGTCTTATCATGTAGATTACCTCACTAGTGCAGATCAGGAAATCCCAGACCGATTGGTTTAGAATTCCATTCTTGAGAAAGGCTAAAACTGCAGTTAGGTTAGGTATTACGTCTTGGTAGGGCTTAACACAAGTGACTCCATTTGGGGCTTCTTGTTTCTTTTTAACATCCCAACTAGAATAGCTGCATTTTTAAAAAGATACATCTGTTTGAAGTCATCAGAGTTACTACAGCAGGCAGAAATTAGGGGCAAGGTCCTAGAGAGGGAGGAAATGCATTGAGGTGAGACCAAGGTTGGAGCCACTTCTTGCCCCCCACTCCCCCCCCCAGATATTTGCCGATTCATAGGAGGGAAGGGGCTGAGAGGCTGGGGACACAATCAGAAAGTGATAGCCAATCAATTATATCTCAATAAAGCTGGGAAATAACTCTCAAAAAACCAAATGCTCCTAGAACTCTAAGAAAAAGAAGAAAGGGACGGCTAGAAGGTAGAGAAGCTGAGCAGAGTCTCATAGGCTTGAGGAAATAAAAACTGGGGCCATGGGCTCACCAAGGAGAAAGCGCCTCGGTAAACACCTCAGGCTCACAGCCATGATCCATGAAGAGCAGCACCCAGGAGTAAGGAAGAACCAGAAATGGCTCTGTCATCAGCAAGACTGAAACCCAACTTCAGATCAGATCAATCCAAGTCTGGATTCAGGCAAACAGCCCTATTCTAGATGTCTTCCAGAAGCAAAAGGAAATCCACTCTAGAGAAAGATAACATCATCCAGAACTTTTATACTTTCCATAAGGTTATGCAATGATATTTACCTTTATATATCTCCCCTACCCTTGCCTTTCAAATCCTTCTGGTGAGATGTGGAAAAGGCATGGAAAGTCAGAAACTTTGGCCTCTAAGTCTGTTTCCTTATTTACGGAGTGAGACAGGTGTATCCAGCTTTGAAATTCTCTGTCTCTATGTGTAGAACTGGACTCTGTGTCACCCTAACTGTGCTGCCTCCTGTTCTAATCACCTCCTATTCACCCCATTGGTGAGAGAGGGATATCTGCCCTAGGGTTATGGAGAAGACACCCAACACACATATGCACTCACATATACTCACAGCCCAGGGAAGGAAGACACTTTGTGTCATGTAGGGCCACACAGAGGTTGCACTTGAGAACAAGTGAACAACCAGGGGCCATGGGAGGCAGGCTTTGTAGTATCAAGAGGGTGGGATGACCCCTGGTTTTCATGGGAAGATGTGATTGGCTTGTTTGAAATGTTCCATGGGCTGGCTGGGACCTGGAACCCACTTCTTAGGGATAAGCTGGAACTGTGCCTGGTGCCTTTGATAAGTGGGGTATTTTGGCAAGAGAATCTTATCTGTGGGAGCAGAATGGGGAGGGGAACTTGCAGTTAGGCCAGTTGAGGATCTCCCAATTTTACCAGTTGTCAAGGTAGTACATAATGTGGAGCCTTCATTTTAGGTTTTACACCACACCTCCTAGAGAGAAGGCCATATATCTACACCCAGTGCCCAATTTCTGCTACTTTGCTCAATTGTCTTGACTTTTCACCGATCCTTTCATCTCATACTCCTTTCTTATAGTCCTATGGCTCTCACCATAGTTTGAGTTCTTATCACCTCACATCTATGGCAATAACATTATGCAATAGGTTTCTCCACCTTCAATTCTCCCCTGGTGTGAATCTATTCCTGTCGCGGCTGACATATTAATCTTCACAAAATACCACTTTAACCACATTGCTTCCCAGTAGCTCCTCACAGCCTTTCAATAGTTTCTACTCAACTTGTGATTTGGCTTCTTTGAGTTGTGTGAAAACACAGCAGCGGCTAGCACAACGACAGGCCCACTGAGCTAACCATGATCTGCTGAGCTTCAAGAGCCAATTCTCTGACTCTTCAGGATAAAAAATTAGATACCTGCCTCCATGTTGCTACTTTCTAAACACGATCAGATAATAACATTTAAAAAGTAAAGTTAGTGCCAATTTTCTTATTGACATTTTTCTTTCAATAAAATAGGTAATCTTGGTTGTAGGAATATATTTCTTATTTATCAGAGCCAGAAGGAGCTATTTTTATTTTGAATGATTAAAAAAAGATATGGCGGTAACCATTTTTATTTTTCCTGAGTTGATCAAGAAAAGAAAAGATTGGGGAAGATAGGCCCATCATAAAAAGGCTTTAATTTCCCTCTTAACACCCTGCCTCTCACAGGGACCACACAGGATTCCCATGACATAAATCCATCACTCGTTCATTTGGCTGACGTTTTTTTTAATAGACTTTATTTTTTAGAGCAATTTTAGGTTCACAGAAAAATTGAACACAAAATGCAAAAAGTTCCAATATATTTCCTGCCTCCACACATGCATGATCTCCCTCACTATCAATATCCCGCACCACAGTGGTACACTTGTTACAATTGATGAACCTACATTAACACATCCTTATAACCTGAAGTCCATAGTTTACATTAGGGTTCACTCTTGGTGTTGTACATTCTATGGATTGAACAAATATATAGTGACGTATGTCCACCATTGTAGTATCACACAGAATAGTTTTACTGTCCTAAAAATCCTCTGAGCTCTGCCCATTCATTCCTCCCCACCTCTAACCCCTGGCAACCACTGGTCTTTTTACTGTCTCCATAGTTTTACTTTTTCCAGAATGTCATATAGTTGGAATTATAGAGTATGTAGCCTTTTCAGTTTGGCTTCTTGTACTAAGTAATATGTGTTAAAGTTTCCTCCATGTCTTTTCATGGCTTGATAGCTCATTTCTTTTTAGCACTGAATAATATTTCATTGTCTGGATGTACCACAGTTTATCCATTCACCTATTGAAGGACATCTTGGTTGCTCCAAAGTTTTGGCAATTAAGAATAAAACTTCATCTGGCACACTTTTCGTCTTGTAAACAAACCTACCTGGGCTGGCCACTGCAAATGAGACTGCGGTGGGAATCTCAATTAACAGCAGCATCATTAAGTGCTGCTGTCTGGGTGTTGTTTGAGTAAGACAGCTGCTAACTACGCCCATGCACAGGGCTGCATCATAAAATTCAGGTATGGCCACTTTTCAGGGATACCAGATTTCCCCAATAGAAATTACTCAGGCAGCCTCCACAAGCATTTATTGAATATATTCCCTGTTTGGGTGGACGAAGAAGTGACTAAGATGACTACCTGCCCTCAGGAAGGCTTGAGAGCCTATTCCTACTATAATGTCCATAACAATGAACACTTATGAAGCAAGTACTAAGTTTCAAGCACTATGCTAGCTATTTCATTTAATCTGCGCAGTGACCCAGCAAGGACATTTTACAGAATGGGGACCCGAGGCTTAGGCAGGTTAAAGGGAAGCCCTCCCCAGTTGAACTGCAGAAACTCGAAGTGCGTTTAGCACTATCTGGACCTGCCCCTGTCCATTTCATGGTCCTTAGGAAGTTACTCCTTGGACCCTAGGGTCCAAGACTATGTTCTCTATTACTTTCCTTCCAAGCCAAGGGCAGGATCAAGGATGCATAGGAAAAACTCCTCCTTGGATTCCACACACATACACACACACACACACACACACACACACACCACAAAAAGTACAACAGGCCTCTTATCCTAGCAAAGAACCTCAATGCCTTCCTAACAAACCATTTGGTCTCCTTGAATTAGAGCAAGATGAAGACCTCCAGCCAGGAATGACTACTCACCTTAGAAGGGGAAGGGAAGAAGGGAAGTCATTCCGAGCCTTTGGGGCAGCAGACTCTGCAGTTTTTGGCTGATACCTGACCCAAGAGCTTTCTGTGACAAGCCGTTCAAGAGATATGCTGATTAAAAGTGAAGGGTGGGCAGGGGAGGTCAGAAAAAGAATAACCACCACAACAAAATAACTAAACACTAAAGCAAAACAAGAAGGAATTGATAAAAATATAAGGAGAAATTAATGAACTGAAAACAGTAAAACTAATATAAATAAACCCAAAAGCTGATTAGTTAGCAACAATAAAAAAATACAATAGGTAATCTATACTCTCACTCACCAGGGCTGGTCTAGCTACTGCCACTGCTGAATGTCAACCCACCGGCAACAGGAACAACGCTGAGTTCCTCATAAAGCGCCGTCCCTCATGGGGACCAACCAACCAATTGGTGCTAAGCTGTTTACATCGGACTCCTGCCACCCTGCAAGGATCAGTGATTCCTCTTGACTGGAATGGACACATGTTACAGGTTTTGATTCGCCTTTCCAGCACCACTATCCAAGGGCTTCCAGAATGTTTTATCCACTGACATAGCATTCTGCATAGTATCACAAAGGACCAAGGGACTCACTTTACAGCCAGGGCGGTGTGCTGTGGGCACTCCTATCACACAACACTCCACCCAGAAGTTGCCAGCCTGATTGAATAATGTGATGACTCAATGCCAAGATGCCAGCTTAGAAAGGATACCATCTTCTAGGATACAGTATGCACCCTGAAATGATGACCATTATGTTGGGCTGTGTCCCTAGTAGGTAGAATTCATGGGTCCAGCAGTCAAGGGGCAGGGAGAGGGGTGAGAGAGGAGGGCTGTGCTACCATCACTCCCATTTTCCCAAGATCCACTCAGGAAATTTATGCTTATAGCTCCTGCAAATCTCTGTCTTTAGGTTTAGAAGTCCTGGTTCCCAGAGCAATAAACTCTTCCACCAAGAGTCATAGAAAAAGTCCTATTCAACTTTAAGCTATGACTGCTGCTTTCTCACTTTGGGCTCCTTGAGCAAAGAGACCAGCAGGCAAGCAGAGGCGTTACTGTCTCGGCAGGGGTAATTGGCCCTGATCAGTAGGAGTAGGTGGGCTGCTTTACAGAATGGGACAGGGTAGATTATGTTTGGCACCCTGGTAATCCACTGGGTGTCTCTTGATACCCCTCTGCCCAATTGTGATGCTTAATCAACAAGTGCGGTAACTCTAGCCTGAGGAGGGTATGGCAACTAGGGACTCAGAACCTCAAGCATGAAGATCCTAGACTAGCAGAGGTGCCAGGTGAGGTTGAGGAAAATCAAGAATGGAGAGTAGACAATGAGCATCAGTTGTAGCAAGATCAGCTGTAGCAGTGGGGGCTGTCACTTGTGTCATTATCCTTATTTGAAGTTTCCCCAGGAAATTGAGGAATCCTGGAGGACGTGCTTCCAATGAGATGAATCTATTATACTAAAAAGTAAATCTGAATGCACAAGGGGTGCACTGTAGTGGACACTGTGCTACACTGCCTAGAATCTCTCTTCAGGGCTGAGGCACCCATTCCTCCAACTGTTGGAGGAGTATTGTTTGCTGGTGGGTTGGCTCTCAGTTGAGTTTCTCCCCAAGAATTGCCCTTGGCCGAAGGGAGCTATCTCACCCCACGTTACGCCCCTTGCTGGTCAGCCAGGATCTTGTTGACATGAGAGTCCAAAAGCCTGGCCCCCTTGCCTCAATTTGAGACATCTCTGGAGGGCCGTCCCAGCTTCAGAGCTGAGGCGCCTGATGCAGTTGACTGCATCACAGTTCAACTTCTCCCTCTGTCATCCTGTTTCCCTCACTTCCTTACCCTGTTGCTCCTGAGAGCATACCCCAACAATCCACCTGCACACAAATCTCCATCTCACAGTCTGTTTCCTAGGAAACCCAACTTACAATGCCGGTGATTGGACATTTTAGAAGCTGATCCACCTGCTTTTGTGGATACCAACCATTGCATCCCTGAGAGGCAAAAGGGAAGCTGAGGGCAGGGAGTGCAGAAAGGTGGCAGAGGGATCTCAGAAACAGCCCCTTGCACCCTTGGCTAATGGTTATCTCTTCAGGGCAACAGCAGCAGCAAGAGTGAAGCCAGGAGTTCCACAGGCTGGGACATTTTCCTTTTCTCTCAGTGGTTTTTGCGGAGCCTGAAGCCAGAGAACACTTCTTACTGCTCTTTTGTGCTGATTTTGATTCTGCCTTTCGTGGCATCTTTGAGAAGCCTCCTGTTAAGCAATCAGCGAAAGAGCTAACTATTGCCAGGAAGGAAAATAAAAGCGCTTCTTCCACTCTGCTCTTAAATGTCTCTCAAAGAGAAACTAAGGGATATTTCCTAAGCAGGATGTGGCTTAACATTTCTTTTAAGATATATTTTTAGCAGGCTACACTTAAAGGTAGCTTTATCCAAAAGGAAGCTTTATCAACCTCAAAACCATTTCTTCACATTTCAATTCTCTTCAACTTTTTAAATGTGTCCTTACAGTCTATTAGTCACCAAAAAGACATTTAGAGCAGATCAGAAACAAAGTCAGGGAGACAACGAATGAATCAGAAGACATCTCCTTGTGGTTTCGGGCCCAGCACAAAGTGAGAATTCGGCTGTGTACATTTTAGCCAGATTTTCCACAGTCTCAGATATAGGCGTCTCCCTGTTTTAAGGTCAGCATTGGAGTAGGACAAATGGCAAGTAGAGGAATGAAAACATGGTAAATGTAGAGTTGTTGCTACTTTTTCTCTGTCATCATACAATCATACAAAAGGAACTGGAGAGAGAAGGTCCTTCTAACAGGTAGCTTCAAAGACACCAGCTGCCAGCATGCTCTTCCCCTGTCCCCCTGCAGTGCCTTCTCTGATGCTCACTCTCCACGCCCCAGGAAACAAGGACAGGGGATTGCCATTTGGTTTGTATTATAATTCTCTACTCTCAGGCAGAAAGTGGGGTGTTGTGAGCACCAACTGGTGCAGGGAAGATGAGTGGAGGTATTTACTTCAGCCTGCCCCTGGCTGCCCGTCACACAGGGAAGGACTGATTTGTAGGATGGACGCTGTCTGGGCCATCTGAGAACCTTCAGGTCACTAAAGGGCCAGTTTGCCACAAGATGCATCAGTGCAGTGTCCCATTAGCCGCACTATTTCCTACTAAACTGACTCCCCTCTTCTCTCTTACAAAAGCTGAGCTATTAGACGTGCTTTTCCTCCAGCAGACGACTTTATATCTCAAGGCTGGAATACGCATTTACAGGAACAAGCACAAGCAGAACAGAGCCCTGCCCTGCCCTCCTGTCCCTTGCTCTCCCACTGTGAGGTCCCCAGCCCGACCCTCCTTTCTTCTCCTTGGCATCATTCTCTGACTCCTTTCCCAAGCGCTGCGGTGGGGATGTTTTCAGAAGGCCCAGGAGCCTTCTTTTATCAAGCTGGCCCCACGAAGAGCCACTTTGCATCTATGAGCAGTAACAGAGCCAGGATGTGGTGATGCTGAGAAACCCCACCACACACTCTTGGGGTAAGCTGGGTGGCGCAGCCCGAGCAACACGTTCACACACGCCCACGCGGCTTTTACCAGCTCTCTTCTGAGTCTGGGCAACGCTGGCCCCAGGGGACATTTTCTACTGCAGTCCAGAAAGCTCTTATTTTGTTTTCACTTAGAAACTGTTAATCCATGAGGACCGCCACAGTCCGACATGTCCAACCTCAGGCTCAGGAAGCCTTCTGGTTTAACACAAGGACAAAGAGGACTATGGTCCACGATGGGCACAGGTATCTTTCTGTACCTTTACCTCATCTGCCATGTTCTTCACTGTAAGCAGGTGCAGCAATCTCTTCCCATCCTGTGGCTTGAGTCATCTGGTCCACGGAAGAGATGAAAACAAGTCGACTGCTGTGGTGGAATGAGCTGGTGATGATGACTTTGTTATTAGGCTGTTTCTAGAAAAGTCTCTCCACCTTGACAACCGTCTGTGTCCTAGGATCTTAGGATAGAAAGATGGCTGAGAAGGCATAGTTCTAGAGTCCTACCATTGAGGCGTGGCACATGCACTGATAAAAGCATATATGAAAACAGCATATAGGAAGAACCAAATTATGCTTTTTTTTTCCTAGTCTTTTTTTTTCCTTTGAAGGAATGGTGGTCAAGAAGCCCCATAGTGTAGACAGCTGAGAGGGATGTTGAAATACAGCCCACAAAACCCACAAAACTGTTGCAGGACTCACTGGAAGGAATATGGCAGTATGGGCCCTGGAGTCAGACACTGAGGTCAAATTCTGCCTCTGCTCCTTGCTGTGGGGCCTTGGGTAAGTGACTTAACCTCTCTGTGTCAGGTTTCCTTATCTGTAAAAGTATGGGAAGCAAAAGTTCCTGTCTCACAGGCTTGCTGTGAGGATTGGATGAGTTAACACACGTGAAGCTCTTAGCACAGTCCCTGGCATATATTAAGTGCTCAATAAACATTAGCTAGTGGACAACTTTAGAACATCTGCTTTTGCTCTTTCCAAGATGGGGATCTTTTCATCTTGCCAGGCAGATACAAAGTAGAAGAAAAACATGGGGCCAGCCCAGTGGCGCAGTGGTTAAGTGCACGCACTCCGCTTTGGAAGCCTGGGGTTCGCAGGTTCGATCCTGGGCGCACACCGACACATGGCTTGTCAAGCCATGCTGTGGTGGCGTCCCATATAAAGCAGAGGAAGATGGGCATGGATGTTAGCCCAGGGCCAATCTTCCTCAGCAAAAAAAAAAAAAAAGAGGAGGATTGGCATCAGATGTTAGCTCAGGGCTGATCTTCCTCACACACACAAAAAAAAAGTAGAAGAAAAACAAAACCCAAGAGATGGTGAGGGAAGAGAAGAGGAAAAAAGATGGAGCTGGAAGAGCGAAGGGAAGGGGAGAAGCAGGAGGCACATCCCTGGGGTGGGTGGAGGAGTCTCCCACTGGAGAGGAGTGAGCTATATAACCCAAAGAAGATGCACTGCCCAGGGGCTCACAGGATCCAAAACAAGAACATTTACAGGATTTTTGAGAAAATCGAGAGGGTGTAAAACCACAACTGTGAAGGATACACATCCCACAGTTTCACATGTCAGCCCAGAAGATAATGCAGCATCAACAGCAGGGGAGACGTACTTGGGCACCCAAGGAAGTCAGTGTGCACACTTAACATTTGTTGTTATATGTGTTGTTATAGGATATACAGAATTTTCTGTTGATTAAATGTCTTCATGTAAATATGAAGGAAGAGTATTTATCCAGTACCTCACACATACAGGAATGCCGGGGAAAAGGGCAGAGAGCACTATATCATCTGACTATGTTCCATGCCATTGATTACCTGGCAAGTGTATGTTAAAAAAATGCCTTGATATCAGGGCCACTGAGGGATGAAGAGGAGTTTCCAGGTAGACAAGTAGGGAGGGAATGGACATACCAAGCATGGGGAAGAATGTATCTAAAAGACCAAGGAACAGCATGGGGTTTGTGCGGAATGCACCAGCCATAGAATATGACCTGAGGGTAAACTGCAAGGAGAGGGAGATGAGGCTGAGAGCTGGGGCCAGGCCAGAACATTGAACTTGATCTTTCTAAGCAGTGAGAATTCACTGACAGGAGTTGAGCAGAGGCATGTCAGCTTAGAAACACAGTGGAGAATGGTTTTGAAGGGGCTGCGATTGGACAGTGGGAAAAATGTTAGAGACCTCACGCAATAGTTCAAGTAGAATGATGAAGGCCTGAGCGAAAGCAGAAGGATCCAGGGGATGGGCAATTCACCTTCTGGAAGTGAACTCAGTAAAACGGGGAGAGCTTATCAATAAGAGAGGGATGACTCCCTGGCTTCCGGTTTGGGTGATTGAGGGGATGATGGCGATTCAAGAGCAGAGTATGTGCAACTGGGGAAGATAACTTCCTTTTTGCATGCAGGATGGAGAGGAGGAGTGGAGAGGGGAATGTGGGTAATACGAGTAGGAGTGGAGTTAGTGAGACTTTCTAATGCAAAGTGGAAAAGACACTGAGCTTGTCTGCCATTTTATCTTTGCCACCTCTCCTTTTCTTTAGAGAGGGAATATTTAAAGACACTCCAAAGGCAGAACAAACAACTAACATTTACTAAGTGCTTCCTTTATGACTTTTCTCGGTGGGTAAGTACTTTACCAATATTACCTCATTTGAGCCTCAAAACAGTCTTATGAAATGAATATTATCATTTCTAGTTTACAAATGAGCAAATTGAGATTCAAAGGGATTAAGTAATGTACTAAAAACCTTATAGTTAATAAGTGGTAGAGCTGATACCACTCTATGAGAATAAAGAAAATTTCAAGAAAGAAGAATTTTTGTTGTTCATATTTCTGAGTGGGGGAAGATATGCTCATAAGAAATTCGGATGAACAAATACACGTTGGCAGTTTTATTAACACCTTACATTTGATGTTCATGCTTTCAAAATACATTCACCTTCCTTATCTTAGATTTCCCTAAAAATATCTGAATGAGGAGCCAGGGCAGGTGCTGGTTTGTCTATCAGTCAATGAACAAACATTTGCTGGGCATGGCCACTGAGCAAGCCACCGTTCACAGGGTGTTTGCTGAAGTTTCATTCATAGTCCTGCCTGCAAGGGGTTTACAGTCTAGTAAAGAGTAGCTACAAGGAGCTACACAACACCACAAGGCTTGCATGTTAAGTGCTAAATTGAGGCTATAAAACATTAGTTTTCAAACTGTATTCCCCAGATCCTACTGCCCCTAGGACAGTGGTTCTCAAAGGTTGGAATGATTTTGCCCCCTGGGAGACATTTGTAAATGTCTGGAGACGTTTTTGATTCTCACAACTTTGTGGGGCTGGGGGCAGGGGGCGGGGAGGTGCTAACAGCTAGTGGGTGAGGGCAGCAATGCTGCTTAGCATCCTACAAGGCACAGGACAGCCCCCACAATAAAGAGTTATCCAGCCCTGAATGGCAATAATGCTGAGGCTGAGAAAACTGCTCCAGGGGCACATAGTTACTTGATTTGAATTTCATTTTTTAAACTTCACTTTATTTTAAAATAGTAATAAAACAACAGATATGCTGAAAATTATCACATACTAAATTTTAACACATTGTACTCACCAAAGGATTAACTCATACTGCCAAATTAAAGACTTTTGTGGAGAACTTGGACTAAAACTTCCTGGCATAGTGATTGTAAATGTCTTAATTTCATAAGAATTTCCTAACAAGATTACCTACTATGAAGAATATCCTAAAATTTCCAGATAAGTCATCATTAAAAAAAAAAAAAATGAACCATTTCTAACTATTTGTATGTATCGGGGTT
The DNA here is from genome assembly GCF_057802395.1 of Ceratotherium simum simum. Taxonomy (NCBI): domain Eukaryota; kingdom Metazoa; phylum Chordata; class Mammalia; order Perissodactyla; family Rhinocerotidae; genus Ceratotherium; species Ceratotherium simum. Next base: position 31,045,816 of record NC_141908.1, on the reverse strand, counting down.
TTCTTAATAAAATACAGAAATTTGGAAGCTGACACTGACACAAGACTACAAACTATCATCCACAACACTAAATTTCAAATTTTTGTATTTATCAAACAGCCTAAATGATTGACTTTAAAAGAGTATGTTGTTAAGTTTGAACTTATAAATCTGAATCAATGAAATACTGGTCTCATTTGGAAAAAAAAAAAGGCCTGTGCTACTAAAAACAAATTTGAAAACCACTGATACAGGGCACAAGATCCATGGCCTGGCCCTCAAAGTGCGGCACTCAGACCAGCAGCATCAGCATCATCCAAGTGCTTCATACAAATGCAGCATCTCAGGCCCTACTTCAGACCTTCTGGATCAGGATCCACATTTCAACAAGGTCCCACGTGCTTTAGAGTTTGAGACGCGCTGGTCTATAGGATTTCACAGAAAAGGAATCCAGGAGGAGGCTTCCGGCACAAACAGTAAGGGCTGTAGGCAAGGCAGGATTTCAGCAGGGCATGAGTTGAATTAACTAGACAGAGACATATGAGGAGGACATTCCAGGTGGGGGAAGGGGCAAGATGAGATGGCGGGGAATAGAGGACTCTAGCCAGACAGATGGTTCTGGAAGCAGAACACTTAGGAACAGTTTGAAGAATTTGGGGGCAGGGGGTACTTGGGGCTGAGAGAGGGGGCAGCTAGCCTGCTCCCCAACCCTGGGGCTGCTTCATCAGGGGCTGCTTTAGGCCCCCTTACCTTGATGACAGAGCAGCCTCCGCTGAATTCCGGCCCAGGATTGCCAACCATTTCACCACCATGAATCAATTAAACCTTCAATAGTCCCAAGAAGTTGGGGCTCATTATCTCCGTTTTGTAGATGGGGAGCCAACCACTTCCGGAAGCAGTAATTACTGAAGGTCAGAGGGCACCTGAGGCAGGAAGTCTGGTCTGTAACTGCACATTCCTGGCCCTCCCAGGTTCTCCCTCCTGAGGGCCACAGCAGTGGAGCTGCTTTCTGCTGCTGGGAGCCCTTCCAGAGCTTAAGGGGCTTCAAGGGGCCCTGGCAAGGAGAAAAGGGGCTATTAGCATCTGCACTCAGGCCAGGCTCTGTGGAAGGAACAAGACTCTAACCTCGTGCCGGCCGGGGGCAGGCTACTGAGAGGGTTTGCTGGAAAGACACTGGGACAGGGCGGCCTCAGAGAGGAGGGGGAGGTGCTGGGGAGGAGGAAGCAACCAGGAAGGAGGCCTCTAGCAGAGCTATTCCTGAGAGGAGCTGGCACTATAATAGCCCTCTAATTGAGCGAGGAAACTTCAGTTGAGTCAAGAATCACCTAATTTTCCTAAAAACGTAAATAGGCTTGACTGAAGCCTTATGTACCAGCTGAATTCTTTGCAGGCCCACATATAAGCTCTGGGAAACAATGCGCAGCTTGGCTGGTGGCCGGCAGCATTGATTCTGACTGGGACCTCTGACCAGCCCTGATTTTGCTAGGAGTCTGTAACAGGGTCAGCTTTCTCTTGGCCTCTTGAGACACCCAGTGAGGTTTCTAAGCTAAGGCAATGGACTCAACTCTAGAAGAATGACAAGGGCCCCAGGATAAGGGGAAATGTCAGGGTGAGCTACTCCATCCCTTCAGGGCCCCCTCAGCCACCCTGTCCTAAAGATAGAGAGGCTGGGACGCCCCTTGGCCCTGCCCTGCACTGCTCAGGGCATATGTTGACTCCAGCTGGAGCCCCTTAGCTCTGCCTTGAGGCTGATTCATCAACTCCCGGAGGCTGAGTGTGTTGAGGCCTTGCCTCCCCTTGATGCTGCCCTTTGATTCCTGGTTAATGACTCCCAGCTGTGCCGGTCCTGAGTCTGTTCAGACTTTCTGAGAAGAAAAGGCTCTGAAACCTGAGCTCTTTACTAGGCGGCTGTGGACACTTGGGACAGAGCAAATGCTGCTGGTCCCCAGGTGGAGGCTGCACTGTGGCCCGGGGCATCTCCACGAAGGCTGGGAGACAGAGGCTGAGGTTGCCTGGGGGGAGAGCAGGGAAGTCACCCCCTCCTTTTGGCCTCTGTGGCTCCCCGGGCAGGCCTCAGGCATGCGATCTGTCCCTGAATCAAGGAATGATCTTTGAGACAGGTCTCAGCCTAAAGAGCCTAGGACTTCACCAGAGCAGAGGGACATGGGTTTCTTGCCTCTCCCCCAAATTCCTGAAACTGACTCTCCTGGGATATTAAGAAACTCTTCCTGACAGCTGCAGAAACCCAGTGAAGGGTAACATTAAGCTGAGAACATCTTACTGTAGGGAGCCTGTTTGGGACCTTCTGCAAGGTATGGCTAACGGAGAAGTCAACAGGGGAGGGGATAAGTGTGAAGACAAACAAGGGGGCCCCGAGTTCACCGTTACGCACCCAGTTAAGGAGCGCCACAGGAGGGGTTGCTCCTCAGTCAGGAGTAGTGTGGGCACATGAGAATCTCTGGGGGAGCACTTCAGGCGGACGCAGGGCAGAGGAGAGAAAGGAAGACCGTGAAGCTCAAAGCTGAGTGGTCAGCCCAGTCTCAGCACAGGTACCTGTTCCTGGTGCCTTGGAGAGGGAGCCAGCCCTGGGGGGCCAGGCTGGATTTGAGCTGCTGTGGCAGGCATCTGGCCAGGCCGATGGGGAGGGAGACAAGACACTGTCACTGCTGACAGCTGGACCTCTCCAGGGGCCAGGTGATTTCAAAACTCAAAGCCCTAGACAAGTATAGGATAGCCATATATATATAGAGAGAGTATATATATATACCTAACCATTAAAGATCATGCTATTCTTTAAGAATATTTTAGTATATGGGGAAATTCTCATGATACATTTGTAAGTGAAAAGAAGCTAGTATTACAAACGGTACATACAGATTTCACTTATCCTGTTGATTACATACACAGATACACACATATAAATTCAAAGAGTGGTATACCGGAAGTACATCAACACATCAACACTGGTTATCACTGTGTAGTTGCATTGGGGGTTACGTTTATTTTCTTCATGTTTTTCTGTACTTTCCAAATTTTCTATAATCAACATGCCTTGCTTTTATAAACAGAGAGGACAATAACTATTTACTTAAATGGTAGCACTAGTTCTATTTAAACTGGTAGTTCTATTGAAAGTGTCGAAGAGTCAATGAGCTGTGGGCCAATGAGTTGGGGGCTTGGTGGACACCACTAGTTGTCTAAGAGCCTCCATTTCCCTTCTTCCTTCCTACGAGAGCCTCAATTTTGTCCATGCTGTGCTCCATATCTTCCATTTGCCCTTCCAGACCCACTCTTCGCTTCTCTCTTCCTCACTTTCGGCCCCGGGAGGCTGACCTTTATCTACTACATCAAAAGCTCTGGTTGAGTTTGGCTAATAGGGGACACCAGCAGGGGATCAAAGGGAGACAGAAGCATGAAGCCTGCTATTGATTCCTCCAGCTTTCTCCCAGTGGGCTAGCTGTGTCTCTCTTTCGAGGGTTGTGGCTTCTTTAAAAGACCCATTCCACACAGCTCTCCATGTCTCTAAGTTCCCTCCCCAAACCCTGCAAGCCTTGGGGTGGTATAGTGGGCTGAATGGTGGCCCCCCAGAAGACATGTCCACATTCTAATCCCCAGATCTGTAAATGTAAGCTTATTTGGAAAAAAGGTCTCTATAGATGTAATTAAGTTAAGGATCTTGAGATGAGGAGATAATTTCGGATTATCTGGGTGGGCCCTAAATCCAATGACAAGTGTCCTTATAAGAGAAAGGCAGAGGGAGATTTGACAGACAGAAGAGAAGGAGGCAATGTGACCACGGAGGCAGAATTGGAGTGATATAGCCACAAGTTAAGGAATGCCAAGAGCCACCAGAGGCTGAAAGAGGCAAAGAACGGATTCTCCCCAGAGCCTTCAGAGGGAGTCCCTGACTTCCACCCTCCGGAACCATGGGAGAATAAATTTCTGTTGTTTTAAGCCTCCTGATTTGTAGTAATTTGTTACATTAACCACAGTAAACTAATACAGGTGGTAATGGTATGCCCATTGTTACTAGCTCTGGGGGGATGGATGCCATGGTATTTTTTGTGGTTTCCTTATGCCTTTCTCATGCCTTTATAAATAGTCCCACTATTAAACTACCCTCACATTACCCAGTTTTCATAAGCTATCCATTCCCTGCCTGGAGCCTGTCTGAAATGGGTGGCCACTTGCCCACATCTGGCATGTGTCCCAGGGTAAGCTGACCCCCTCCCACATCCAGGGGGAATCCTAATTCATCCAAGCAGTCATGGTAATCCTATTCCCCATGCAAGTAATTGGTTCAAGAGCGGATATGTCCTAACTCTGGCCAAATCAGAGGGAAACCTGGAGGGTTTCTGGAATGTTTTCTTGCTCCTGTGAGAGAGCCAAAGGAAGAGATGGTCATTCTAACACTCTCCTTCCTCTGGACATCGGCACGTCAGGGCATGATGCCTGCAACTGCTGTAGCCGTCTTGCCACCAATTTGAGCCAACTGATGGGCCAATGAATCCACCAGCTTGGAAGGTGGTCCTGCTCTGGCCTTCCTGTCATGGGAAATAATACATTTCTATGTCGCTTATTTTGATTTGAGTTGGGTTGTGATTTTAGTGGCTAGAAGCCTACTAAATGATGGAGAATGAGAATGGTTATATGTTGCCTTAAGGCAAAGATGGTCAAATGGTTGTAAATATCCCAGCACCTTAAAAAATTTTTTTGTCAAAACTTGAAAAATCTTGATAAAAAATTTCATGATATATATGTGCTCACGTTTGGTTGGTAAATAGTAGCAAAGCAAAATGCATAGACTTATAGTCAACCACCATGTTAAATGGGGAGAGGGCCTGAAATAATAACAATAAAGTAAAACTAAAACAATTCTGTGTAACACAACTGGGGTATTCAATTCAGCAAACAACGATTAAACCTGCTATATGCTAGGTACTCACCACTGGGGTGTCAAATGGGAATGAGACATTGGTCATTTTCCTTTAGGAGCTTGTTGATTATTTTAAAAAATCTTTTATAAGCCAGCCCTGATGGTCTGGTGGTTAAAGTTCGGCGCTCCCGCTTTGGCGGCTGGGGTCTGTTTCCCGGGAGTGGAACCACACCACCCGTCTTCAGTTGCCATGCTGTTGTGGTGGCTCACACAGAAGAACTAGAAGGACTTACAACTAGGATATACAACCATGCACTGGGGCTTTGGGGAGAAAAAAAAAAAGAAGAAGATGGGCAACAGATGTTAGCTCAGGGTGAATCTTTCCCTGCAAAAAAAAAAAAGAAAAGCTTATTTCCAGGTTATATTTTATCCAAATCATAGAAAAATAAATGCAAAACTCTTCATCCAGCAATACTTGTACTGTTCACTTTCTGTACTGCTGTTGGTTATATACTTGGTGAGAAGTATACTCTTAGGGTCAAAATGAATGCAATTCAAAGGCAGAAAAATAGAAAGGAATTTGCGTCAGAAAGATCACATAAACAAAGTATGGGAACAAGACTGAACTTTACCCCTAAATGCTAAAATCTATGTTCTGCCTGTAAAGTATTACTTGGAACTGTAGCAGGTATTTCTCAGGGTCCCAGTTTGAAGAGAACTGGTCAAAGTTCTGAGGGAGCAACGATAACATGCTGGGCCTACCCACCAAACTTCACAGAATAAAGCAGATGGAGATAGAGCCATTTCTTCACCAGCCAAGACACCTGCTCCTTAATTCCAGGACTAGGAAGTAGATTCCCTCAGTAAGTAGACGAGTTTCTCAATCAAAAAACACTCCCGCCAGCCTGATTGTTCTCTATTGAGAGAACCACTCTTTTGGGTCAAGTAGAACCACTCCATAAATCCTCTTTAAAATACTAGTAACCTTGGGAGGGGTATTCAAATTAATTCATAACAGTAGGTGATTCTTTTAGTTTTTCAACAGAGCTCTGAAAGAACGGGACACAGAGGATGAAGAAGGATTAAGGGACTGTTGTTTGGCAAGCCTGGTACAGGTGGGACATTCAAACTGGAAATCCCTAACAGGCAGAAAGCTGAGTGAGGGCCCTGGAGACAAAGCACCCACTGTACTTTTGCCTCTCTCCTTGGTCCTGTTTCTCATCTCTGCTTAGCCCTCCTCTTTTGAGAAATGCTTAAATAGAAGCCAACCTCATCCCATGAACTTTCCCAAGGTTTGCTCCACAGAATGCTGGTTCTACAAATATTCTCAGAAAATGCTGTGTACTGAAAGCCCTGGGAGAGTCACAAGTAGATTGGCACATTGATGCCTCCAAGAAGTCCTGCAGTTAGGAATCCTAATTTGTGTTTATGTAATCCAGCATTTTCCAAACTTTTTTGATCAAAAAATTCTTTAGTGCATGTGAATTATCATATCTTAGCAACATATTTTGAGAAATGCTTATCTGATGCTCACGGTTTTCAGTTGGAGTGTTTGTTATCCGAGTTTTCAGATAATACGGTCCTATATTTCCTTCTTGTGCCATTTTCCTAGCTAATTTCTCCTAGCTAATTCCACCCCATGGCAGGTGAGCAAGGAAGAGAAGAGGTCAAATCATACTGAACACTTAGGTGTTTCTTGTCGGTTTTCCTAGCAAATAATTTGGTTGGGAACAGATTTAAATAATTCCTTACTTTATATTTAGCAGATTATCCACAGATTGCAATTATCTAGGCTCTCATTTCTTTATTAATATAGAAAAATTGGAAGTTGGCTTCTACTGAGTTGTTCTCAGCAAAACTTAGCTCTTTTAAAAGCAGTAGCCTCCTTAGTAAGCTTCTTTTTATTATTCTATAATCTTTGGAAAGAGCCCAAACATCTCTCCTCCCCAAGGAGAGCTGGTTCAGGAAAACTATTATTGTTCCTGGCCAGAAAATAGTTTAAACAGAATCATCACCAATGTAACTGCATGTTCAGGATGCTGCCTGGAAGCCACCAAACTACCAAGTGTTTGAGACCACAAAAGACTCACCCAAGGGCTCACTCTAAGACTTTGCTCCTCCAAGTAAGTTCTCTGAAGCAGAAGCTGAGAACTTGTTAGAAATGCAGAATCTGGGGTCCCACCCCAGACCCACCAAAGCAGAATCTGCATTTGAACGGATCCCCAAGTGATTCGTATCACTTGTACATCAAAGTCTAAGAAATATCAGGATTCATCCCATCATTTCTCATTTGTTCATTCATTTATTTGACAAGTAATTATTGAGACACTGTTATACAACAGGCTGTATTCTAGGTATTGAGGACATGGTGAGAAAAAAGCAGAGAAGTTCCCAGTTCTCATGCAGTTTATATCCTAGTGGGGGAGGATGGGGGAGACAGACATAAATAAGTTTAAAACAAAAGATTCAGGAAGTGATAAGTGCTTGGAGAAATAAGAAAGTCATGGGTTAGCAAATGCTGTATGTTGGGGATGAGATAGGACGGTCAGGGAGGGTCTGTCTGAATACAGACCTGCATGGTGAGAGAGAGGGGGCCACAAGACGGTCTGTGGCAGGAACATTCTAGGTAGACAGCACAGCTAGAGCAAATGCCCCGAGGAGTGAATGAGCTTGGGAACAGACAGAAAGAAGGCCAGTGAGGCTAAAGCTCACTAAATTTGGCAACTCTGAGGTCAGAGAGGCAGGGAAGAGCCAGATTACATGCACCATGGTTCTCAAATTTAGTGTGCATCAGAATTATTTGGAGGAGGCTTGTTAAAAACGTAGCTTGCTGGGTCCCACCCCCAGAGTTTCTGATTCAGCAGCTCTGGGGCAGGGCCCAAGAATCTGCATTGCTAAGTTCCAGGTGATGCTAATGCTGCTGGTCCAGGGACCACACTTTGAGAACCACTATGTAGAGCCTTGTGGAGCCATGTAAGGATTTTGGTTATATTCTAAGTGTGATGAAAAGCCATCAGAGGATTCTAAGCAGGGGAGTGACAAGATCTGATTTTCCTTTTCCTCTGTCATCACCAGAAGAGCAGACCTTTCCAGTCATTCATTATCACCTGGACTTGCATCACTTTCCTGCTTTGCTCATCACCTGTTTTGGCCCAATTTCCCACCCTTCCCCTCCATTTCATCCCAAACATTTCCACTGTGTCTTCTGGAACCCCAGCTCCCCCAGCTCCTCCACCCCCTGATCTACAATTCTCACACATCCTCAACCTGTAACAGCCTTCTGTGCCCCTCTTTGCCTTAGTTAGAGCCTGGTTGGTCCCAAGGACACTGTATTCCTGCAGCTCCTTCCGGCACAGCCTGTTTGATCTCTGAGAGTCCGTGAACTTCAAGGCCGAGAGGTAGTGTTGGTGCCTGCTTGTTCTCCATTATTGCTTCCAGATCATAAATCCTATTACCTCTTACAAAGTCCCTGCCTTTTAGAGGGTCCTGCTACTTGACTCTACCACTAGTTCACATGTCCTCATTCATTGGGGGCCACACCCCAGGTTCTCCATCTTCCTCTCTGCATAGCCCTTTTGTCAATCTCAGTGAAGTTAACCACACCGATGCCCCATCCAGCACGCTGGCTTCTCAGTTTCCTTGACCTCTTCATCTCTAATGACATTTTCTTCCTCCATTCCATCTCAAGGTCATAGTCTGAACTTTGTCACCTCTAGAAACTGTAAGGGCTCTGCAAGGCCAAATGCCCACTGTCTTCACCTTTTCCTCTCCACTAATGCACTAGCTCAAGTTTCAATTCCAACAATTCTTGAGCTTTGTTGAGATCTCCTTTCCATTGGCTCCACCACTTTTTACTATCCATCAGCCACCTCCTTTGTTCACTCTTCTTGTCCAGGTTCATGGTCCATCACCCTAAACACTCCCTTCAAAAACTCTCATCCTCAGAATCCCCTTATCTTCCAGTGTAGTCTCCTACAAAACACTGAATGGATCCAACAATACCTTTCTCCATACCTGTACTCAAGTAATTTAATGTTACCGTGAAAAAGCCATGTAAGCAGACTCTTTTCTCTCTAAGTTCATGATCCCAGACCTCAAAGGGGTACTCAAAGCTGCTAGGCAATATTGCTGTGTTTTCTGGTAAACCAGCATTCATATTTTTTGAGGCCACTTTTGCATACATTTTATATCTTTAAAACTCCCACAACCCTCTTGCTTCTTACTCAGCTGATGAACTCTGCATATTTCATTGAGAAAAGAGAAGGTATCAGCTGTGAACTCCCTCATTTTCCCACCTTAAATCTGCCAGCATGTCTACACTTGCTGGCCTCTTCTCCTTCCCTCTGGTCAGATGTGTCTGTCCCCCATCAAAGGCCCATCAGGCCACTGGTGCTCTGAGTGACCTCCCTTCATTCACTCAGTCATCCCCCATCAGCATCTCTCTCTCTGTTGGATCATTCCCATTGGCATACACACATGCTTTAGCATCTCCCACCAGTTTCTTCTGTAATTTATATCTATACTTCTAAATAATACAGCTATTTTTAGCTTTTTCAATTTTAGACACTTTCAATTGCTTTCCTGTACCCTCCTCATGTACATTCTCCCTCCTTTCATCCTCCCAATGTAGTTATATCACCATTTTTGGCTAAATTACTGCCTAATATTTGCATTACTGTGACTTAAGTACTCACAGCTGAACCATATTGGATGTTATTCTTTTATGGGTCAACTTTATTTTTCTTAGGGTTAGTAATGACCTCATTTTTTCATTGCTTAGTTTTTAAAGTATCTATTACTGAGGGTTTTTTTTGTTTGTTTTTTTTTATTCATTTTTTCCCCCCAAAGCCCCAGTAGACAGTTGTATGTCGTAGGTTCACATCCTTCTAGTTGCTGTATGCGGGACTCGGCCTCGGGTTGGACGGAGATGTGGTGCCTCAGGGCGCGCCTGGGATCCAAACCCGGGCCGCCAGCATCAGAGCGCGCGCACTCAACCGCCAAGCCACGGAGCCGGCCCTATTACTGAGTTTTTACCAAACTTTCCAATCAAATTGTAAAACCCCTTTCATGAGCCTCAGGTAATCAATCAAGATGGCTTCTTCACTCTCTAGTCTGGTGCCTTGTCTGGTGTGGCTAAAGTACAGCTTAGCTGGGAGTGTCGACCCGTGTGCTTGCATGTAGTCTCTCCATTATGGTGGTCATAGAATAGCTGGACTTCCCACATCACAGCTCAGAACTCCAAGAATGAGCGTTCCAGAAAAAAAGGTAGAAACTGTATGACCTTTTAGGACCGTGGCTGGGAAGTTACATAGTGTCGCCATATTGTAATGATCGAAGTAGTCAAAAGCTCACCCAGACTCAAGGCGAGGAGCATAAACCTCACTTCCCAATGGGAGGAATGTCAAAGAATATATGTGGCTATGTTTTAAAACTGCCACAGAGACCCATACACTTATACTTGCACTTGAGTAGAATGTCTTTGGAGGGAATCACAAAAAATTCGTAGGGGGAGAAACTGAGTGACAGGACAGAAGTCAGGAAGGAGAACTAACTTGACCTATAAGCCACTTGTATCTTTTGAATTTTGCATTATTGAATTGTGCTTGAACTACCTTTTCAAATGATTAAATATTTTTGGCTATGTCACAGCTCTGCCTGGAGCTACACCTGCCCCTGGAGGCCATGTCAGTTCCCAAGACACTCTAGACCACTGCTGTTCAATAGAACTTTCCGTGATGATGGAAAGATTTTATATTGGCACAGTCCGATATAGTACACACTAGCCACATGTGGCTATAAAAATTAAAATTAAACTAAATTAAAATTTAATTCCCTAATCATACTAGCCACATTTCAAGTCCTAAATAGCCACATGTGACTAGTGGCTACATATTGGACAGCAGAGCTCTCGAATATGGGAGGAACTTACACAATGGGGATGAGAATGGGGAGCATGAGATTCCTTGGGTCAATGGTCTCCAAACATTTCTGCACATGCACTTGCTAAAACAATTTTAAGGACGTCTATACTCCTTTGCAAAAATGAAGGTTGAAATCTAAATGCTTCGTCCTTAGTTTAAAAGTTTATTTTTGTTAGGAGTTATAAAAGATTTAACATTTCATAAGATAAAATAAGATGAGAACTAACTATAATTAGAATAAATATTTCATGAGATGGTTTGATAAGATAGGTTTAATTACTGAATAATGCAGACTGAATCTGAAGGAAATCGTGTAAAAAATTCAGCACCACTAACCTATCCTGCTTTGGTTGTTCTAAATTTAGAGCATCTCAGTGTGGGCCACGCTTCACCCTTAACGGAAATACGTAGGAGACAGGGAAAGACAGGAAACCCTAAGGGGTGAAGGTACCTTGATGAATCATTAAAGAAGTTCCCCAGAAACCAATACATCAACCTCCCCTTTTTTTGGCTCCAGGAGGTTTTTACACCCCAGAGCAAAGCTCCTCGGTGAGATTACAATGGGTGAGGGGGACATGGGAAAATTTATGAGACGATTTTAGAAATCTGCACTTGGAAGTTAAAACTCTGGAAGCAGATCCTTTGAAAGCAGATTCTCTTTAGATCATTCGTGGACGTTTAGCCCTTGACAGGTCTGTAGACTCTCAGGTGTACTTGAAGCCTGTTCTGAAGACAGCTGCCAGAGGAAGATGGAAGTTGGGCTTGGCACCCAGTTGCCTGCTGCTGCTGTGGAAGTTTCCATTGAAACCTGCCAAGGAGTAAAGATGCAGACAGTTCCCTGGTGCCCTTGGAGCTGAGGCAGGGTGGCCCTGCCAGTGTCAGGACACAGGCCTCTGGCCTGCTCTCCAAGACTTGTTTGTCACTAAGGTGGAACTATTGCCTGGATTTCTTCTACAGAAGTTCACTTGTCTTGTCTGCAATGTTTAAACATTTTCCAAGTGGAAAGGGCCAAATACAGGGCTGCCTTCTTTCAGGGCTTGGGAAGAATCGGCAAGACAAGACTTAGTTCCTTTTTACGAGTTGATTTTGTTCCAACACTTCCCTCCTCAGCATAGCCCTGTCCTCCCCTCTCCAAATAATTTTTTCAGAGTATAGAATAGAGTGAGTTTGGAGAAGCACAGTTCACTACCACAGGGGGAATGGGACTGACTCAGTGCTTCAAAGTGGAGAGTGGTCTCAGTAAGGGCTGATTAGAGTGTCCTCCTCATGGAGCCATTATGTCTGACCTGGGAGTTGCTCATAAGATGAAAATTACATGTAGTCAAAATTACTCCTAAAAGTTGCTGAAATTGGTCTCTGAATACAGCTCACATGGTGGTGTTTATGTGACATATTGGAGAACAATACACCATCTCTCAAAACATCCAATCCAGACTCCGCTTTTTTCTTCTGGCCAAGTAAGGATAAATCAGTGTTTCTTTGGTCAAATACTAGATGTGGAGTTGGCTTGCATCTAAGAACTATATTGTATGAAAAGCATATTTATTTAAACCCAGGAATCATACTTAGTATGTGGGGTGCTCACATTGCAAGAGGTGAGAGAGAGCTGAGACCCCTGAGAGCAGAGCAGAGCTCTCTCTCATGTCTCCCTCACACCGGGGCAAATGATCATTGATGGCATCAGTAGGACATTTAAACGGCCATTTTAAAATCTTCCGCTACCCCTCTTTCTTGGCCAAGCAATTTGTGGCTGAATTTTGTAAGCCTGCATCTGTGTATGATGTCTCTCTACTGTATTCCCTCGCTCCTTCACTATTTTTGGTCGTCTCGGGAAGGTAGCAGGTATTTTTGGATTGCTGCTCCATGCCAGGGACTGTGCTAAGCAGTCTATGCACATCTTCAGACAGGGGTTAGCACAGAAGCTCCTCAACCTCACCCCACTCCCTATTTAAAGACTCCACCTCTGCCTACTTGCAGGGTCCTAAAAGATATGAATGACAAAGAGGACATACACATTTGGCCCACTTCCTCACACATGAGGGCCCTGAGACTGCCAGAAAGTGGCAAAAGTGGCAGCAATCAAACACCTAAGGATCAAATGAGTGTCTAAGTGGAGCCTGGCCTGGGGGAAGGCAAAAGGGACCCAGAGACACACAGCCGCTAAACAAGCTGAATTGAAAATGAAGATGGATGAGTTAAGTCTGGGAAAATGAAGGCACTTCATTTGCCAAGAGAAATGCCATCTTGATGATCTTCAGTGGAAGAAGCTTAAGCCAGCAATGCATTTTCTCTAATTTTCTGCCTTTGGTGACACCTAAAACATCAATTAATAACTTCCATAGCATATTATCAATTTGCCTATAATTGTCATTATAAAGAAAAGCAATTGCTTACTATGAACATGGGTTGGTTTAATAGCTTTTAAGACTTGTATCCATTTATTCTATCATGTTAACCTTGGGGGTGCATGCTCATCTCTTCTTGGAAATTGATTCCATATTAACACTGTCGCAAGATAATTCACATGCTGCTGATTTTCTTCCCCCATCACACCCCCTTCCTTAAACTTACACTGTCCATCTCCCAAAAGGCCACATGCGAAGGTGTGCTGAGGCAAGCTCTCAATGGGGTCCCCCTCGGTCAACTACCTGAATAGCCCATCTCACCCTGCAGATGCCAGAGAAGGAACAAGGACAAACCAGCCAGAGAACAAGAGGCTCCTCTGCCAGCAGTGGGTGATGTCAGCTCCTCAGGGGAATCGTATTTCTGGTCCAACGCTGTCAATGACCACCTTCTGGTATTTTTAATGATAACTTGACTGATGCTATATTACCTCTGTCTCTGTATTTTATTTGAAGTACCCATTACCAAACTATCAGGATGTTATTTATCCAAGTAGAGAAAAGGCTGGTGTTTCCCTCTTTAACTCGGAACCCAGCCCTTCTGCATTCTCTTGGCATCAGGACGCCCTTATTCCCATCCACCTTGGCACTGTCTGCCCTGGAATTATTAGTTGCCTCGTGCACTTTCTGCTCATGCACAGTCAGAGGCTGACAGTCTTCTAAATGTATCCCCATGCCTATGCTGACAATTTTGCTCATACTGCATGTCCCGTGAGATGCCCTTCCACCCCTCCTCTTCCTTCAAGTTCTAGTTCTAGGTCCCTTGACATCCATCAGCCATTCTCTCCCTTCTCCCATACTCAAATCTTCTTTCTCTGAGTTCCAATAGCCCTCACAAGCTGCCCAATTCCATGGCACCTATTTCCGCCTTGGAGCTGTTAATGTGTTTCTATGGACAAGTCTCAGCTTCCCAACCGGACACACCTTCTCCTTCTTCAGAGCACAGACTCTGGCTTATTTATCTTGAGATTCTACCTCACTTCCCTTAACATCATGTCTGGCACCTGCCTCACAAGAGTAGGGGCTTCATCAAGGGTAGAGCAGCATTGGTGTGCGGCACTCAGGCCCAGAGCTTGAGGGAGAACACTTCAGCCCCCAAAGACACGACTTGTGGGCTCCACGGCTCCTCAAGGGTTCTGTTCCTTTCTGTTCCATTCTGGAGCCATCAGATTTTTTGGTTGTGCTGGTCAAGATGGCCCTAGGAGACCCCATGCTGGAGTGCTAGACAGTAACCATCTCGGTGGCCTCTGTCACTCCAGGTGGGATCACACTGAGACCCAAGGAGTGTGAGTCCCTTAAGCAGCAGAGAACTTGAGGTCACAAGATGGAAAAGTACCAAGGTGGGCCCTGCCTTTGCTGTATCTTTCCCTTGAATTTCTTAGACAAGCGAAAAGAGACTTCTTTTCATTCTCTGCCAGTTGACGATTGTATTCACTGTTCCTAGCCCTGCCACCTTCCTGCCTGTCCCCTGCAGAGGAGCTTTAGCCCCTCCATGTGGGCAGGGGTGGAAGGGTCCTTATTCAGTTATTTGTTTATTCAATAAAGGTTTATCGAGTGCCTACTATGTGCCAGTGAACAAAACATACTCCTGCCCTCATGGAGTTTACAATCTGACATGGGGAAGGCAGGCAACAAACAGTACACATAATCAGTCAGCGTTATCTGGTATGCCAGGAGTTGACTAAGTGTGGTGGAAAAAAGCACCCATGTACACGGGGAAAACATATTTGAGCAGTGAGGGTCAACAAAACACCTCAAATTTTGTGTGTCACTGAGTTCAGTCTTCTAGAGAGGTCTTACACTTACGAAAACATCACCCTTCTCAGCACCAAGGAGATTTTCAGGTAGGAACTGGGTGCCTGGTAGAGCTCAGGGTTGGTGGTGGAAGAGGCTCTTAGAAGGAAGTTTCTGGGATCTTCTTGACGGCATTTGCACTAGTTTCCTAGGGCTATCATAACAGTGTGCCACAAACTGGCTTAGAACAACAGAATTTATTGTCTCAGTTCTGGAGACTAGAAGTCCAAAATCAAGGTGTCACCAGGACCATGCTCCCTCTGAAACGTGTAGCAGAATCCTCCCTCACCTCTTCCTAGATTCTGGTGGTTGCTGGAAATCTTTGCTTATAGATGCATCACTCAATCTCTGCCTTCATTGCCACGTAGTGTTCTCCCTGTGTCTCTGTGTTTTCACATCCTCGCCTCTTCCTAGATTCTGGTGGTTGCTGGAAATCTTTGCTGTTACTGGGCTTATAGATGCACTACTCAATCTCTGCTTTCGTTGCCATGTAGTGTTCTCTCTGTGTCTCTGTGTTTTCACATGGTCGTCGTCTTATGAGGATGCTAGTCATATTGGGTTGGGTCCTTATAAGTAGGGTCCCATCCTGCTTCAGTACAACCTCAGCTAATTACATCGCAATGACCCTATTTCCAAATAACGTCCATTTTGAGCTACTGTGGATTAAGACTGACATATCTTTTTTTTAGGGCGACACAATTCAACCATAACAGTATTGAACTGGGGAGAAATGGGGTGAGGGCCAAGTATAGATGTGCCCTCAGAGCTGGCAATCCACAGGAGGGAGAGCCAGGGATTGCCACAAAACTCTCTTGAAAGTGGAAATACTTTCAGAAAGCAAACAATCACGAACACAAGGGCATGGGTTAGGAAGAAAATAAGTCTTGCAGAACAGAGTGAAGGGGAGAGAAAGTGGGGCACGAATAAGGAGAGAGGAGGTGGAGGGAAGGAGAGGGCACCTGAGCCCAGGAAGACACACGGGCAGTGAGAGGCATGGGAAGGGAGGTCAGGAAGCATATTCTGAAGGACAGGAAACCACAGACTCAATGTAGGAAATCTCATCTTTGCGAGTAGTTATTTTGGAGTTCATTAAGCAACTTCCTGTGTGAGGCTAGAAGGGCAGTGGGTGTTCTGTCCAGCGAGCTAGTGGTCTTGCTTCATCTTGGTTTAAAAGGTGGAAGAGCACATGGGAGGAGCCCAGGGCAGTGGCATTTTGAGCCAGGTCCCCTGAGCTGTGGACTTAAGACCAGGCTGACAGACGCCCCGGCTAGGGGCTGGCAGAACTGCCTGGAGAAGCAAAGCTGCTTCCTGTGCGAGCTGAACCCAGGGCCTGGCTAGACATTGCCCACCCCACCCCACACTAGGGAGCAGGCACAGCTGACGTCCTCCCAGCTCTCTCAGATGCAGAGAGGAGCACCATGCCTAGCAGCCAGCTAGACCCCCCAATGACATCCTGCCCGCCTCTCTCTGAGGACATTCAGCCATAGTTCCAGCCAAAAATGAATGAATTGGGGTGGGAGGAGTGGATTTCTCCATCTGGGGATCTAGAGAACCATGTATTGCCTCCTTCCAGACACAATGCTATACATTAGCACAGATCTGTGTGGATCACTGACCTATTCTTCAGAGTCATCTTTCAGCAGATTTGGAAAGGAGGTGGTGGTTCCCCCACAACCTCTAGTCACCTAGAATCTTGGGCTAAGTTAATGGACTTCCAGGTCCTCACAGTGGGTTCTGAAGCTCTCATGTCCTCTGGCAGTGTTGATCAAAATGTCCCTATCCCATGTCCCATTTTGTTTCCTAATAGGTGGCAAATATTTAATTTGATAAGGCAATCAGAACAGTGTTATAAAAGACCTAACATGTTAATAGATTATTATTCTCAACTGACTCTCTTAGTCAGAGATTTTGGTGGCCCAGAGCAGGAAGTAATCTAGGCACTTAAGCAGAAAAGTCACTTACGCAAAGGACAGGCAGTCGTTCACAGCCTGAGCAGAGGGAATGAACCAGGCTGCTGTGGAAAACACAGCTGAGCAGAGGTGACTCCTGGGAACATCTTCTTGGTTGCCATCCCTGGTGACTGGACGCTTGGCTCTGCTCTCTTGGATGCAACTTGGCTGTAGCACCTGTGGATAATCTCCAACTGGCCTGGGCCTGTGGGACACTTCTCCAAGATTGACAGTCCTGGGCTACATCATTTGGTTGGAGCACCAGGTCCCATGTCTCTCTCCAGCTTTCTGGAGGTGGGGAAAAGGCCATCCATAAATTTCGTTTCTGTAGTAGAAAGTGGAGCTCTTTTTCCTATTTTAGGATTCCTCCAAAATAGGAAGAGTGTTCAATGTGGGCAGCCCAAAAGAAAAACTGTCCACTAGAATAATACATGTGAACGTTCATAAGGGCCTCCCAAGACGACTCCCTAATCAGGCACACTGAGAGATGGATGGGGAGACTTGCCTAATGTCATGGGTGGAAGCCCTAGCAGTCAAGGCCCAGGTCCTCTGATTATAGATCCATGTGCTGTTGACTGCACCGGCCTCATTAAGTGCCCTGCACATGGCTGATGCTCAACTAATATTTGCTGAATGAATGAACTGTTGGGTCTTCCACTATGTAATCACCTGCCTCAAATACATCATGAAAAGAGGCAGGATTGAATTATCAATAAATAAAATAAAACATGACGGCCCTCGAGTAAGTTACTTAATCTCTCCAGATCTCAGTCTCCTGGTCTTATAAGATAGGGTAGGCTAATCTTTAAGAATTTACCTTCAAACAAAGTGCAAAAAGAATTTTTTCACATATAAGACAATGGGAAATCTGAACACTGATAAGATAATTTGATGATGTTGAGGAATTACTGTTAATTATTTTTTTAGGTGAGATAAGGATGATATGGTTTGGTTTTTAAAAGTGTCCTTGTCTTGTAAAGATACCTGCTGAAATAATTTTGGATGAAATGATACAATGTCCAGGATTTGCTTCATAATGAATTGGAGCAGAAGGCAGGTAGGAAAATAGATGAAAGAGGCCCTGAGCTGATCATTGTCAAGTCTTGGCAATGTGTACATGGGGGTTTGTTACACTATTTCGTCTACTTTATATGTATTTGAAAATTTCCATAATAAAATGTTTTTAAAAATTCACAACTCCCTTTTTCTGCAGCCCATTTAGTGCCCAGACCAGTCAGAGCTCATGGTGGACCCTGGTAGTTGCTTACCCAACATCTCCTGCTCCCTGGCTCTTTCCTAAAAGAACTCCGTTTCCCTCCAGGTGCCCACTCTTCCACACACAGCCCCTGTGACTCAAAGCAAGGTGACCCCACCCCCAACTCCAGCTCTGATTAGTCTCAGTCCATCAGAGTGAGCCCAACCTTCTTACCAATGATTGGTTCTGGAAGGACACAGGATGCAAGGAGAGGTTTGCTGGGGCTTCTGAGAAGTTTCCTCCCTACTCTCCTGGAGAGCTGCTGGAAGCACTTCTCTCCTGCTGCAAGGAAGGAGGGGGCCCCAAATGCCACCAGCAGCTATGCTACATCCTAGACTATAGGATGAAACCAACATGCTGAACAGCAGAGCAGGGGGATGGAAGAAACCTGAGTTCTTGATATGAGTGCTGAGCTGCTGGATCAAACAGCCCTGAAGCCTACTCTCTCTCTGGACTCCCCTTTACATGATATAATAAATGTTCCTATTGTTTGAGCCAATTTGATTTTTACAACCAAGAGTATTTATAACCAAGAGTATCCTTACAGACACAATGCTCAGTGAACACTTGCCCTGACTATGGTGAAATGAGGACTAAGCTAAAGGGAGGGATCCTCTCATCCCCCAGTTACCACCATTGTTTGGGATGCAGGAAGCAGACAGTGTAGGAGAAAAGAGAAGGGCAGTGATAGGAGGGGTCTTTCTGAAGGTGGAGACAATGGCATACCCTGGCACCATTTTCAGCCCAGATAGACAATTCTTCTTAATGTCAGCCCATTCTGCTTTGAATGACACCAACCCGAAGCTCCTGACACAAGATCAAGTGTCACCAACAGGAAAGTTGTGTGCAGCCCTTGCTGCTGTGGATCGTCTTTGAAATATGATGGCACCCATTCCTTGGCAGAATAGTCACCATGGAAATTATGCAAATCCATTTTTATTATTAAAGGAGGCTGAGAAAGGCTTTAGCAGGAGCAGGCAGCAGGGGGTGGTATGTAGCCTGTGGAGGGCTCTGGCTTTTCCCGCACATTACAGATGGAATTGCTGGTTTTCTCCCACCTTCAAGGGTTGCATTTCTCTCATCCTTCTTATGTGGACTTGAAATCCAGTGGATGGCGCTCTTGAATGGAGCCTGAGGTCCTTCATAAATAGAGAGCATCTCTTTAGGTTTCCAGTGGGAGCTGGTGTTGGACGTTTCAGGAAGAAATTAATACTTAACTGTGGGAAACCTCAGAGCAGGGGTCATCCTGGACTCTCCTCTCTCCCACACACCCCACATGCAGTCAGGCCCCAACTTTTCACCCATCACTCCTCAGTCTCTTGTTGATTCATCCTCCCCTTTCCACCTTCTCCATCTCCACCCCAGTGCAAATCATTACCATCTCTTACTCGGATGACTACAGTAGTCTGAACCCATTCCTGCCTCTTTCCAGCTCCACTCACCCCACCACAGCCAGAGTGATCCCTTAAAAACGCAAACCTGATGATGTCATTTCCTTTTCTAGAACCTGTCAGTTGCTGCCCACTGCCAACCCTGTTCTCCGTGCCTCTGCCTACCTCCCTTCCCCTCTCTCCCTGTCCTCTCCATGCTAGAATCCTGGGCATCTTGAGTTCCTTAAACTTGCCCATTCTCTCCTCAAGGGCTTTCCACACGAGCTGATCCCTCCATTTGGAGCTGTCTGCTCGCCATCTCACTCCCTCGTTTTCTCATAGCCAACATCTTTAGCTCTTATCTTAAATGTCACTTCCTTGGGGAGAAAGTTTCTTACTCTCTCTCCACCCCCCAGCCAAGTTACACACTCTTCGTGTGTGCCCACAGTATCTTGCCCTGCTCCTTCATGATATTTAGTGTTCTTGGAAACTTTTGCTTAATATCTTTCTTCCCCATTAGATTTTAAACTTAAAAGGGGTAGAGATTTTGTCCACATTGCTCCCACTCCGTCTCGAAGACCAGTCACAGTGACTGGCACATAATCAACAATTAGTAAATAAATATTGGTTGGCTGCCTGTTGGGTGTAGCCACTGCTGAGGCTGCCCAAAAGTGTGGCCCCAAGTACCCCTTGAGACCCTATTTGGCCTCTTAAGCATCCACGGAGCTTCACACCTACCCAGTTCCCACTCGAGAGGACAGAGCATGGAAAGAAATAGATGTAGACAAATCGGAGTCCAGTTTGGAACCTGGAAGTAATGCTGTTGCCTTACAGACAGAAAATGGCTTATTAGAATTCAGGACATTCCCCTCGCAAGGAGACTTGTTTCTTACTGTTTGTTCTAAAATGTTTTGTGTGACTCAAAGATACAGGCGACAGACTTGAAACAGAAAACAAAGGCTGAGAGGAAGAAAGGCTGGAGCCATTTCCTGTTCACCCACAGTACACACCAGGGAGAGAGTGTCCTTGTCCTCCTCCTGCTTCCTTGGTGATAAGTAGAAGCTTTTAAAGTCCCCAAGTCAGAGCTCTCTCCTGGGCTGCAGGGAGAAGTCTGGTGGGAGAAGCCACGGCTACGATGCCCAGTGGGTGGGGACCGTGTGGTGAAATGTGGTGGGAACCGCTAGTTCCTCTCCCTGAGACACGGGCATCTGGAGTAGTTCAACTTCCTCAAAAAGGATGTGACCCTGGGGCGGGGGTGCACCCTTCCCCCTCCACCCGAGGCTGTCAGGCCTCCCTTTTGAGGGTTATGTGAGCCTCATCTTTACTCTGGGCAGGAGAACATCCCCTTCTCTTCAGTCAGCCACAACCACTAGAAACTCATTACCATGTGTCCCTCTGGAAAAGTCACGGAGTCACTCTCTCCTGGAGTCAGAGGTGGAATGGTTGAGACTGTTCTGTCAGGAAATGGGTCATCGGCGGGGGTGGAGTAGGAGTGAGGGCCGGGGTGGGGCAGCCAAGGGCTAAGGGAGCCCAGTGGCAGGTTTCTGGACCTGGCCAGGTGGCTAAGGCATCACGGTCTCCTACAGGTGGGGCTGGCCACAGGGACTCTGGGAGCCTGTCATATTGGAACTGGGGAAGGCCAGAGGTGGCAAGCATGGGACAGCTCATCAGAAGGTTCCGGGGAGGGGTGTGGCGAGGTTCAGTAGGCCTGGTGTGGATTTGAGCCATGTGACTGAGAGCTCCTCACCTCTGCGAGGCTCGCTGTCCTCTGGCGGCGTGGGGCTTGTGTTCCTGAAGAGAAATGCATGTGGATTCCCCTAGCACACAGGAGGCTCTGGATTCAAGAGGCAACTTGAGGTCCAATTATTATACAGGGGGCTGAGCTCAAGAACCTAACCTCCATTCCTTCCACCTCACCACGCTGCCCTCTGAGTGGTTTCTCTAACACACAAGCCGATCCTGCCAGTGCTCAGCGAGGAAGCTTTCGAGGCCTCCCTGGGGCCCACACCAGAACTTCTCAAGCTTTTCTGCTGAAGTATCCCTAACAAGAGTGAATGCATGCCCTGGAGCAGCGGAGATGAGATTTCTTTTAAGTCTCTTGTTATATCTTAAAAATTCATGTGAATTTTTATATCTTACTCCGTAATATATTCATGCTCGTTTTAATATAAATATATTATTTTCTTCAAATATTCAAATAAAATGTACAGTTCTAGGAAGTTTCTGGGAGAAGGGGTTTGGGCAGTGAGGAAGAGGAGGGAGGGCTTGGCTCCTCACATTGGAAGCCTTGCTTAATTATCCCCATGACACTAGGAGGTAGAGACTTGTTTTTTTAAAAGAATTAGAACCTTACAGCCTTCATAAAGCGGAATGTGAGCATCCCCCACAATGTAACTTCCTAAAAGAAACCCTTGTAAACAGCGTCTGTGGTACCTTTATTGCACTGGCCTTGCCGAGTTGTTGAACATCCCTGCCCCCTGGAGTCTGCGAGGTGTGTCTCAGTTGTACAGTTGCTTGCAGACAAGTCACTACCCTTTTAATGGAGAGCAGCAGCCTCCTGCCCATATCCCATTCTGTTAGTTAAATGTAAGCTTTGGCCTGAAGTCAGCTGTGTCAGAAACCAAGAGAAGTGATAGGAGGAACCCAACTTCTTAAGGCCCTTGCCTGATATTTATTTTAGAAGTAGCTGAACCTGATGGGGGATTCATTGTCTAGTGGAGTCATGAGCTGGTAGGGAGCTACTGAGGGATCTGTTTGCATAAAGAGAGGAGGTGACGGACTTCACGTTCCCTTGAGGCTCTGGACTTCAATTCAGAGCCTGGTGGGGAGGAGGGATAGAGCAGGATGTCGTGGTGTCTGTGCCCCTGCCTTGTGGATGAGGGGGTGGGATTAGAAAGAAGCTGCAGGCAGGTCAATGAGCTGCTTGCAATGGGGACTGTGGAGACCCAGGTCCAGAGGACGAAATACAACACAGGGTTGGGAGGAAGGTCCATCTCCCCAGTCTGTAGGGCATATAGGTGGTCAAGGAGGAAGGTAGTGTTCCCAGAGATCTAAAGTGCTCATGAATGGCTTCATGGGCAGCAGTCAGCAGTGAGGGGCCAGGCAAAATGTCCTGAGAGAGATTGTTCTTTCACACAGAGGAGACTCCAGCAATACCCAGGGGAGCCTTTCAGGGGATGCCAGGGCAGAGGCAATGGGCCAGTATAATTTAATGTTAATGTTTATGTGGCCTAATAAATATTCACCACCAGGGAAGGCTTGGAGAAATTCAGTTTAGAGAAAAATTCCATCAACCAAGCATTTAATCACGTGATTTTTTTTTTTTTTTTGCCTATATATGTTCCTAAAAACAAAAACAAAACAGACAAATTGGAACTTATACACAGAACGATTTGCCCCATCAAAGTGGTACCAACATTCCAAGACGCTCATGATATTTGCAGAAGTCATCGGGAACTGACTTCAGAGCCATCCTACGAGTCATACTTTAGAGTCAGGTGGTTTGATCACTGAACTTATTCTTCAGATTTGCCTTTGAATAATTCTTGTTTGATTCCAAAGATAAAATCCTCTATCAAACGATTATGCTCTTTCATCAAGCCTATTTCTCTGTAGACTGTAAATTTCTTGAACCTGTGGAGCATGTCTGGTTCACCTTCGGCCACCCATGCCCTGGCCAAGACTTTCAGAAATGCTTGATCAATATTTAGTTCTGTGGTTGTTCACTCCACTCCACGGGGCTATTTCCATCACTGTTAGGTCTTATACTCATTGCAGACATCAAACTTTTGCCTTCTCTTCTCAGATGGCTTTTTGGTATTAAATAGTTAATATTTATTCCAGAAAAAGAAGGATTATTCTAAGTCTGCACCCACCAAAACCCACAGGAGAAATGCCTTCTGGAATGAGCATCAACCATTTAGCGTTTTCTGTTGGTTGACGTCACAGAGAACAATCTGTCAACATTTACCCTTACGTTGCTTTTCTTTTCGAGGGCATGGAATAAAGATGAAAAAGCACAGCTCTGGGAGCACACAGAACAGAGAGCTGGCACTCGAGGGATGATTACGTATTCACTTATTTATTACAAATTTTAGAAAATGGCCCAGCTGCTTCGGCTTACACAAGCTGGGCTGAAATATTTCACTTGGTAGTATTCTCATCTGGTGGTTACAATACTGAGTGACTTAATGCAAAGGTTTTTTAACCCTAAAGGAAGAAAATCAAAATTAAGTAAAAAATGATGTTAGTGCCTGAAACTTGGATTCAAGCATTCAAGTATGTTCAAGGAATGTCCACTGACTTGCTTACCTTTCCCTGTGAGTTGATCCATAGCAGCCACATGATGCACGTGAGAACCACCTCATCTGACAGAATTTTCCAGTTGCTCACATGTGTCCCTCATGTGTCCCTCATGTGATCTGGAAGGCCCAGGTCCAGACCTGTTCACTTCTATCTTGTAAAACACTCCCAAATGATTCTGACGCAGATGTCTGGTTAGAGTATGTGATCTATGGCCATCTGACCACTGCTGCCCTGTGTTTTCTCTCCTGTGATCGTCATTATGTCTGATAAATTATGTTTTGGTCAAATGATGGACTAGCCCAACTCCAACTGTCTTAGACAGAAGGAGAATTTGTTGGCTCATGAAACTGAAAAGTCCAGGGGTAGGTTTGGCACAAGACGTTGCTTGATTTAGCTACTCAAATGGTGTCAAGATCAGGCCTCTCTTGTCTCTTTCTTGGCCTCCTCATGTGGTGTTTTTCTCAGACAAGCTCTCTTATAAAGGCAAGATGGCTGCCAGCTGCTCTGCCCTAGTAACCTCCAAGTCCATCAGAAAGTCTCTATTTCTCAACGGTCGGAATGAAATTCTGTGATCTGACTCTCTCCTTCGTCCAAATAGGGTCCTAAGTAACCATCTCATCTGTACCAGGCAGGGCTCATTGGTAGAATACAGAAGCCACTTTAGATACTTAAAGCAGAGAAGAATTTAACCCCAGCATCAGGTGCTTGCAAAATTGTTGGATGGTCTGATGAATGAGTTCTAGGTTCAATCTCCAGAAATGACTCCCAGAATACAGCAGAACTGACCTGCTGAGGAGAGCTATGACTCCTGGAACACTCAGGAAGTTAGGGGAATCAGGAGGCCACCATGAGAACAGCTGAGTTCAAGAACACATGTCATATTTGTGATTCAGGGATCAGGAGGCCAGGAAGCTGATGGCACCACTGCCACTGCCACTGCCACCGCCACTGCCACCAAACTGCTTCTCAAACCCAAGACACGAGTGACCAGATGCTGGACCACTGCTGCAGGAGGCCACTCTCCATGAGCATGTGAGCCTACAGAAAATGTGAAAGTCACAGGGAAACTGTCTCGTCTGCACTTCTGCTTCCAAATCTAGTTTGAGTGGAAAATTTTGGATAATAATTTGCATTCAGATCACTGCCTGTAGAAGAGTCTAGAAAAGGTAGTTTTTAGCTGCACAGCCCTGCAATACAGCGCAGGGCAGTTGGAAAGGATTCTGAGGGCCAATCCTCCACAGGAGGAGGCTGAGAGGGTGCAAGGCTTTCCTTGGCCAGCCCTTAGCTACACCCCCAGCTTCATGGACTAGGGTAAAGGTCAAGTCCACCTGTAGCCCGGGGACTAATAGTGGGATGAGGTTGGTGGTCCAGAGGAAATTAGGTTATAGTATAACCATTATACTGTTACTAGAAGGAGAGGTAAAATATGCTGGGTGACAAAACCAAATATGTCCCCTGCAAGGTATATGCTGCTTTACCATTTATAAGTACCTTCACTTACACTACTCCTTTTGATTCTCACAAAAGCCCCATGAAGGGGTAAAGTCAAATACTATCATTCCCATATTACAAACAAGGAAGTCCAGACTCAGCCAATCCCTTACAGCTGATGAGACGCAGCACTTAGACTCAGACCGTCTCCTGACTCAATCCCATTCCCTTGGGCTGGAACAGAATGTGGAAGAAACTTCTTTCTGAAACAAAGGTTCCAAGCCCCAGGCCTCATGTGCAGAGCCTTGTGCCTGGGGCCTTGAGTGGGAAAGCATTCCCCTGCTTTCTGGCAGCTATGGCCAGATTGGAGCATGGGGTTATGGAGGACCCTTGCACAAGGAAAGAGGCAGGAAATATACACAAATGCTTGGATGCTTTGCTCTCCCTTCATTTGGTCTTTATTTGAAGAATGAAACAGGGAGCTTCACATTTGTTTGTCTACCACTGAGTGTTCCAAGATGCCGCAGTATCATCTTAAATATCTGAATTTAGGGCATAGATTCACTCATGTTTCTCCCAAACAGCAATATTTTTAGCATTAGCCATTCCTGTGTAAATGCAAAACCTTCTTTGATAATAGATCAAAGCAATCCCTCCTCCCAGCCTTCCTTGTGGGCTGCATGAAACGACTGGGTTTGCATAAACCAGATTAGAGCTGCACAGAGCTGCTACCAGCATTACAAATGCCTCCTAGTGTCAGCACACAGGAAAACTTCCACTGCTGGATTAGCAAGAGCTTCCACTCCATCAGCTCTCAGAGACTCGGGCCACCATCATGACAAAGATCTCAAAACTGGATTGCACAGCGTCCTAGCCATACCACATCTTGAAGAAGGGGACTTGCCATAGGGCCAGTGGGGCAACAAGAATTCACGGGCACGTTCTTGGGGAAGAAAAGGAAGCATCAGGGTCTGCTCCCTAGGAGTTCTGCCTCGAGGTCACACGCTGCAGGCCTCTGCACAGCTGCTGCCTGCAGACGGCTCCACCCTGCTGGGCAATGGGGCCACAACTATGTTCGAGATCAAGGAGCTTCTTCCTTTTCATGTGTGTGGTTGGGTCATCCCACTCTAGAATCTTCACCATCTGTCTTAGCCCGGGCTGCTATAACAAATTACCACAGACTGGGTGGTTTAAATAACAAATATTTATTTCTCACAGTTCTGGAAGTTGGAAAGTCCAAGATCAAGGTGCTGGCAGTTTCTTTTCTGGTAAGGACCCTCTTCCTGATTTGCAGATGGTCTTCTTCTTGTGTCCTCACATCCTGGAGAGCAGAGAGAGAGAGAGAGCAAACTCTCATGTCTCCTTTTATAAGAACACTAATCCCATTTATGGAGCTTTAACCTCATGACCTAATTACCTCCCAAAGACCCTACCTCCTGATACCATCTCACTGGGGGTTTGAATCTCAACATATGAATTTGGAGGGGACACAGTCATTCAGTCCATAACACTATTCTATTGTAGAGAAGGGCTTTCGTAGGAGCCGGTCACTCCTGGGGGCCTGGCCAAAAGTGGCCAAGTTGGGCCAGTCTTCTTGTCATTCACATCAGGTCCCGGTGAAGCCTTTATAACATTGCACACAGCGAACTGATTAGTTTTCTTTTCTCTCATGCTTCATTTTAATGAAATTAAGAAAATATTTCTGTTATGAGCTGAATTGTGTCCTCTCCCAAAGTTCATATGTTGACATCCTAATACCCAGTACCATAGAATGTGACTGTATTTGGAGATAGGGTCTTTGAAGAGGTAATTAAATTAAAATGAGGTCATTAGGGTGGATCCTAATCCAATATGATTGGTGTCCTTATAAGACAAGGAGATTAGACATGTACAGAAGGAGGACTCTGGAGGAGTCAGCCATCTACAGGCCAAGGAGAGAGGCCTCAGAGGAAACCAACCCTGCAGACACCTTGATCTCGGACTTCCAGGCTCCAGGACTGTGAGACAACAAACGTCTGCTGTTTAAGCCCTCTATCTGTGGTACTTTGTTACAGCAGCCCTGCTGACTAATACACCTTCCCTCCAGACCAACTGGAGTATGATTTCCTGCCTCCGTTCTGTAGCCCTTTTTCTTAACAGTGCTGCTGATAATTGGCCCTCAGGATTCAGAGATGGTGATGAGGCCATCACCAGTGGGTGTGCACTTGGAGTCCTTTCCCAAGTATGACCATGGAATCAGCCACACACATGCTCTTTCTCTGGGCTTCCCCTAGAGCCAAGAAACACAATGGCTTACCAGGTGCTTCTGGCTGGAAAACATTCCATGCAGGGTAACTGAGAGGAGGAGAGAACCCGCACGTATACAATGCACCTCCTTGGTCCCCACCTTTACCATTTTAGCCATTGACTCACCAAATATTTATACCTCCATTTCTTCACAGCATTGGTGACTTGATCCAGTTGGATCTTGCCTTGCCAAGTTTATTTCCAACAACATTGGCACAACACACAGACACACGTAATGCCTGGATTGGCCTGTGTTTCCTAGATAGGGTTAGTGCCTTGTCTCATGTAGGATGACAGGCTCATCATGGTCATTCATCTGAGCTGATCAGACGTCATCAATGATGGCAACTGACAAACCGTCTTGCCATCAGCCCTTTACAGTATAGCTTGTGTTTCTGTTATAGTATTTTTAATAAACGTTGTGAAATCTTAGGAGAACAAGGATTAACAGCATCACGAATGGTTGTATGGTGCAGATCACCTCTCCCCCTCAGAAGTCCTACAGCACCTAGTGTTTGAGCCATCCCAATTTGTCCATCTGCACCCTGGCAATTGTATTTATACATCTCCCTTCTCCTTACCAATCTTCCCTTTGTGGACAGGCTCTTGCTGGGACCACATATGTCCTCCTCACTGTAGCCAGCACAAGTTCTGACATGCATAAGGGCTCAATAGATATTTCCTGTAGGAATATATTATGGTCATAATTTAGGTTAATTTGCACCTATTAACAATTTTAATTTCAGAGTATTTCTCCTTTTTCATCACACTATAACCATCATAACAGTTAAGGAAACAGAGACACGTGAAAGTATAGTGGATTTAGAGGAACCTCTACTCTAGTTTTCCAAGGATAGTTGTGCTTTTATTCTTTCTGGGTCTGATACTCTTAAGACAAGTCTCTTCCAAAATAATTGGCACAGCATTTTCCATGGTGCCCAGACTGGAGTAGACATTCAATAAATACCTATTGAATAGATGGAGGAATGAACGAGTGAGTGAGTAAGTGAATGAACAAATCCCAGGGTAAAGCACAGATGTTCTTATTTAATGTTCAGCCAACCAATACCTCAAAGTTTCCTAAAACTCGTTCTCATCCTTGGGCCTAATTGCCTCCACTTAGAATATTGCTTTGGAAACATTGTCACCAAGTGCCTTCAACCTCAGAAGTTACAACCTTGGTGATCTGGCCCAGATCCCAGAGGTCCCACAGCAACATAACTTTCTCCAAAGCCTCCTGTTTGACCTTAAAAATTCATGTGGATTGTGCATCCTCCTCTATAACAGAGCTGTGTTCGTGTCTATATTTTGAATTACCCGTAGATGAGTGAAACTGATGCTCTCTGAAGATGTGTCACGTCTGTTGTGGCTTCCAATGCCTCGGGCACATAACTGTGTATGTGCAGGGTCTATGTTCCCCAAGTGATTAGCAAAGGCTTAGGCCAGGGTGCAAAGAAAATATTAGAACTCCTACTCATGTGTATTGTGCATTTTATCATTTTAGTGTATGTTTTACCCATATTATTAATGTTATATGTTATAGTTTAGAATGTAGTACATGTGTTTACATGTCAATAAACAAACACATGTTGCAGGTGCCTGCTGAAGAAGTTTTCACTAAGGGGTTGGTAGTTTCAGAAATGTTTGGAGACTATTAGCCAAGATTAAGAAGCAGCTGTTGGGCCGGCCCAGTGGCGTAGTGGTTAAATTTGGCATGCTCCGCTTCGGTGGCCCAGGCACGCAGGTTCGAATCCTAGGTGCGGACCTACACCCGCACCATCAAGCCATGCTGTGGTGGCAACCTACATGCAAAATAGAGGAAGATTGGCACGGATGTTAGCTCAGGGCCAATCTTCCTCAAGCAAAAAGAGGAGGATTGGCAACAGATGTTAGCTCAGGCCAATCTTCCTCACCAAAAAAAAAAGAAGAAGAAGAAGAAGCAGCAACTGTTCCTGCCCAGCCCAAGGTCCACAGCCAGCCCTGGGTTTGGGCTGCCTATGCTAGCAGTGGGAGAGCACCTGGAGAGGGTCTCCCTCCCTTACTCCCTGCCTTCCTTCCTTTCCCCCCTCCTCCTCCCCACCCTCTCTCTGTCTTTCTTTCTTTTTTCTTTATTGGTTATAATGAGACCTGGTGAGAAAAGGCCTGGGAGCTACAGGGCACCCCTCTGGCAGCTTTCTGGCCGACTTGCCCTACCTCTGCATAAATCGGGAGGGGCTGCTTCTTCCCTGCAGAGAAAGTCCTCAGACTCAGGCCTAGCTGTTTGTGCCCTCACAGCTCCCAGAGCAAGGCTGGGCTCAGGCCTCCTTCTCACCATTTCTGACCTTGCCTCTGGACAGAGAGCACCAAGAGGTTTCCAGAGACACTTGCCCGGACAGCTGGGGGAGCAGAGCATCTCAGAGCTGGGCTCAGGCCTGCCCCCTCAGCCCAGACCGGGTGGCAGAGCTACTGCTCTGTGGAGATCTGGGCCCAGGCTCTCCCACCCACACTAGTCCCGGCCACCACCTCCTCCAGCCCCAGGCACAGGCCTGCGCCCCTCCTGAGCCAGCATTGCCCACTGCTGACTTTGTCTCTCTAAGGCTTCAAGTGGGGGGACCCCCCTCTAGGCAGGGCGCTCTTTAGCGTGCAAGAAGAAGAGACTGGGCTTTGTTGTCAGACAGTCTTGGATTCAAATCCTGCCTCCCACAGTTAACAGCTCGTTAATCTTCGGCAAGTTGCTGGCACTGAGACCCTCTGAGCCTCATTTCCCTACTTGTGAAACAGGACGGGAGACAGGGGCCAGGACCTGTGACCTGGTCTCCCTCAGAGCTCTGCCACTCACTAGGCATGGACGTTTCTAAGTGGTAACAGCAGTTTCTGTCGCCTTGGGCGGTCGTGGACTCTGATGTGATGACACAGGTGATGCGATAGCCTGGCTCCCGGCCCATAGAAACCCATGCGTGATCACTGCCCCTAGCATTACTATTGAGAACGCCCATGAGCCTGGCATACAGTCGGCAGTAAATACATATTTGTTAGGTGAACATGTGAGATGCTCTGGAGGCCGAGTCCCTGCCCTGGCGCTCTAAGGGTGCATGTCCGCTTGCAAATAAGACCGATGGAGAGCACGGCTGTAAACTTCGTAACTGGTACCTGTCTTCACCCCCCTGTAGGGTCTGGGAGGGGGATGGGGAGGGGTCTTTGACCTCATAAAAAGATGGGGAAGGGAATTCTCCATTCTTCCATTGCCTGCTGAGTTGTTGACTTAGGGCATCCCCATGGCATTTCCCAGGGTGGCACTGTCCCGCCTTAAGCCTGGCTGCCTAGGGGCAGCCTAGCATCCCTTCTGTCCCAGCCCCCAGTCCTGGTGGGTGGAGCTGGGGGACAAGAGTGCTCCTGGACCCTGAGGTTTGGGGGAGAGTAGGGCCTGCTACCTGGGGCTCAGAGGCCCGTCAAAGCAGTGCTTGTTACCCCTCATTCCGGCTGGAGGGTCCTGGGAGGATGCAGTGAGAGCATTGGCAGCTACAGACACCTGGCTTGTTCATGACATCCAGAGGTCACAGAAGGAGGCAGCTGATTGGCAAGTGTACGCATGAGGGTGGGAATAGTTTAATCTCAGACTGGGTGCATCTATGGTTGCATTTTTAGCTCAACATCAACAAGAGTCTGGAAGCACAACATTCCCTGTGGGCGTGTTCCCAGAGTGCAGACAGATCCAGCTGGGGCTGCCGGAGACAGGGCCCCGAAGGGAAAGAGAGCTGATAGAGACTGGCGTAGACGCACACACACAGACACACACACACACACACACACAAAGAGCAGGATCAGGGAGTCCAGCGAACTTCCTGCAGCTCTCAGCCCTCCACGTGCGTCCGAATCAACTGGGCAGCTTGTTACAGACACAGGTTTTGAAGCCTCACCCCCAGGGATTGTGACCTGTAGCTCTGGGATGATTTCAGGAAATCTGCATTTTCAATGAGCTCCTCAGGTGCTGTTGACGGGGTGATCTGCAAACCACACTTTGGGAAACACTTTTTTAATGCCCAGAATTACAGCGATGAGGTAATGAGAGTTCAGATTGCAAAGCATAAGAACTAAATAATTTTGGGGCCTGGGTGGCTTCTGGGGAAGGCAGGTCTGTTCTCATTCAATTGTTCTAGAACACTGGGTGAGGGGAGTGTGGTTAAGGAGATGGGGTGCCAGGAATGAATGAAGGTGAGGATCCCAGTTTAGCAAGGGAAGCAGAGGATGCAAGGACTGGCCTCCCTGATCTCTCCTCCTCCACCGCTGAGACCACTGTGGGGCAGCAGGCGAGGACCAATCAGCCAGGGAACTGACTCCTTATAGAGGCCAGGCTGGGCCAGCCTCAGTGGTGCTTCCTCCATTCCTCCCCAGACATGCCAGGCACCTCCAGCACCCCCACACCCCTAGATGTTCTGGTCATTTGCCCCCATCCCAGTCTACATGAGCCTGCCCCACTCACCATCTTCCTCCCCAGGAGAGGCCCCAGTGAACACGTCTTGGACTTGCTCTCCTCTTGGGGACAAAGGCAGGTCAGGAGAGAGCAGGCAGCCACCACTCGCTCCAACTTTACTAACTGGAGGCCTTGGGGTAACCCCGGGGATACCTCATCTTTAACAACCAGCCTGCCTCCCCATAGCATTGTCGTGGGGAGTCACAGAAAGGAGATTTGTTAAGGGGCATTGAAAGGTGTAAGCAGGGGCTGTCCCAGTGCCTGCTGTAGTGGTTAAGTTCTCTCATGGCCTTTGGTGGCCCAGCATTCGCAGGTTCGGATCCTGGGCATTGACTGATGCACCACTCATCAAGCCATGCTATGGTGGCATCTCATATAGAAAATGGAGGAAGATGGGCACAGGTGTTACCTCAGGGCCAATCTTCCTCAGCAAAAAGAGGAAGATTGGCAATGGATTTTAGTTCATGGGAAAAAAAAAAATGTGTAAGCATTTCAAACACCTTTTCAAGGCATCATGTGACAATATTTTTTGGACATAGATGCATGTAGCATGTAGATTTTTAGAGGAAAATGTTACATTTTTTTCCTGTTCTGTGTAGTCTCTCCTTTCCCTTTTCTCTCTTCTTTTTTTTTTCCAAACAGGTGACCAAGCCCTATACTTTTGTTTTTGAAAAGTCGAAGCCCTTTGGGGGGAATGAGGAAGAGGAAGAGAGAAGGAGAGGGCAGCGCCTCCAGAAAACAGGCCCTCAGGAAAAGCAGTTGTCTCCTTTGGCCCTGGGGAAGGAGAGGAGGTCTGTGGGCTCTGTGAGTCCCGGGTCTCCGCCTCCTCCAGGCAGCACCCCGGCTGGGCACTACCTCACAGAGGAATGGCTGTGTGGCCCCTAGCCGCAAGCCCGCTGCATGTCCTCAGAGTGCCTGAACTTCAGAGGACGCACAGCTTCTCTCAGAGGGAACTCATGAATGTTGTGGAAAATAAACCCCAGGCTGGAAGGGACTTACAGATTCTGGAGTCCAACTCTCTCACATAAAAAATGGAGAAACTGAGGCACAGAAAGGTTAAAATAACCTGCCCAAGATCACACACCTAGTTAAAGGCAGAGTTTCTTATGCTTCTTTGAAAATAGTTTGTTTTAATAATTAAAATAAAATAGAGTGAGTGGTATAAAACATGGAGATTTTTACCTTTTCAAAATTAAATATAACACATTTAATATTTTACAAGCAGTCTAGCATTTAAAATTGTTGCCCTATTTCACCCCTTTGACTAAAGTCTATTTAAGAACCAGAATTGGCTGCATTTCTTTAAAGCACAGTGAATTCATACCTTTGTTCTTGGGGACACAGGATTCTCGCTGATCCCCCAGGATCCAGAAGGCCAGAGATCTGACACAAACACCTCCAACCTCAGGCAAGTCCTGAAGTAATTAGCTCTTGAAAGTCACATCCACTTGTCTGCATGGATGTGTGGGAAAGCTGGAAAACTGTCCAGGAAAGTTCCGGAACACCAGCAGGACTTGTGGCAGGTTGGAAGTGGAATGAGGTGCTGGGAGGTGTCCAGGACGACCCTGGCTTTCTGGTTTGTGATGGTGAGAAAGGAAAGGCTGGTGGCTGGGCAAGAGGTGGGGGGTGCACAAGGTGGGTTTGGGGACACATCGAGATGAGGGGTCTGTGAGGCCTCCGAGTGGACGTGTCAAGCAGGCAAAGGTGAATTAGAGCTCGAGAGGCTGTGGCCCTGGGAGGATAGTGCCTGTCTTGCTTGTTCACCATTGCATCCTCAGGGCTTCCCATAGTACCTGGTGCATTGCAGGCCCTGGATAGAGATTTGTGGAACGACAGAGTAAATCAGCCAAGACAAGTGGGTCATGGAGGGAAGACAACAGAGCTAAGCGAGCCCAGGTCCACTGGCTCCTCCTCCGAAACCCTGGGCGAGGAAGTCACCTCTGTTCTCCTGTCTCCTCACCGGTAAAAGGGGATGCTGCTCCCTGCCCCCTTGGTCGTGGGATGTGAGGAGCCCAGGGGATCAGGTGATGGAACGGCCTAGAAGTCTAGGGTACCACCCAGGCCTAAGACTCGGTATCACAGCAGTGTCAACCCTGTGGCTTATTTTTCCTTTCGGTTTTTCTTTTCTCACTAAAGAGGAATTTTGTTCCTGAATGGAACAGCAAACTCAGATCAGTTGGTCAGATGAGTCGTGCACATCTGGGTAGTCACATCCTCAGCCCTGGGTACATTTTTGATGCTCTGAGCCTGTTCCACGTGGGGAGGGGCTGAAAAGGATTGACTGCGGGTCTGCACGTGGCAGGAGCACTTAGGGGTAGAGGAAGGTATGATGCTGTCTGGAGACAAGTCCAGAGCAGGACAAGGGTGTATATCGTGTCACTTTCTAACAGCCTTTGTAGCCTCTGTTGCTTTCTGAAATGCATATCAGGCATGGTATCGATTTTGGGATTTTCAAGAATGAGGTACTAGAGACAAAGTTTCTGAAAAACCAATTGTTAGTAAGCATCAAGGGCCTCAAAAATGTGCAGCCATTGGCCAGTGATCACACTTTGAGACATCTACGTGGAAGGCACGACGCAAACGGCCAGCAGACGCATTACACACTGTGCTGCAGGTTCACGGCCATGCTTCGAGGGGGCTCTCCCAGGGTGCTCTCCACTTCTTCACCTCCAGTCACATTTAAAATTTTCTTTTATGTGAACTAATTCTTTTCCTGTTTTTTTTCTTAATTTTGATGAGGAGCCTTTCTCTGTCTTGCCTTTCTCAGCATCTCCAGCGCCTCCAGCTTGAACCGCACAGTCACTTTCGATCTGACTTCATCTGTTTAGGGACACATCTGAGGTAACTCTGAGGGCACATTTTCTCACACACACATTGAAAGTTTCTACATCTAGGGGGGAGTTTTCCTCTCTCAAGGTGTCGTTTGCTCATTCCAATAACACAGCGACTGCTCAGATGCCCCCAGAGCTCCCTTCAGAGTTGCCTCAGCTGCTGTCTTTTGAATAACTTTGATGACAGCAAATCTTTATCATCCAGGAGGTAAATTTAGTTTTAAGAGCTACAGAAAGTCACTTTGGGGCCAGCCTGGTGAAAGAGTGGGTAATTTAGCTGCGTTAGAGCATTTGGGTTCAAACATAAGAGATGACTGTAAAGCGACAAGATCTCCCCACCCACACTCCATGGCTCTGCAGGCTCTTCCAGAGATGTTGGGACCAAGGGCAGCATCATTGGAATATGCAGGAATGTCCCAAGGTGCCAATTCAGAGGACACTGGGGCATTACCCACCCTGTAGACACTGCTTGTCCCCTCAACTTCTCCCCAGGGCCAGACTTACTCACGGGCATATTGATGATTGCCTGTGAGAGATATTTTAGGGACACCAGAAATGATTCCCCTCCTCACTCACTCACTTGCTCATTTACTCATAAGACATTATTTAACAAATTTTTATGAAGGGATTGTTCTGAGCCACCACCATCCTGTGTGCTGGGGATACACTAAAGAATGAGAAAAATTTGATCTCTGTTCTGCTAAAGATTATTTATCATCTGGCAGGAAGAGATAGTCACTGAACATATGATAACACCAAAAATTGAAGAGTTAAATTTTTGAAAAGTTCTCAAAGAAGTCAAAGTATTTTTAAAAATTCTTAACAATGAGTTTAAAATCTAAAAAGGATTCTTTTTAGTGAAGGCATGTTCTTCTAATAACTGCAAATAAAACTTGAGAGAAAGGCATATCAGGATGTGATTAGTCACCAACATTTTAGTATGAATCAGTTACCAAACTTTTCCCTACAATAGAGCAGGACCAGGCCTATCTTCACTTATGTAGTTTCATGTACCAGTACTTCATTTCTCTTTATTGCCAAACACTATTCCATTGTCTGTATATATCACATTTTGTTTATCCATTCATCAGTTGATGGACATTTGGGTTGTTTCCACTTTTTGGCTATTACGAACAACGGGGCTGCGAACATTCATGTACAAGTCTTTGTGTGGACATAGGCTTTCATTTCTCTTGTATATACATGTACCTAGGAGTGGAATTGCTGAATTGTATGGTAACTCTATGTTTAAGCGTTTGAATAACTGCTAGATTGTTTTCCAAAGCAGCTGCACCATTTTACATTCCCACAAGTAATGTACAAGAGTTCTGATTTCTGCACATCCTCACCAACACTTATTATCTGACTTTTTGATTATAGCCATCCTAGTGAGTGTGAAGTGGTATCTCACACTCATTGTGGTTTTTCCTTTTCCTTGATGGCTAATGATGTTGAACATCTTTCTGTGTGCTTACTGGCCATTTGAATATCCTCTGCATCTATGCAGAAGCTTTGTCCATTTTTTATTGGGTTATTTGTCCTTTTATTGTGAGTTGTAATAGTTCTTTACATATTCTAGATACAAGTCCCTTAACAGATATACGATTCGCAAAAGTTCCCGTTCATTCTGTGGGTTGTATTTTCGCTTTCTTGATGATATCCTTTAAAACACAAAAGTTTTTAGTTTGATGATGTCCAGTTTATCTCTTTTCTTCTTTTGTTGCTTGTGCTTTTAGTATCATATTAAAAGAAATTGCCTAATCCAGGGTCACGAAGATTTACACCTATATTTTCTTCCAGGAGTTTTATAGTTTTAGTGCTTACATTTAAGTCTTTGATCCATTTTGAGTTCATTTTTCCAGATCGGGTGAGGAGGGTAGGCAAGTTTTAATATGAGTTTGAAGGGGAGGGATACAAAGTACATAGGACACCAAAGAATAAATGACAAAAATGTAAAGAAACATCAATAAAAAATTAAGAAAATAAAAATGGAATCATCAGTTCATTTAAAAGAAAATTTTTGTGGATGGCTCTCTGAACCCCACATCCACTCCCTGGGAAATCCTACTCAGCCTACCACCAATATGTATGGGGAGAACTTCTGGGGGGAGGGAGCTGCTTTTCACTGAGAGGGCAAAGGCAGGCGAGGAGCATGTTTACAGGGCAGCTGGTGGGACAGAGGGAAAGTGAGATGAGCCTTAACAGATCCAACACTGAGAAGGCTGGAGGTGAGCTTGGTATGCTGGGTTTCAGTGGAGCACTCCACGCAAGACTCATAGCAGGGGGCAAGTCTGAAGCTGCTCTGCCACCTGCTCCTTAACCCTTCCCTGCAAAGGAACATGGGCAAGTTCAAGGCCTCTGCACTCAGCCGGTGACCCACCCACAAGGATAATTGATGCAACAGAAGCGGCCACGCAAATCAAGAAAAGAGCAAGGAATCAAGAAATGTAGGTACAGAAAAGGATGTTTAAAGAGTGAAAACAAGGTGAGGAATGGAGAAAACAATTGTAGGCACTTTTCAAAACACATGGACAGGGAGGGGTAGGGGTTGAAGGCTTTTTTGCTCAGAGTTTTGTCTTGATCTTTGCTGAGGAGGGAACTTGGGCACCTTTGCCTGCTGACTGGAAGGCGAGACTGCAGATGCCTGGGGAGGCGGCCAGGGAGGCTCCGAGGCGGCAAGAGGGGGTCTAGGGCACAGATGGGGGGCTGGCCTTAGTTGAAGGGAGCAGGTGTTTCTCTGCTGCAAGAAGTGGGAGGAAACGACAGCAGCATGTATGGCACAGGGCAGTTTTGTCCAGGGAGGGGAGTGGAGTTCTCATTTCGGGGCTTCCCCTTTTCTGTCACAGGATGTGTCATTTGGGGCCTGTTCCTCTTGTTTTTCTGTGGAGGAACTCCAGCTGGACTGCCTCACCTGGCTTCTCCCCACCCAAGCCTCCTTCCTGCTGTGGGGTGTTAGCGGATGGATGATGAGTCTGGGAGGAGAGTTGAGAAAGCTCCCTTGGGCCCCTGCTCTCTCTTTCATTCAGTTCCACTTACCTGCTCCCTGCTGTGTGTGGAGGAGGTGACTGGCTGGGACCACCGGGTGTGTGGGAGTACTAACTCCCCATAGATGTGCAGACAGGAGGCTGGAGGAGGATTTGGGAGGCAACATTAAAATGGTGTTCAGACTCCACTTTGCAGAGCCCCACCCTGATGGGCAGGATTCTGGAACCTCACCTTTCCCCCCTCCCCTTTGATCCGAGCAGCTCAGCTGTATGTTTCTCCTTTGTTTCTGCTTCCCAGTAAGATTGCTTTTGAAGGAAGGCTTCTTGTGGTTTAAAAAAAAATTTTTTTAAACCGCAAATCTAGTGTGACTGCCTCATTTTTCAGATAAGGAGGCCCAGAGAGTAACCTGTCTCATCTTCCAGTTTTCAGTTTTGATTTCGGCATTGGACGTTTTCTTAAATTGCATCATACTTTCTATCCACGTTCCAAACTGGAACCAAAAGAACTACAAGGAAACAAACTTCCTTTGAAAGCTGAATTCAGATGGCACTGGCAGTGGCCAATAAGAAAGCAAGCGGCCGGAAACGAAGGGGGCACAGCGTGAAGCTGCTTCCCTTCCCTCTGCTTCCTCAAGTGCAAGCAGCTGTCGAACACAGGGCTGGAAGGTGATTTGCAAAGCAACCCAGGAGGCCCTGGTTTCTAGTGTTATACATTTGTGTGTCCAGAGTTCACATGTAGCCTTGGAAACACATCTCTGCCAGGTGTCCCCAGCCATTGACCAGCCCCTCCAGAGTCAGACTGAGTGAGGCAGGAAAAAGAAGAGGCAGGCAAAAGAAGAGAGAAAAATTCTGGACACTGTTGAGTTTTGCTTCTGGGACCCATCCTGAGCCTGTTGCTTGCCTGGTTGCCTGTCTCCTATGTTAGTCAGCTCGCACTGCCTAACAATACACCATAGACTGGGTGGCTTAAATAACAGGAGTTAATTTTCTCACCATTCTGGAGGCTGGAAGCTCAAGATCGAGGTGCTGGCAGGGTTGGTTTCTCCTGAGGCCTCTCTCCCTGGCTTGTACACAGTTGCCTTCTTGCTGTGGCCTTTTCTCTGTGCACACGCTTCCTCTTCTTATATGGACACCAGTCCTACTGAATTAGGGCCCACTCTGATGACCTCATTAAAGTCCTATCTGAGAATACAGTCAAATTAGAGATTAGGGCAACTTATGAATTTGGGGGTGGGGGGCACGATTCAGTCATAACAGTCCCTTAACCCCTGACGTGAGGCTGCTTTGGGCAGAGGTTTATCCTCTCACAAGTCTCATCTTGTGTTACCTGAATCAGGTCTGGCACAATTCTCAGTAACTATTTCAAGAGCCCAGGCGTGATCTGGGGACACAGGCGCTGCAGAGGGCAGTTCCTTCTGTTTTGTCCTTTGAGGTCTGAAATCTTCAAAAGCCGAATGGCGGGATAAGTGGCCTTGTCTAACATGACCCTTGTGGGGTCTCCCTGCCCTTTGGAGATTTAGATTAATTCCCTGGCCTCCCACAGTTTCCTTGTCCTACTGTCTCCAGCTTCTCTCTGACTCCTTGCTAAGTTCCTTGGGCTTCTTGGCCTCAGACTAGACACAGGAGTCCATCCCTTCAGTTTCCACACACTCACATCCAGACACATGCAGCATTTTCACGGGTCACTTACCTTCCTGATGATTTCAGGTGGGGACAGAGCAAGATCATATCAGCATGGAACAACCTTCTGCAATCTCCTCCTGGCTCCTCTTAGCCCCCAGCCTTTCCTAAAGCCCAGGCTCCCTGGCCTCATTTGGGATTCAGTTCTTGTGTGTAGTGGATGCTGTGGTGTGCCACCCACGTCCTCCCTTTCACAACCGAGGCGTCATCCCCCATCTGCTCGAGGTGTTGCCTCCTGAAGCTCTCACAGCTGAGTCTTTCCCCAGGAACCGCCCTTGTCTCAAGGGAGCTGCCTCACCTAACAGAGCATCCTAGGCCCAGTGACTTCTCGATGGGGGTGGGGTACAAAGGCACAGCCCCCGTGCCTCAGTTTGGGACAACTCTGAGGGGCCACCCCAGCTGGAGTTCCCCATGGAATTGGCTGCCGTATTGGCTGCAACGTCTCCCTCTGCTCAGTTTGGCTGCCCTCACTCCTCACAGGTGTTGATCCTGAGAGCACTGCCTGATAAACTCCTGCACTCAAACCTCCATCTCAGAGACTGTCTCTGGAAAACCTGTCGCAAGACCCCTGTCTGGCTGCCACAGGGGGCAGCCGCATTATGGTGACCTGCATTTTCCCAGTCTCCCCAGAGTCCTGGTTAGTCAAATTCTCTCAATTTTTTATCATCATCCACATTTTATGGACGGAGAAACTAAGGCTCAGAAAGTTGGAGGCATGCAGGCCCAGCTTCACCTGTTCCGTTCGTGGCTGAGCCAGCCGGAAAGGCACAGCCACTGGATTATGTGTAACTCCTGACGGTTTGGTTAGTTAGTTGACTTGCCATGTGACACTGTGGCTGCCTGATGGTAACACTAAGCCAAATGGTCCTGGCTATGACAAGAAAAATCTCTCCGTCTCCCTTAATCCCATCCCCTTGTGCTTCCTTGCAAGTCTGCTCCATCAACAATCTCTAATATCTCTAGTCTCTCCCTCCTGAAAAGCCCAAATCTCCCCGTCTGATTTGGTTCAGGTTCTTTCAGTTGCCAGGAACTGAAACCCATTCTGTATGGCTCAGATAAGCTCGGATGATCTCAGGAAATCCGATAAAACTAAAGAGCCTGAGTTTACAAAGTGTCGGATCCCAGGGGCTTCAAAGAGGGCCTCTCAGATCCCTTTTGAGAGACAGTAGTGCATGGTGGCCGAAACTGAGGACTCAGGAGCCAGGTTATTTAGTTTATATCATGAATCCTCTTGGGCACAACTTCTTTGTGTCTTGGTTTCCTCATCTGTAAAATGAGAATGATCATAGTATGCATCAATAGGATTGTTATAGGAAATAAATTAGGTAAATTAAGGTGAAGGACTTAGTACAGCACTTGGCATATATGAAGCACTATAGGTTGGTTATTTTCTCTTACTGGTGGCTTCTTCATTTTTCTCCTTGTATCTGCTATTCTCTTTCCCAACCCCTTCCTGTGGGTCCTCATGACTTAGGTATGCACATGACCCCATAGTAGCCACTTTATTCTCCTTTACTTGATTTTCAGCTAGAAGATCCATTCCCAAAGGGCATTTTTCGTCTGTGCCTCTTGGTTTGGGGCTCCTATGAGAAGGAATCTGATTGTCCCCAGTCATCTTTTTGAGACTGATATGTCATTGGCAACTAAGGTTGGCCCTCCTCAATCAGGTGCCCACCTTGGTCCAATCATCTGAGGCTGGAGCATGGAGATCACCGATTCCCTCCCCACTCAGCAGGTACATGGGGCAAGGGTAGACTCTACGAGAAGAGAATGTAGGGAGAGTAAAAACTCCAAATATGCTTCATCACCCTGTGAAACAGCCACAACCCTTTGATGTCCCCCATCACTATGGTTTCTTTCACTTCCCCACATGTTGAAAGAGTAATCTTTTCTGATGGCTTTACTTCCTCTCCACCTCCCTAACCCCTTGCATCTGACTTCCCCCTCTACCTACTCACTTGGAAACATTTCCTTGCAGGCCCTATTTGTCTCCTAGAAACAAAATCCACAGACACTTTTTTCTCCTTGAACTCTCTGCGTCATTGAGCCTCTCAATCACCCCTCCTCTATGAAATCTCCCTCTTATTTTCCATGCTGCTAACCATCCTTGTGGTCCCTCTGCCTCACTCATCAGCTTAGCCAATTCTGCTACTTTAACAGATACCTGGGTGTCTAATCTTCTGTCTTAGATTGTAAGCTTCTAGAAGTCAGAGACTGCGTCTTGTACAACTCCATATTCCACACAGGCTTCCACACGATAAGTGTGTAATTTACATTATGGGAGTTTTAGTCAGCTTTTGCTAGGTTATGCTGCAGTAGCAACCTCAAAATCCTAGTGGCCTAAAACAACAAGTTTTGTTTCTTGCTCACGTTTCGTGACTCCTGCAGGTCAGCTACAGCTCTGCTAAGCTCTGTCCAGTTTTGCTCTACATGTCTCATTCATTGTGGGATCAGACCAAAGGAATAGCTCTCATCTACAAAATAAAAACTTGTGGGTAAAGAAAACAGCAAGAGACCTGATAGAAGTACACAATGACCCTTAAAGCTGCTTCTTGGAACAGGCTCTGTCACGTCTACTCACAATCCATTGGCCAAAACTAGTCCCCAGCCAAGCCTGATGTCAGCGGGGAGGGGAACTAGGAAGACAACATAAGTCATATGGCGACAAGATCCTGTTATAGGAAGGGGATTGTGCACAATTGGGGAAAATGATAGAGAATTCCACAAAGTGATTAAACAATACTGTTTAGGGACCATCGACTGGGAGAGGCTTAAAGGTATCGCATAGGAGGTGTGATGGCACCCGTGTTTCTGCACAATGAGGGATACATTTTGGGTTATGACTCCGACCAGAATATAACTAACTCTTCCCATGAAATGGGGCACAAAGCCCTTGTTCCTTTTGGTTCTGTGAATATTCATCCATCTCCACAGGGAATGTACAACAACCATCAGAATGTGCAGGTGGTAGAGACAGGAAACCGCAAAACCCACAATACCAAGGCTGGATTTTTCAGAGCTTGATGGAGGAAATCGAAGCATTTTG
This sequence comes from Ceratotherium simum simum, assembly GCF_057802395.1. NCBI lineage: Eukaryota > Metazoa > Chordata > Mammalia > Perissodactyla > Rhinocerotidae > Ceratotherium > Ceratotherium simum. Next base: position 31,003,257 of record NC_141908.1, on the reverse strand, counting down.
TAAGAAACAATTGATACTTACTGTTTAATGGCTATGTTTTGTGCAAGGGCAAGTGCAAAGGCTGAGACTCATCACTAAGAATCTTTGGCAAGAGGCAGCAGATGGCACTGGACAAGAACAACATAGGAAACCCAAAGTTGACCTCAAACAAACCAGAGCTGTGCCTTCAGCTAGACAGGATAAGAGTTCTTGCCATTTCCCTAATGAAAGGAAACCAGAGACAATCCTTGAGGTTCTTTGTTGTTAAGCACAAAGAATAAAATTTATCTGGTTCTCACCATGGTGTTGGGTTAGCCCCAATGAGTATTTGGAGTTGGTTTTGTAGACTCATTGAGGGATTGCTATGTATCCGGACTGAGTGGGACCTACTTTCCTAGTAGATTCCTGATATCCAGAGTGGGCAAAACAAGGCGAACAGCCCCTCAATCCAGAATTTAGTCTTTCTGAGGTCTGTTTGTATCTGGGTATGATAAGTGTTGTAGGCACTCGGTAAGCGTATGCTCAGTGGAGGAGATTCATTCTTCCTGGAACAGATTGGGCCTGAAGCCAATTTCTGGGAAGGATGAAGAGGTCCCTAGTGAGACTGAAACTAGTTAATGAATTCAATCACTCTGTCAGGGACATGAACTACTGGTTATAAGTCATGATTTAAGAACCCAGAGGTTAGTGCCCCCTTATCAGCACAGGCTGATTCTGAACCATCCTTGATACAAAACTCAGCCTCTAGACTAGCTATAACAACAAACCCAATTACACCAAACCCACTGTGATGTTTTGCAACTTCATGAAGATTTTCAGAGACACAGGGGGAGTTCACATTGCACGGCACACAGTATCTCTCTTGTAAATCTCTTAACAAGAAAGAAATCTCTTTTAGATAAGTCTCTTCTCTCCAAATCTCCTCCTGATCCTCCTATGGGAAATGGGGTAGGTTGGAGGGTCAAGGAAACGCCTTTCTTCATCCTTCCCCCATAACACTCAGTACCTCCTTCTGCCTCCAAGAAGCTCCCTGCTGCCCTGAAACCTGGCTAGGGAGGATCCCTTCTAACTCCCACAAAGGGGTTATCACAGCATCTTTCCCTCAAATCCAATCTCCTCCCTCCAGAAACTTTCACATAATAGCTACCAAGAAGAAGCTATTTTCTCCATATGACTGTGAACTGTACAAATATGTTTTCGTGTGTGAGTTTGGATACAGTCATACATCCACTTACAAACTTTGAGAAATCTATCTCATGTACCTGAACTTCATCTTATATACATAAGACAGAGTCTGAGGAAATGTGACAGTTTGGCTTAGTGGATAAGCACTTGGACCCTGAGCCTGCGTGGACTCCTCTCTTGGAGCTGCCACTTTCTACCTGGATAACGTGGATAAATTACCTAAAATCTTTAAGTTTTAGATTCCAGATCTATAAAATGGGGAAATAATAGAACCTGTCCCATGGAACGAGGAGTGGTATGTCATGTAACTCTCACAATATGTAGAGTGCTTAGCATTGTTCCTGGCACATGATAGGTTCTCCAAAAATATTAGCAATTATTTTTATCTTAGCAATTCTTATACCAGCAAAGAGACTATGCTCTGATCACATATTTTGTTAAAAACTTGTGTAGTGGTTTTAAACGTGCCTGCAAATTTTTCTCACTCCATCAAGAGAGGGAGTTGGATTCCCCTCTTCTAGAATATGGGCTGGTTTTAGGGCCTTGTTTCTAACCAATCAAATTAGGCAGAAGCAATGACATGCGACTTTGGAGGCTAGGTTAGAAAAGGCAGTACAGCTTCCACCTGGTTCTTTCTATTTTGTCTTGGGACACTGGCTCTTGGAACCCAGACGCGATGCTATGAGGAAGCCCAAACCACACAGAGAAGCCATGTGTAAGAGTTCTCGCAAACAATGCCAGTTGAGGTCCCAGTGACAGCCAGCATCAATCAGCCGCTGCACATGGGGGGAGGTTGCCTTCATCATGACTCCTCAGGCACCATCTGACAGCAACCAAGACCCCAAATGATAGCCACCTCACTGAGCCTGGGGTTGGCACACACAGGGGATGTGGACAGAGCAGTGGCGAATCTTCACAGGAATTGCCACTCATGTTCTTTGTTCTTATGCCTGGCTCAAAAATGGGTGAATGATATAGTTGCAGAACAACATACGAGTTACGTGTCATCATCTAAGTGGCCTCATTTTTAGGCGTGTTGACAGATACAACACTTTTTTGTCCCCCGGAATGACAGGCTGTGACACTGGGATACCTTATCCTCATCTTCCCTATCATCCTCACCACAATTATCAGACTTTCAAGTAATTTCTTTGATTGCACAGGGATTTGTAAATCTTGGCCATGGAAATTATAGACATTGGGATGGATTGGTGAGGGTTTTTGGTGCCCATCAAAGCTCATCCTACGCAGCTTCTTGTCTGGGTCCTGGAGAAAGCATTATCTTCTCCCCTCAGGAGTTTGGCCTCACATAATCTTTTGTAGTAAAAAAGAGAAAGTCAAAATATATTCTAAGGGAGATAATAGCTTGTTATGAAGTATAAGGACAATGTGTTCACATCGAATGGATTGTTCCTTGTTACTCCATCTGTTTGATTTGATTCAGTCCAACAAAAAAGACTGTGTGAAGTGCAGGAGACCCACGTTACATGGGGAAAATGCTTCAAGAGATTGTCTCTTCATTGTCAGTCCAAGAGTAGGTAGATCTGGCAAAGATTAACACAGAAAGCCCCAGCAGAAGTCTCCTTCGTACATATGGATTAGCTAGAACATGCTGAGTACTAGCCCTCTTCCAAATAATCTTAGAATATTAACTGAAAGGAACTCTATTGTCCCTTTAAAATCATTAGGCCCAGTGAGTGGTGTGACTTGCCCAAAGTCACATGGATAATCAGGAACAGAGCTGAGACTACAACACAAGCCTGTGACTCCAACCTTATGGCTCTGGGTTCTAAATATAACCCTATTAGATTGCTGACCTTAACCTGGCCATTCTCCATGCCTTAATTTCAGGGGTCAATGATATCTTGACTGAGCCTCTCAGAGGGCAACTGGGTTTTTACCTTGAGGTCAGTGGAGCAAACTTGAGCTGTTGGCATTTTTCCAGAAGGATAGGAAAAATTATCCATCCCTATACTACGATCAGGATGACCTTTCTAAAAGAAAATTATATGGTGCCGTAGAATCTTCACACTCAGTACACTTTCATAATTTTTTGGTGTCGGTCTTTGACACTAGACTATACATTCTATGAGGGTAGGAACATGGCCGTCATATTTACCATTGTATCCTAGAATAGTGCTGGCATATGCTAAGCACAATAAACATCTGTTGCTATGTGTATAGATGAATGAATGGCTGTTACTCATCTGGTTTAAAATGTTTCAAATGGCTTTCCATGTTCTGCTGGCCTAGAAGATCTCCTGGCACCCCACCTCCACCCTTTCTCCTTCCTGGACATTACGTTCAAGACTTAATGAATCTTTCACAGTTCCCAGAAAATCATGTTCTTCTCTGCCTCTTCCCATGCGCCACCCCCACCCCTGGCCTTTACACTTCATTCCCTCTCTCTGGAACATCTTTTACTCCTGCTAGCAATGCCTGAACTCCTACTCTTCCATAATCACTTACCTGATTCCCCAATATTTAAGCCTCCCAGTATTCCAAAGCTCTTTGTAATTCATACCTGGCTCATGGCTCTTGTCAGTGTACTGCAACAATTGTTTACATGTCTTTACCACCCACTGGAACATGAGCCCTTGAGGGGCCTTTTTAAGTCTTACTTTACATCAGAGATAAGATGCTCTATAAATACTTTTGAGTGAACGAATGAACAAACAAATTACATCCCTTGGAAATCTTGGCATTACCTGGAAGTGTGGAAGTTTACCGAAATTGCTTTACGGAAGTCTTCATTGCCTACTTGATTTATTTTTTATGCTTATAAAGTCTCCAGAGCTCTGGGTTCAGATTAGAAATCTACCATGAACCAGTTTCCCTCTGAGCTGGGCTCCTCAAGAGGAAAATCCTCAGGATAGTTAACTCTAGGATCTCTAAGAAAAGTTTGTCTTTATCCCTTGAAAAGACCTTAACACGTGAGTCTGAACACCTTGACTTCATTTGGCTGATGTTTTGTAGTTTTTGCAAAGCACCTTCGTATGTGCATTCATGTTAACTTCACGATAGCCCTGTGGGGCAGATAGGGTAGTATCAGTGCCCCTAGGGACAGATGAGAAAACTCAGGTTCAGAGAAGTTAGGGCACTTGTTTAAGGTCACACAACTAACAGCAGAGCTGGGACTAGAACCCAGTTCAGCTCCTTTCCCACAATACCATCACCTTAGGAATGAGCTGCCTAGAATCACACACCTTGGGTACATGTCAAGAAAGCTCCAGAATTCTCCTGAGGCTGGGGGTGCATGGAGTCCACATGCATGTGCACGGTTAGGGTGCCTGATCCAGGTCTGTGAGCTGGCAGGCCTCCCGTGGCGTTGGCGTGACCTCTTACTCCTACCAAGTGTGGCACAGGCAGTACTGGGCCTGTGGTCAGTCCCTTGCACACTGGGTCAACAACTCTCCTGAGTAGGTGACAGAACCTGACAGTTCCCCTGTCTCACATCCAAAGATACATATTTAGTAGATAGTTTGAACTTATAGAACATCCAAGTTATTTACATAACCCAATATAAAACATACATTCCACGTCAGTTATCAGATTTTCAGGAATGCTTTCCTTCCTTTCTTCTTTCCTTTACAATTTAATTAGAATTGAACATAGAAAGTTGGATAAGAAAACCTGGGCCCCTCCTCAAGGAGCTCCCTTTGATGGTTTGGTTCCATCACTGCCTTTGCTCGATGGAGAAACATAACTTTCCACTATTTCATCGCTTTAGAGTGATTTCCAAAGTTGAATGCATACCCCCCAGGCATGATGCAAGATAATCCATTGGGGTGAGGGAGGGAAATATAAAAACTTCTATTTCTCTTTGGTTTTTCTCAGCCTTTCCTACTTTTTGCTTTGTATGTTTTATAACACTCATGATAGATTAATTCAGTAGTATGCACACACATACACATGCATTTACTTGTATGTAGTATGTTCTCAATTTATTTTTATTTTACTGATAGGAATTTCTGATAACAGAGTTTGGAAACCATTGCTTTAGGACAAGGAAAGCTATCCTTTGAGGCAGGAACTACACCTCTTTTTTATTTTGTTGTCTACTCAGAAAGCCGTGGGCTCCTCACAATGGCAATCGCTACGGCCTGATTTCTTTTGGCCGAACTGATGGCCTAACGAGACACAGTGCACACACTTTCCCCTCCTCCCAGCAGCCTCACCTGCTCCAGGACTGTCTCGGAAACTTGGGACGAGCTGGAAAGCCAAGAGAAAGGAGAGGAAACAGTCTCTCCTCGCCTCTGCTGACTCTTGCTCAGACAGATGGCACGTCCGGAGAGAGCCAGTGCATTTCTCCATTCCAATTCTTGCATGCTTTCTTTTCCAGCTCCTGTGAATTTTTGCTTCCCACTCCTTGCCAAATAAACCAGAACAGTGAGACTCAGCCTGAAATCACAGGCTCCTGAACCTCCATGCTTGTTTTGAAATTTAAAGGAACCTACCGATTCAAGACAATCCCTATTTGATCGGAAAAGGGGGACAGAGCCTGTAAAAGGTCACAGATGATTTCCTAAGGATATCTTGCCTGACCATGAAAGCTATTTAAGATTAACTTGGCAGAGAAAGCTATGTTCTGGGGGTACTCAGTTACAGTTCAGAGACCAAAGCCTAGGGCGACCAGGCCTCCTGGCCACGTTCCCCACATGCAGTGTTCCGCAGAGGCCCAGGGAGCTGAGCAGGCAGGAAACCCCGAAGAGGCCCTGCCCCTGGGAGCTAGGTGTTCAGCTAAACCTACTCCCTCCATCAGTGTTTAACAAATTCTGCCCCCCCCGTTTTTTTTTATCAAGATGTGCCTAAGGCTTAACAGTCTGAAAAGTCTAGGTAAGTATTTAGACATAAACTTCCAATTAAGAAATAAATAATAATCCTTACTAGCACTTAAAAATACTCCCACTTTAGATTAGTTCTTTCCCCTTTGAAAAGCAGGCCTCAGTGTATTATCTCTTTTCATTTTCATGCTAGTCTTCTGAGTACAGCTAATCCTAGATAGTTCTGAACACCTTCCTCCCACCTTTCACATTCTCGAATCTTTTGGGAACTTGCAGATTCTTCCTTAATACAAAGTCTTACTCCTCTCAAGAGCACTCACGTTTAAATCAGGGAAGAGAAATAAATGGTTAAATGTGGACAGCAAGACCGCGATAGGTGACCACCCCACAGAAGACTGTTTCTTTCTTTAAGATAGTGAGGGCTGTGCCATTCCCATCCATCGATGAAGGAACTGAGGGAGGCTCAGCCTCTATTGTTAACAGTAGCTAGACTTGCAGAGCACGCTATGCCTGACATTCTTCTAAGTATGTCACATAGTTTATTTAATCCTCAAGCAATTTTATGACTCTATTATACCCATTTTTCAGATGATGAAACTAAGGCACCGACAGGGTAATTTGCCTGAGGTCACATTCACACTAGGATTCTGGTCCCAGGATCTTTTTAGTGATTTGTCCTAAATCATGGAGCCAGTTAGTGGCAAGAACTAAGACCCCAAATTCAGTCTCTTAAGTCAGATATACTTTTCCCTTTGCCAAACCCTGCATTCTTCAATTTGACTGATTTTAAGTTGTTTAAACTTTTCAGATCTTGAGCTACTTATTTGAAGAGCCGGTTCCAACTTCACTCTGAGGCTGAAGGTTAGAAGTTCTGTTTCTGGTCTGGTTACCACAGCCAATGCACTTAACTTCTTGGAGAAATCATTTTCCAGACTAGTGTATTAGGAAATCATTTTGCTGGTCCAGTACTACATGTGGCATTACGGACGGTAGAATTCATCTAAGAAACATCCTGGGTAATAGATCCAGAAACTCTGGGCTGGGAGGGGAGAACCAGAAAAGGCCTCTATGATGCAGTCAGCTCTGGGCAGAGCTGCCCCGGACAGGTACCCCACTCGCCTAACTTCAAAGGCTTCCTGGGGAGACACAGTAACTCCAGACACCAACTCTTCCTTATGTTTGACCACACCTTTCACTGGCAGGAAGTTCTCTTTTCTAATCTAAATCTTTCAAACTGTATATTAACAACAAACATTCTCTGAGTGCCTGCTATGTGCCAGGCACTTTAGCTGCATCATCTCATTCAATCCTTAATCAACCCCAAGAGGGAAGTGCTATTATTATATACACACACACACACACACACACACACACACACACCCCACCCAGGCCTTCTTTAGACAAGGAAGCTAAGCACAGATGGGTTAAGTAATTGCCCAAAGTCCAACAACTAGTTAGTGGCACGGCCAAGATTTGAATGCAGACGACCCCGCTCCAGGGCCCAGTCTGTAAAGGCTATAATGGGTTGCCTCCCTGTTGAGGGTCCATTTCCTGTGTACAGGACCCTGTGCTAGAATGAAGGGCTATTCGCTTGCCTCTGGACCACAAGATTGGATGACTGTTATTGAGTGCCTCTGTTTTTTTTTTTTTTTTTTTAATGGATAATTAGCTTTAAAAAGCCCTGAAGTTCAATGTTCATTGAACGTAGGAGGTGACTAATTGTGGTTGGGGATACTTTGAAGGGCATGTACATAATCAGGGGCTGCAATGGAGGATGAAAGGCCATTGTGGTCTCCCCTGCTGTGGGCCAGAGGTCCCTGCAGCCAGATGGCCTTGTTCTGGGCCCTGACTCCCTGTCGTCCTGCTTTCCTGTGCTTTCATAATCCTTGGTGCTCACCTGGTACCTCCGGCATCTTGCATGCTCCTTTGCAGCTTTCTGCTTTCCTATGGAGATGTAGAGGATGAAGTGTTCATGCCAAAGGCCCATACCTGACCTACACTTACCTGTGTATTCGGGTTAGCAGGCCTTGCTTTCTAACAATTTAACAAAATGCTTTGGGATTTCAAACTTTCCCAACCTCTGATCATCAAAGTAGAAACGTTATTGCTTTACCAATAGAGGACTAATTTGTGTAAAAGAAATAGGGAATGATGTTGTTGCAGTAACTCTAAGTGTACTGGATAGCATTTCTTCATGACCATTCAAGTGAATTTACACATATATATATTTAAATACATACCTCAAGACTGAGATAGAACTTGCTCAACAAATGTAATATGAAGAATTACGGTGGGCCCAGGTTTTTTTTTTAATTTTTGAGGAAGTACATACTTTTAAAAAATGTTGCATTTGAAATGAGATATTTGCTCTTTAGTGTTGTTCCCCTCCAATTGCCTGTTCTTCACACTGCAGTCAGAATAATCTTTTTAAAACACAAACCTGATCACATCACCCCTCCCTAAAGCCCTACAATAGTTCCCCATTACTGTTATACTACAGTGCAAAGTCTTGACAAGCCTTGCCCAGACTCCCCCTCTGCCATTCTCTTCGTAACTCCACCTTGCACTCTACTCTTCAGCCATTCTTGTCTCACGCTTACACACGCCATTCTCTCTGCCCCGAACATGCTCTCTTTTACCCTCCTCCATGCCACACACTTCTCTTTTGCCTGATTCCTATTCGTCTTTCCCTGATCTTCACTCAAGCCCCACCCCCACTGACCCAGTCTGGGGCCTGCCATGTGCTCCTCTATCCCAGCCCTTAGCACCCTTTATCATACATGTTTAACTGGCACCTCCTTGGGCAGCTCTGTGAGGGCAGAGAATGAGCTTGTCTCATTCACTATTGAATCCTCATTGCTGCGCACAGCGTGTGGCACAGAGTGAGACTCGAGAAATATTTATTGAATGAATAAATATATCGATGACATCTCCAAGATCTACTGAACTGATTCTGTCAGAACTTATAAGAGGATCACACAAAAACTACTGATACCTGAACCAGGCTGCTGTAGAGAGCTATTAAAATACATGCATAACATGGTCCCCTTGGCCAAATTCCTCATCTTGACCCAATGGAGGCAGGTACACTATCATTGGGAAGCCTTCCACTATCTGAAGCTCCTTGCATTAAGCAAAATGGGCTATCGGTCTTCTTGCAAACTCTGAACCACAGTATTTGGGTAACTCTCCAAAGCCCTACCTGGGAGTTCTCAAACATGGTTGTCCTGGGTCTTATGATGAAAAGTGTCAAATGTGTTCAAAATGAAACTGAAGCTAATGTACTCACTTCCTTAACCACAGATTGAGAAGCACTCATTTGGCATGGATTTTGTTTTGGATTTTGATCTAGGAATCAGTTTCCTGGTGATTGTAGCATGCAAAACAGGCCCATATTTTACACAGACATATGTTCCCTAACTGGTTCCATTAAGGCAGTGGTTTTCAAATCTCACTTTGTCTCCCACCCCTGCCCCACTCCCCACTCCCACCTCAGGTGACATTTGGCAATGTCAGGAGTCACTGTTAATTGTTACAACTTGGAAGGGATGCTACTGGCATCTGGTGGGTAAAGGCAAGGGAGGCTGCCAAATATCCTATAAGGCACAGGACGGCCCCCACAACAAAGCATGATCAATAGCGCCAAGGTTGAGAAGCCCTGAGTTGAGGTAACACTCTGTAGACACCTTGTTGCACAAGAACTAGGCCCTGTTTATCTGTGTGGTTTCCAATGTGTATGGAAACAAAGCAGAAAAGAATAAGTTAAAAAGCAATAAGAAGGCTATGGTTCTTCCTCTGCCTAAGATTTAGAAATTAAGAGGCACAGTCTGTCTCTAAAGTAGAATAATTCAGTTTAGGGAGGTTTCCTATGTAGATCCCAGTCCTGGATCAATGAATCTCCTATGGAAATCTCATGATACAAGGCATTTAGCATGGAATTGAACAGACTCTTGAGTGTGAAAAAGAGTTTTCAGTTTTGCTGAATTCAAAACCATATTTGTTTTTCACTTTGAAAATATTCAGGTCATCTTTTTCTCCTAAGAGTATAACCATTTGGATAAAAAATATCCATTTGAAATGCAGGTGAAATGTAAATTGCTACTCTTCTACACAGATAATCCAGTGTATTTATACTTCACCCATAAAGGCATGATGTTACAAAACACATTTGTATATTGTGAAGCCATCTGGCATCAAATTTTCCAATTTATAGACAACTTTGTATTTACATAACAAATTATTAAATCAACCACTTTTCCGGTTTATAAAAGGTCACTGAGGTACACACACAGTGTGTATAAAAGCAGGTAAGGCTGATAATACATATTTACAGTAGATACAAATTAATCTTTCATATTTGAAGATAACGCTTTTTATATATTTTTCTCTATATCAGACTCCCCACTGGTAGCAGGATTTCCCATGCTTGAGTTGTTTATTGCTTTTTGGCTCACTGATTTAATATTCACATCTGGGTTCTTGACACATGTGAATTACTAATGTTCTTATCTCTTTGGCTAATGCAAATGTGATACAGTGAATGAATGAAAAAGAAAAACTAATTCAATATTACAGTTCTGGCTGGTTGATATTATTTGTTCATAGTCCCCAAATGAATCAAGTAATGCACAACTCATCTTATACACTACATTGAACCTACATTGAAAAGTCTTGAGTCTTGCGTTATACTGTTTGGGCATAAATAAATGGGCAAAGTAAACAAGATATCAGATTTTCAGGAAGATCTAGAATCTTGGCTTTCTTTTCAGAAAGAGGAATGTCACCAGCATCTTAAGCATCTTGGATTTTAAAATCTCAATGCAAAACTGCTTGTGACTTACAAGGGAACATTGCAAACTGCATAGAAGATTACTGAAGTTAACTACAATGTGTTATCATGGTCTGACATGAAAAAGGAATCACCTCATGGGATAAGTCAGTTGCGAATCTTCATAAAACTTACAGAAAGCAAAATAACCACCCTCTGCTCCTCCCACAATTCTGCAGTGTTATGTTCAAAAAAGAAGGTTGCGTTTCCTTAAAAAACAGACATAGCAAATAACTCAAAGTCAGGGTCCAAATGAAAGACTAAAAACGGCCCATGATATCACAAGGGACGAATATTCTTCTTAAAGCATTTACATTCATAACGGACTGAAAAGTACAAACCAAAAATGTTCCTTTAAATAAATAAAAGCCCTGATTGCTTCTAATGCTACAAACAAGACAAATCAAACAAGAGCTGCTCAGTTAATTTTCACTCGTTTGAAATAATCTTTAAAAACTACTTAAAGGTGTAGTTTATTCTCCTTGTGCTTCCTAAGACTGTTAAGGGACACAAAATAAAATTAGATTTCCTCTTCCAAGAGGGATTATTATGTTCTTTAAAAGAGCAAAAATTTTTTCATTCTGTTTCCATTCTCAGATTTGTTGGGGAAAAAAAAAATTGTTTTAGGGAATAAAAAATGTACTAACGTAGAAGGGCTAGCCCTCATTTTTAAAAAATGACTTGGTTTCAATACAAAGAGAAAGAAATGGCTCTATGGGCAAAATTCAAGTACGAGTGACCAATTTTTTAATTGTAAAGTAGGTGCAACATTTAAAAAAATGTTACAGCACTGCATGACCTGTAATGCTAACAATATTTACATTAACTGCTTACACGAAACCATATAACTGTCAAAGATTGAGGGAAAAAAACCCTGTGTGGACTGAGACAACAACACCTAGCACCCACATCAAAGCCGTAAGCAACCAGTGAAACCATGGGCAGACATACTTTACATGGTCTATTGATGTAAAGTACACATTGGTGGGGGAAGCATAAAACTAATTAGCTGAAAATATCAAAAAGAAGGCTTGGTCAACACAAACTCAGTCTGAAGACAAAAACTCAAAGGCTAAAAAAAACTCCTATATATCCACACACATACCCCCCTACATATAGGCAGACACACCCAACACACAAACAACACATATGCGCCTATCTGTGAATAAAAACAACCATGTAGACAAAACAGGAGAAAAGCAGTTGGTGCAAAAAAGAAAAAAAGACAACATTAACGGTTAAATATACCAAACACATCAACTTAAAACAAAAATGTGTCAACTAAACTACACAAAAGATTACTTCAGGTGACTGCACAAGAGACCGAGCAGGCAATCACACCATTACACAAAAGACAAAATGAACCTACCCCCAGAACGAAGGGTTCCTGCCTCCAGGCCTTGAAGCCCAGTGTGGCCAGTTGCGTTCCATCAGGCTTGGGGGTAGGTGAGGGTGAAAGTGGAAAGGACACAGAGACACTGGAGACCTGGGGGAAGAACTAAGAGCTGTTGCTATCAAGTGAACCCAGGTGGAGAGCTCTGCTGTGGCCCCAAAAAACCAACTGGAGGAATGACCTTGGTCTCCTTTTTCCTGAGTTACTGGAACTCTGCTACATCACGGAACTGAGGATTTTGTGGAGGTGGATGAGAGAGGAGGAGTAAGGGAGGTGGTGGGCATTTGGGGATTCAGAGCCCGCTATTGGAGAACCTCGCATAGCCTGAGCATTAAACTGTTGAGTGAGCTCCAGGTTAGAGGATGAGGCAGCGCTCTCTAGGGATTTTAAGGGTTTGGGGGTGGGAGCTGGTGCTTCTAAGAATAAAGGGATAATGGAACCCTTCTTTTAATAATCCATCAATGGAAGTCAGGCTGGAGGCCTGAAAATTTGCTCGGTTGCCTGGGAGATAGGGTTATCACCACCACCACAAAAATCGTGAAAAAAAGACGAAAAATGATGTTGTGCTACATTTCTTATTAATAACCTTGTACTTTACAATGGCTCACAGTTTTAGGTTTGTATACTTGTAATGTAGTATTTTCTCTCTACATTTGTTTCACATTTTTTTTCTTGCTTAATATAATATAAATAATTTGGTTAATAGATTTAACCTGCACATTTCAGCCACATTAATATATATATAAGAATCTGTTAATGGTATAAATAATTCTTTAAATAAAATAAATCTGATATGTTACATAATACTGATAAAAAATTACCATTGCTAATAATTTTGTAAGCCACCTTAACTTCTGGTTTAAGTAATACTGATGAATGGATATGAAACTTGCTTTGATGATTCATATTTATTTTTTCCACTACAAAAAAACTGAATTTTAACCAACCTTACCTCTGATAATGGTTTCAAGGTGGGGCTCCAGCCTCCATGTATGGAAACAGAAAGTTTTATCTTGTCAGGTATTGTTTGCAAAAAACTCAACTCTGAGCATCAACGGTGGTACAGCATAAGCTATCTAATTCAACAGGTGGCTATCACACATTAACTACAGAAATGACTGAGTAAAATAGTCCATCTAAGATTTTTTTTTTATAAAACCTATTCTACTTTAAAACTTAGGTAAAAAAAATATGCAACAAATGGTTGCAGTTTCTGAATTCTTAATTTAGACCTGTGAGCCCTCATCCCTTTAGAAATCTGCAAGGTTTTGATTTCCTAGACACCCGAAATCAAGTCCAGCACTTCCAGGCAAGGTTCATTCCAAACAGACAATATAAATGACACTCAGTGGTGTGCAGTGTATGTCATAATTCAGGTAATACATCATCATGCCTTTTCTCTGCTGTTAGATACAAAAACAGCATCTTTTACATTATCATAGAAAAGCATTTAGGTTGTATTTTTATTTATCACTTTACACTGGTAGTCTCTGGTAGGTGTACTCCATAGAAACCAAAGAATTTTGTACACTATTTCTTTGTACAATAAAAGATAAAGTGTGCATTAGGTACGCTTGTACATGACAATATTGTACAATATTTACATTTCTGATATCACCATGAAATTCTGTATTTTATATACAACATGGAAAATTCTTCAGAAACATTTGGACTATTTCTTATAATCACAATTTTAGTATCATAGAAAAAAGAGTTTCTCAGTAATCTCTTGACCATTTATCACTCTCATCCTTCAGGGATTTTGATTGGTTTTTCCAGCATTCATCATCATTCCTGATCAAAAAAATATTGTATCACTGTTTCTTTTAGCACCCTGTGGTGGTGGTAACTATCTGCCATAGTATAAATATTGATATAACAGTGGCTATATCAATACCTATATACAGATATATCTGTGCACATTCCTTTAATAAACACTGCGCATTGGTGGAGTAGTCCCTGTTATCTGGAGATCTTCCTCCTCTTGGGTTTGGGAGGTCTCATTTGTCTGTCTCCCTGTGGGATTTGGTGAACCTGGAAATAAAGAGGCAGAAGAAAAAAAACAACAACAGAAATTGAAATAACAAACACCATATGATTTCTGACAAAGAAGCAGGGTAGAAAACAGACTCCAGCTTTCATTTTCAATCACTGCTATCCTGAGGCATTTAAAATTTTTACCGAGACCCCAGATCTCAGTGCACCCACAGCCACTACAGAGAATGAGGAATCCTGGAAATTGACAAGCAGAGCAATACTCTGTGGACCCCCAAAACAGTGGAACACAAAGGAGGATCTGAAGAAAAATCAAGCATGGGAAATGTGATGTGCAGTTGCTACCGCTGCTGTACATTTAAGACAAAAATTAGGCCTTTTCTATCAGAGATCCTTAGATCACCAATTTCACTAGAGTCTGGAAAAGTGGATAAATACATACAGAACACGTTTTCTTCTTTACTTCATCACCCGACTTATTTTACAACTACTAAGAAGGGTCAAAGAATATAAGAACATGCACACAGCTCAGCCCAAGAAGGTTTATTTGTGAGAAGAATCAGGATGGAAAATAGAATACCACTACCATCTGTTGGCAGATCTAAGCTTGCGTAGTCTGGGAAGAGCAGTTAATACAACTCATCTCTATATACTAACGCAGAAACTAGCAGCATTTAGGGCTGTGTATCAGACTGATCAGTGGTGGGGCAATAGCAGAGCATGACTGCCAGGTATCAGACAGCAAGTATGGTTTTGAGGGGCAGAGGGCAGGTGCTAGGGAAGTGATCAGGTGCCCCATGTTGTATTGGCTGCTGATAGGAGAGGGCAAGGTCAAGACCCAGGAAAGGCAGGATGAGGCCAAGGCAGTGATGTAGCAAATGCTTAACAACCAGCGCCCCCGTGGCGGGACACAAATTAGCATAGCCAATTTCTGTAGTGTAAATACTTCCACTATGGCCAATTTCAAGCCACCAACGTGGTATCACAGAACTCAGTTACGAAGAGATGTGCACAATCAGCTCTCAAGATCCAACGTAAGTTGGCTCAATTGTATGTTTTAAAAATAACATTTAGATAACAGCAAAGGCCAATGCTATTCAGAGTCAAATGCAGAGAGCTTTTTAAAAAACAATATTTAAAATTCAAAAATAACATCTATGAATTTCTCAAACTGCCTCTTCCTCCTAACCCCTCCATATATATTTTTAAAATCACTAGTCTCTGATAAAGAGCGATAACTGAAATCTATTTAAAATTGAGGAAAGAAGCCTTTATCCAAGACTGCAAACTAGTAACCTGTGGACCAAATGTGGCCTGAAAAGGTATTTCATTTAACCATATGGTGTTCTAATAGTTTAAAAATAGTTGTCAACACTGAAAAATGAGAAATTTTACTTCTACACTTCTAGTGTCTCATGAAAAATGGGAAGATCTTGCAACACTGGCACAATTCCCCATATGGCTCAGATCTGCTGGAGCACGGAAGAAGGAGTTCCTTCTAGAGAGAGCACGTCCCCCATGTTGCCACAGTCCTCATCACTCCCGACTGCCTGCTGGCCACAAAGGCCCAGTGTCCTGAGGCAGAGACTAGCAAGATGCTTGCCAAACCCATTTTCTCTTCTTCCTGAGCAGGCACATGGTATAGTACATTTCCTAGTCCACGTGAGTTAAGAAGGCCATATCATTGGGTCAGACCAGTGGAAAGTCAGCAGAAGTGATGAGCTTTCGGGCCTGGCCCATAAAATCTATCCTGGCATTCTCTTCTCTCACCTGCTGGGCTGGATACAAAGGATATAGTGGAGTACTCTGAGGCCCTAAGGAATGGTGGACACTAGATATAGAAAGAACCGAAGCCCCAGAATGACCGTGGAGCAAGCCCTTCCCCAACCAGAACCAGACCCAAGTCAGCAATAGCTCACTTGGTTGAGCCTCTAAGACTGAGCGTTGGTAGGCAGTTGGTAGGTAGCCTACCCTGACCAGTGCATCTTGGTTGGCATTTCTCAATCCACTCAAATTGCTGTTTTTCTCGTATCTGACCCACTTTACTTATTTACTTATAGTATTTGGCCCTAGAAGACATTTGAATTTGTAATTAAAATTTTCCTACAATTCTAGCAGGAAATTTAAAATCTTAGGGCCTCAATTCGCCCATCTGTGAAATGATGGGTTGGATCACAAAATCTCTAAAGCCCATACCAATCCCAGCACTCTGTGAATCTATAACTTAGATCTGTCATTCAGTAGCCACTGGATGGGTTTCAGATAACCTTGTTAACACAAAGTGTCAAGTAAAAGTGAATTACCTTTCTTTGCTGAATAGCTTAAGATAATTCACTTTCTTTTAGAGATTACCAAAATTATATTTTGAGTGTTTACATTAGCCAATATGTGAATTAGAGGACAATGATTAAACTTCTCACATTCAATGCTGTTATATGCACAGTTCAATAAAAATGTAAAGAAAAAGTAGACACCACTTCATTAAAACCAGAGTTTATAATGTTAAATAATTTAACAACAGGATTTTGTGCCAAATATTTTATTTTTTTAGGTAACAAGAGAAAGGAAATGAGAGGTCTATATACTCTTTACCTTGACTCTATTGTTCAATTTCACTTTTTTGTTCTATGGACAGAGTGAAATTTGCATTACTGTATTTAGGTAACAGTAATGGCCACTGCTATTCACAGAGTCAAATGCAGAAAGCTGTGGTGTGAATTTCAATATGCTGCTCGCATTTTAAAAGAATGTTAAGTGGAAAAAACAAAAGTTACTTATCTCAGAAAAAAGACATAGTTAATACTGCTAGGTTATTTTTTCTTAAATTACTTTGAATCTTTTCTGATAACAGTATTTTTTTGAGCCCAGTAATTTAGTATTGCTACGTGAGCTGCTTGACAATATATTAGAGACTTTACTAAAAAGTGTAATACAATTTATTTTCAAAGAAACATAGTATAATGAAAAAATAAATTAACTTACAGTCCCAGACATTTTGTCCAGTTCACTCATGGCCTCATGAATAGCAGCTTCTAAATGGTTATTTAGCTTTCCACTTCTGGAATTAATGAAAACAACACATCAGATTAATATATTAAAGAAACAAAATCTCAATTTAATTCCCTAATCAGAAAACAGAACTACCAATTCCACCAGAGAAAGTCATTTTATATTTTCATTTGGGGAATTCAGATGACAAAACACTCTGGGATTCTCACCACTGAATATTAATGATCAAGTGGCAGAACTATGACAAAAAATTGAACACGTGATTGGGGAAAACGGATTCTTTCCCCTTCCACATGCTTCTTCTACAGTCTGATGATTTTGCAAGAAAGTTGGGCAGTGGGTCTCTTGTCCCACAGATGCCACTCGTCCTCCCAGATTCCAGCCTGCCCTGCATTGCCTCTTGTTCTGGCTTGTCTCGAGCAGCCAGGCTGTGTGGCAGAGGGACCGAACTGCAGGCTCTGGCCACTAGGGAGCTCCCTCTGCCCTCTCTGGAGTCTCTGGGCTTCTGGAGCTGAGCAAGTGAAGGCTGAAATCCTGGTGCGCTTTTGTTCCCGGTGGGAAACAGCCTCACTCCCCCCACCTGAGGCTCCCTCCATGCCTGGGCCCACCACATTTTCTCCAAAATAAACTGACATAACTGTTTGAACAGATAAAGAATGACGGTCTCAGACTGTCTGTCACTCGTCTGACCTTTTCTCTTCTCTCAGCATTCTGTTACACTCATTTGGCCTGAATAACACACATGGTACATCTGCCATTATTTAAGCTCACATCTAGGAAGCTGTCAAACTAATTACTAAAATCAGGCAAATCCGTATTATCCACCTCTGTAGCTATGTACACTTTGTGCATTCTGTTAACTTATTTTTCCTTCTTTATGCATATAAATAACCACCCAATTATTCTGAGTACTAAGATGATTCATTTCATTTTTCTTGTCATGACGACTACTAGAAAAGCTGCAGAGGTAAACCTTTTCATAACAGGCTATTAGCATGGTTTTTCAAGAGTTAAGTCCTGTCTCAGCATCTACCCAGAGATTGGAAATGTGCAGTTGTGGAAGAATTTGGCTCACACTCCCATTTAGTTTGGCTCGCATTGTGTTTAAAAACATATTTGAACTTGAGCAGAATGCTTTTAGATGATGCCTTTGGGTTTACTGCAGCCCTCAGCAGGTTCTATCCTCATGTACCAGGACTGTACAACCTTGGAGAACTCTGGGTTTTCCACTCCTGAGTAGTATACTGCTAGGCATGCTGTGGATGCTCCATATATTTACTACATAAAAATAATTGTCCAAAGCTAGCATGATGGCCCTATATTTTGGAAAACATATATGCACTTAAGTCAGTTTAACTGAAAGATTCATGTACTAGTTTTAACTAAATTACAAGGGTAATGCAGCACCAACCCCCTTCTGCTGAACTGTAAGTGGTCTCTAGCTTTTATATTTTCCATTTATTTTTAGAAATGTAAACAATGCAAAGTGCATAGAATAAATGAACAACTCCTAACAAACCCACTTACAAGAAAAAACTGTTAATAGATTACATATTTCCTTTAAGTCTTTTTTGTTTAAAAAATAAAGCTGAAGTTTCCATTTGTCATCAATTCTCAGTTCCATTCTCTCCCACCCTCCTCCCCAAAGGCAACTGTGTTGTGTATCCTTTTAGTATGTTTTTATATTTTATATAGATAGATATAGATATAGATATACCCATGAACAGTACCTAGTATTGTTTTTTTATATATATATACAAACAAAATGTGTTCTGATATACACACCATTCTGCAACTTGTCTTTTTCCCCCTTATCACTGTTTTTGAGCACTGTCCAAGTTGATACAACGTATCCATATACTGTCTTGTATTTACCTAACGATTCCGGTTTTAAGAGGCCCTAGGTGTCTTGTGGAGTCAGTCTGAGTTGTTTTCTCAATGAGGGGTTTGCTAAGCATAATTCTGGGTGATGGGGTGGGAATCCAATCCCAGGGCTCTGCAGGGCCATCTAAGCTTAGCTGAGGTTTTTGCAGGCTGTTTGGCAAAGGTCGTGACGGTATTACACATTGCCTCGTTGCCTGACAATATTACACCTTGTATGATGTGTTAAATAGATTTAGCCTTACTATTTCTTTTGTATTTAAAAGTATGAACATAAGTTTTTAAGAGATATTTGTTACGCACTTTTATTATAATATCTTATGGGTTTAAAATTGACTACATAAATGTAGTCTAAATGTCTAATGTCTAAAAAGAAGGTAAAATGTTTCAATGAAAAACCATCAGAGAATCTTGGTTCTCTTACCTTATCTTAATCACAGAAATAGCTACTATTCATTGAAAATTTTCTACGTGCCAAGAATTGTCAATAATTAATCACTTAATCCTTACAACAATTCTATGAAGTAGGTATTATGACAACTGTTTGTATGCAATACTTTATGACTTTTTAGGGAGAATTGGTAAAACCAATTCCAATTTTGTAATGAAGAAGATGGATATTTAACTACAAAAGGTTTTCAAAAGTAATATAGTCATGAAAAAATTGTCCCTAACTATGAAAAATTGCAATCAACATTAAAGTATAAAAATAATTCAACATTACTTATTGAATGAAAAGATAGAATTTTAGGAGTTTGTGATCTCATTCTTCAACAAGATACTTAAAATGTTTGTAAACACATTGTATTAATTTAAGCTAAAATAATATAACGTTTTTCCTTTAACAAACTTAAGTAGTTAATAGAGGGAGAAATGACTACTTTTAGAAGAGAGAATAAATACAGAGATGTAGGGCATGAAATTGCTTGAATATATCATGAGAATCAAGAGGTAAAGAGAGACTCTCCAGATGTCAAATCTGCAGACCAATTTTTACAGTAATGGGTCAGGTCAGGGAAGAATGAAGTTAAAAGAGGAAGAAAAAGCTCCATGAGTTCATGAAATGAATAATTAGTCAAAATTCAGTTTTCCAGTCCAGAGGCCTCCCCATGGAGTCTCTTCTACTATTTTATATTCCCCGCTGACATTTAATAATAAACATTTTTACTAATGGACACTCTAAAACCTACTTGATTAAGCAATAGACATTCATATAATCACATTTCTAGTTCTTAATGGAGATAATTGCCTCTTCTCATCTTCATTGCCTATATTGTCACACATTATCCTTATCTTCACTAATTAAAAAAAAAAGCCAGTACACATCTATGAATGGTATAAGAACTAAGAGGGAAATGAGAAATTGCATGTTAGTCTACAGTCAATTTAGAATTTAAGCAACTCACTTCATGTAGAACAAAACAAATCTGGGTCAGACCTAAATGTCAAGAATCTTAGATTCTGAAACCTAATGCAGAGAAAGTATGCAGATTTAAGAAAATTTAACACACTAAGTATCATTTCTTGGTTTTAAAGTGAAAGTGTGATTTATTTTATCATTTTGTCGCTTTCCAGCTTCACAAAAATCAGGTTACTAAACAAATTTATATCTACATATAGACAGAAGATTTGATCCTCATTTAAACGAGAACCATAACATATCTAAAAGCTATGGAATTTTTTCTTTAAAGAAGGTATATCCTCTTTTAAGTACAAAATGACCCTGAGTAATGTCTTCAATAAATATGTTAATATTTCTTTTGTGATTAGGCTGTAATAATCAGTAATAATCTCATCAGATTAAAGATATTTATTTATTGTACAGTTTGATTGCAGGATATTGAGGATTAAAATGACTACATAAAATTCTAAACATCTAATATGGTGGTAGAATGTTTCAACTGGCAAAAATATCTGATAATTTTGTTTGTTTCACCTGTATCTTTATAACAAAAATAACTGTTTACTAAATACTTCCCATTTGCCAAGTACTGTGCTAAGGCTCTCTTTATATTATCTATAAATGATAACAGTCCTAAGAGGTAGGTATTAATATGCCCATTTTAGAAATGAAGAATTTAGGCTCCGAGTGGTTAAGCAACATGCTCAAGGGTGTAGAGCTATGAAGTGGTAGGAAATAGAATTTGAACTCAAGTCAAAAACCAACCTCTTAACCATCTTGTTCCAAATGCCACCCTCCTTTTTCAGGCTCTTCCTTTCTCCTTTTCCCCTCAGTCTACAAAAGCAGTCAAATCTTTGTTATCTTAAAAATTCTTTAGTCATTTTTCAGGAACTTTTCACATTAAGGGTAGGAAGAAGAGTAAATAATCTATATCAGCTCTCTCTACTCCTTTCTTATTCACTCTTCAACACACGGCCACGTTGTTTTTATACCCACCACTCTACTGGAAACTGTTTTCACTAAGGTTACCAGTGGCCTCCAAATTGCCCAGTCCAATGGAGATTTTTCAGCTCTTGTCTTACTGGACCTCTGTTGATCATTTTATCATCCTGGAAGTTTTTAGTCTTTGGCTTCTAACACCCGACTCCTCTACCCCCTGATTCTCCTCCTCCTTTCTGATCATTCTTCCCATCTTTTTCATTATCTCTAGTAAACGTTCAAATGCCC
Organism: Ceratotherium simum simum; assembly: GCF_057802395.1. Lineage (NCBI taxonomy): Eukaryota > Metazoa > Chordata > Mammalia > Perissodactyla > Rhinocerotidae > Ceratotherium > Ceratotherium simum. The sequence continues at coordinate 30,981,574 of NC_141908.1, read as the reverse complement.
CAGTGTTCAATCCTTAGCCCACTGTTCAAATTGGTCAAAGTATCTCTGTGTGATTGCAGCCATTTCTACATAGTCCAATACCACTTCTTCCCAGTTTCAGACCTGTGTGTCCAACCTATCCCATGGGCACCCCACATTGCACTCAACAGTTCTCCCCTGTATTCTCCATTTTGGTCAGTGTGTCCACCACCCACCAAGTCACCCAAGCTAAAAACCGAAGAGTTGTCCTTGATTACTTGCTCTCCTTCACATTCCAGTCAATCACCACGATGTTCCATCAATTTTACCTCCTAAATATTTCTTGACCACATTCTTTCTCCTTCATCCTCACTGCTCCCCTCCTGGTTTGAGTCCTCATCCTCCCTTTTCTTCTGTCATGACCTCCTAAATGATCTCCCTGTCTCTAATATTGTTCCTCTAAACTTTATCCTCCACACAGCCATATCTGAAGTGAAAATCCAACCACCTGTCCCCTCAGGCACTTCCAATAAGATAAAGGATCCTATGGGCCCTTACGAGACCCTTCATGACCTGGTTCCTGCTTATGCCTTTGGCTGCGTCTCTTACAATTTCCTATCTGACACTTTAGACTCCCCAGATCCAACACTTGATCTCTTCTGAACACTATCCCACCCATCCCAACTTGGTCCTTGTTTCTTCTGTCTAGCTAATACCTATGTAATGTGTAAGGCTTGGCTCAGGTATCATCTCATTTAGGAAGTCTTCTTTTACCTGAGTTTAATGTCACTTCATGATCCCAAAACACACTATACACATTGCTGTCATTGTAATTTTAATATTTTAATTATTTTTGTTTCTGGATCTGTATCCTTCACTAAACAGTGAGCTCCAGGGACTATAGCACTGTGCCTGGCAAAGATTTTTTTGCTAAGTTAGTCTCCTTAAATTGGGGAATAAATAAATGATTAAATAAATGAATAAATAAATGATTCAGTTCAATACATCATTTATCACTTACACGACATTCAACTAATTATTTAAGCTATTTGGTTCTGAGTGCCCTCATCTATAAACGGGCTCAGTAATTCTGGCCCATCTTGCGATTGGGAGAATAAAATAATGAATTTTAAATGACATGTGCAAAATGTAAAGTATTCTACTCGACATTTACAAGGCAAGTCAGTCTATTTAGACAGCAGTATGATAAATAAAGCTGTTTTTACTAACATGTGCTTCATATTTTCTTCTTTTACCTCTCCAATCTGTAGTCCAAGTTTATGGTTTCATGAGCCTCCCTTAGATAATGCCACTTAGGACCCATACAAATTCACCATAAAGAGTAAACTGGCTTTGAAGGAAAAGTTTTTAAATTGCTGTTTGTTATTCATTACCTTTCAGAAATTGCTTAATAGCAAATTTATGAGAAAAATAAAGCTCATTTCAAGGCAGTATATCTAAATATTTGGAGGAGTTATTTCATTTCTTTGTTATCACCTCTGTTTTGGATATTTTTGAACATAATCCAGCTAACTGTCATGCCTCACTGGAGGAAAGATTTTAGGGATTTTTTACATCAAATAAACAAGTATATTGAATATTCTATAGCAAATGGCCCATTGCAAATTTGCGACGTAGGTAATTTGCAATTTCCTTACTTTCATCCAGACCTTATATTAACTTTTATAGGCCTTATCCTACTACTAAACTCTGCATAGGAAGTGTGGCCCTTGCCACAAGCAGTGCCAACTTGCTACCTTCCAAAGGAGTCCTGAACATAGGGGCACAGGAGTTTTCCCCTTGCAGTTGGCATCTTTTTATGAGACATTCTAGTGAGGTGAAGAGAGCCTCCCCAAGATTTGTTGAGTTCTAAAATTTTACCTCTGGCAAGAATTATTGAAGATATCACTAAGAGAAAGAGAGTGCCTTTTAACAGATATTATTGATATCATTATATAAGCCTTTTATACAAGATACACTACTAATCATTCTGATCTCATAATTCTTGGATGGTTGATAAAATGAAAATGATAGTAACTGAACAGATACGTTGATTACACATATTTTTAAATAATTTTCCATGTACTTATACAGAAGCACACTTGTATTTCTCTACCGTAAAATGAAATAATAGTTATGATACCTAAAACTACGTTGTATTACAGTGGAAATTGTGTTTCAAACATTACCTACCTGTCCACACTACCTTTACTCAGAATATAAAGATCTAGAAAAACTTGAATAATAATGTCCAAAAGCTCAACTTCTTGTTACAACTCCAAAGAAAACCTATTGCCCCTGCCCCAAGAAAAAATCATTTTTTGCCATTACTTTGACTAACAGTTAATCTGCCTAAATTTTTACATGTGTACAACTGGGGTTTCTCCCCCCAAGGTATTTGAATTGCAAATGGTTAGACTTTTGCTATGCTTTCAGAACAATTTAATTGCTACATGTTGCGAATATTAATCATATTTTCTTTCCCACTAAATGAGAAGGATGGAGATGGAGGGAGTGAGGAAAGAACTGATAGAGAGGGAAATCCCAACACAGTATAAATTGTTAAGAAAAGAAAATATTTCTGTAATAGCTAATCTGGCTTGTCTATAATAGTTCTCTTTGGTGATAACTATTAAACTCTTCTTAGGCAGGCCATGAGATGGACAAAATCAGTGAGATTTCATGGTCTCTTTGAAGGAAAACCAGTAAATTATATCCTTGAAAAACAAAATGGAAAAAAAAATAGTGCTTACTTTCTGTTCCTTTTCCGGGCTCGGCTGTAGGCTTCTAAACCTTCTGTTAGTGTCTTCAACTTCTCGGGCTCCACCTGAGTGAAGGTATGAAGACCAAACCACATTACCCAGACCTGCAATTGTTAACACTGCTTTTACTTTCCTGCTACACAAGCAGGTGCTGCGCTGGGGGAGAGGAGGCTAAAACTTGCACTATCCTGTCAAATGTCCTGTCCTCGCTCAAGCAGAGGTTGATTCCGTGGCTCCAAGCTGCAACATCTATGGAAATGAAAGACTGGCTTTCAAATTGTCAACATTTTGAAAATAGTGTTTTAAGAAGAAAACTTAGAATTTAAATAACTTTCGATTCACAAAATCATATAAATCAAAGATCCTGGTTTGCTTTCTTCACTGCCTGATGCTCAGCTGCAAATCTATCTTCCATCAGGGGAGCACAAGAGCAGGGGTTAGGGGAGGGGGTGGGCTTTGGAGCCAACAGATGGAAGTCTGAATCTGACCTCTTTACCTCCTAGCATGAGTAAAACACTTAAATTTTCTGAGCCTCAGTTTCCTCCTCTTTAAAATGAGGACAATAATACCTACCTTCCTGCTAGAATTGCTGTGAGAATTAAAATGCAGCAAGTCATGTTGAACACTTAGCCAAGCATAGAGTGGCTATTATTACCTAGTATGTGTTAGGCTCTGCAGAGGCCACAAAACTAGTGGGGCAGTAGTCCACACATAGTCCTTACTGCTGTGGGAAAGGGGTGTTGCTACACCTGATGGGCATGTAGCAGACCCTCCTGGTCTGCTTTATCACTGCCAGCCTGGGTGAAGCCTCTCCCTCATCACAGTGCAGCCACCAAATGGTGGCTGGGGGATTTCTGGGGGTGGGGAGGTATGGCCTTTGCCACCTGCCCCCAGTAATCTCTATCATGGTTCTCCAAGCCACATCCCCTAAGAAAAACAATTAATAAATAGGAAAACTTGTATGTAACTTGTGAATAAAAACACCTTTAGAAAAACATTGCTATTTTTATTGATCTTAAAAAAAAAAAAATCTAAGTAAAAGCAGTGTTGCTTGCTATATAAACACAGCTTCAAGGCAAATACCCCAGCCATCACTTAACCCTGTTTTCTCACCACCCTACGCTACTTTTATATAAAAATTCAGAGGTTGCCAAAATGCCTCATGGGTAAGAACATAAACACTAATAAGCAAGAAAATTATTATTAACTTTTGTCTTTATTCCTGACTCATGAATATCATTTATAAATAATTTTTCTTTGACTCCTTCAAATCTAGTATACAGTAATGATTAACACAGGGTTTCCATTATCAAGTCTGAAAACAAGCATTTCTAATTATTCAATGAGAAAAACAGTCAAATAATGGAAACATTTTCCTTTTCATGATTTTTGTATTTTTTCCTAAAGGATCCAAATATCTTATATACACAAGTTCATTGGGAATACCCAACCTATTGTGCGCCAGAACAAGAGACAACTTTGTTCCAATAACCCTTTACAGGAACCATGAAGAAAAGTGTCTTATTGGGATGACTAGAAAAGCTTAAGTAAGAGGAATATATCCACGCATTATTTAAAAAAAAAAAAGGGTGTCTGCATACATTTTCACATTTCATGTTAGAAATGAGGTTCCATCTTGTATTCACTCACACAAAGAGAATGTGAAGTATATTTCACACATTACATTTATGTAATTTATAGCTAATTCCACTTATATTTAAATAATCTTCTTGGCAGCAGGAAGGAAGCTCTCCTCTTACATAAATTTCAGTTAGACACAAACGGGTATAGGGAGAGATATCAGAAGAGACGGATGCAGGAACAGAAAGCAGATTCACAGTGAAACAAAGCAAGATGCCACAATGAAAACTTACCCTACTGGTCTTAATTTTAAAAAACTAAGTTAGGTCAAACTAATTTTTTGTGTGTGTGTGTGAGGAAGATCAGCCCTATGCTAACATCTGCCAATCTTCCTCTTTTTTTGCTGAGGAAGACTGGCCCTGGGCTAACATCTGTGTCCATCTTCCTCCACTTTATATGGGATGCTGCCACAGCATGGCTTGCCAAGTGGTGCGTTGGTGCCAGCCCGGGATCCGAGCCAGTGAACCCCGGGCTGCCGCAGCGGAGCACACGCACTTAGCCTCTTGCGCCACCGGGCCAGCCCCCCAAACTATTTTTTTAAATCTTCAATTTTTATTTTTAATTAAATAAGGAATAAGGGGCAGTAAAAACATTTCTTGTGCATTTATTATGTAAAAGGCACTGTTTTATTATTTAATATGGTAATACTGCAAACTAGTATTATTTTTGTTACTTTACAGATGGGACTAGTGAGTTTAGGTAACATGGCCAGCATTGAAACTTGGGTCTGATTCCAAAGTGCTCAACTTCTCTCCACCATACCAACTCCAATATATGTAGAAATATAGTCATTTTACAGATATTCTATCATATATATATACACACATATATCTATATGTATGCACACATAGACATACTCAAAAAATTAGGTCACATTATTTTAAATCAAATTATATTTTTATAGAAATTTAGATAATACTTGCCCAAATTCACCTTCAAAAATTTTTTATGCTTGAATAATTTTCCGGTGATTTTTCTGAACTAATTCTCTACCATGATTTCTTCATTGAAATTTGCCTCTAAGGCTGTACGGTACTCTCATAATGAAGTATATTATTTATAAAGGATTCAATGACCTCGACAGAGAAAGCAATGATGGTGCTTTCCAAAACTAAATATAAATAAGATACACGTCTGTGTATTTCTGATATGACAAGATCATACATATCCAGAGGTAAATGTTTATTTTGTTTCAGAGTTTTAGTACTCTACAGTATTGTGAAATTCAATACATGAAGAGTATGTGTTGTTTCTGGGGAAATAGTCATACACTTACACAATATTCAAGAAACTCTTTAAAGATATCCCCCCAAAAATAGTATCAGAGAAGAACAAAATAAATTCAATTTATAGTCATATAGAAATCATATTTAATGATTTAATGAACACTACCTGATAAATTATTTAGCTAACTTGTAATGAAGAAAGTACTGAGAAATCAAATACATAAATATAACATTAAAAAGGCTAAACACACAAATATTTTTTATAAAACTTACACTGAAGGAGCAAGTAATAAGACATTTAATACTTTAATCTGTAGTTATAATCTTATATTCCTGTACATTCACAAGCCAGGAATTCCATGAATTATTTAACTCCCATCTTGGTGATAAACTGGGGGAGGACTTTCTAATGTATCTTTACTATAATCTGCCCACATAGTCTCATTCTAATAACGATGATGCTAATAGTAATGACCATCATGGTATAACTCTTTGCACACACATTATTTAAGAATTAGAAAAAGATACCTAGAATTTATATGTATTTATGATTCACATATTACCTCAGGTATAAATATACACATATGTTGAATATTTTTTTACTCCTAAATCCCTTCTTTCACTCATTCGAATTCTTTAGATACAATGATTCTTTGACATAAATAGTCCAATAGCCTGTTCAGTCAGGTTAGAAAGATACCCATAGAGCCAGACATTATTATATGGTGGAGGTTTAAGAGTTTTCTGAACAAGTCTGAATCTCTGTTTGCTTATTTTGTTCACAAGGCACACACTAAACATTTGGTAATTTCATTAAGTTTGATTTGGGGTCAGCACAGTAGCTTGTAGTATATCTCATCAGTAACTTAAAGTCTATGACAAAAGGAGACCCAGACCTTTCAGAGAGCCAAACTGACCCTCTGAAAGTGAGGTACAGCATATATTAGAATAACTGGATCAAAGATCCTAGATCACTTTTGAATAGAGCCAGTTAACTAGAGATGATGTCAAAATTTCCTGCAGACTTTAATCCTAATATCAGGATTAAATCACTTGGTGATTACTTTGCTGCTACTTAGCGATGAGGCAAAGCTGTCAGTCACAATTTTCATTCTTTACTTCCCCACCCCATTTCTACAACGTCATCAGCTCCTGTTTCGGGGAAATGGTATCATGCAAAAAGTACTAGGCTTAGAGTCAGGAGACAAGGGTTGGGGCCTGGCTTAACTGCCTGTGATGTGTGTCCTTAGGAATGCTACTCCTCTGAGCTTCAGATCTCTCACTTGTAAAATGGGGATAATCGTGCACAAGTTTATGGGTCATTGACAGAATCTAAAGACAAGGAACATGAAGTGCTTTGTAAGCACAAAAGCAGTCTTTCCCAAAGTGCCACTGGTGGCATGTGAAATTATTTTAGGTGGAACATGGACAGACCTTTAAACATTTTTAATAGTTATATATTCATGTAAATGTATATTAGAAAAATACAAAAAACATTTTACCTAGATTTCATATATATTATACCATAGAATAAGACTGAAGAAGTTATTTAAAAAGTGGCTTGAAGAGTGCCTAGTATACAACATGTGTCCAAAAAAATATTTGTGGAATGAATAAATAAACAAGTAAATGAATTTAAAGAAAAATTTTAACTAAGTAATAGTACAGGTAACATGCAAGTTTAGCTGAAGTCTGGGAAATACAGCTCTGGAGCAATAAGCAAATATGAAGCATTTATTAAATTCATTATTATCAAACATTTATTAACTAGCAAATATTTTAAAAAATATTCAAGCTGAAAAAGTCCCGCAAACTTAAGTGAAATATTTCAAAATTTTTGAAAGAATGAGAATTAATGATAAATAAATAATTTGGGGTAAAATGTTGACTCACCTGTGACACTGTGACAGAAAGGATGAATCTAATTTTCCAACAATAGTATTCATGAAAAAATCCATAAAGTGAATCCCAATTTTTTCAAATGAACTAACCAAATCCACATTATTACAATTTTAGTCAGTGGCACTGACTGAGGCTTTTTTTGTGTGTGTTTCCTTTCTTCTTTCTTTTTTCTTTTCTTTCTTCTTTTTTTTTTTGTGAGGAAGATCAGCCCAGAGCTAACATCCATGCCAATCCTCCTCTTTTTGCTGAGGAAGATTGGCCCTGAGCTAATATCCGTGCCCATCTTTCTCCACTTTATATGGGACACTGCCACAGCATGGCCTGACAAGCAGTGCATCGGTGCGCGCCTGGGGTTCCGAACCTGGGCCGTCAGCAGTGGAGTGCATGCACTTAACCAATATGCCACAGGGCCAGCCCCTCTCTTTACTTTAGATAGCAGTGTTTTTAAGTACTAGAGAACTATACTACAGGACTAGAGTAAATCTATTCTAAATGTGATGGCACATTTCATATCAATTCACAACACATAAATAGAATTAAATGTTTTGGATAAACCTGTATTTCTACAGGAACACTGTTTAAAACTTCATGTAACAGAAGGATGTATTTGCCTCAGACCTGAGATTCCATTTGCTACTACTCATGTGAAAATTGTATTGACAAGCTCAAGAACTTTGTGCAGGGTCTCAGTTATCTCTGAATGGAGATAGGCTTCCTTTTCCTCTATAATCTTGCTCAGGAAAAAAATTCACAGTATTCCACAATTTACTACAGTAAAGTTTATAGTCCTACCTAAGCTTTGTCCTCAGTTTAGTCTTTTTCCTGTCACGTTTTTGGTCTTATCTAGTTCTCCATTTTTATTATCTTTCAAATTTTGATCAGGCACTGACTTTGTTTGCCTGGATTTTATCTTGCTTATTACTTTTCAAAAAAGTAAACTCAAACTATACAGGGTTCATGGTTCAGAGAGAAATTTGTACCATTTACTTAGAAAAAGTATAGCTATCTTCCAGAACATACTTGATTACAAACTGATAACCAAAGGAAAAAAATGTATTAGTAAGGAGATACCACTTCCTGAATGGTTTAATACAAAGCATATAATATCCTTCAGTGCTGTCACATAGCCTCAATATTGGGACAGTATTATATAGGGGTGATTCAGCCCAACTTTTCACAGACTGTTAAAAATGTCTACTAATTAATATTGTTGCGTGGGGCAGGGGGGTTGGAGTAGGAAGGTAGAGGAAGAAAGTCTGACTTTACATATATTTTAGAAGCATTGTGAGAAGGGGGACTTTCAAGTTCACTCGACAAAGTGCTTTAAAACGTTTCCAAGTAGAACTTCTGCTTGAAATGAACGGCTAATATTAACTTATAACCAGATATGCCAATTTGTATGCCATGTGCTGAACTTCATAAAAAAAGTTATAAACTATTTCATTCATTACATGTAGTCCTTATAATCCTTTCATTCTCAACCTGGTTAGTAAATCCTTTACTCAAGGATAATGCATAGGTAAACAATAACTAAAGTCTAATTACCACAGTTTCATAATGGTGGAATCCAAATTAATAAGGCTGTCAAACATAGAGAACAGGGATGAGGAGGTTAATTTTTACTGAGCCTCCTTCATGTGCTGGATAACCTATTGATGGTATCTCATTTAATTCTGAAAACATCATTCTGAGTAGGAATTAATATTCCCACTTAAGAGATGAGGAGAATACAGCTCTGGGAGATTAAATACCTACCCAGGACCATCTAGGTGACTGACAGAGCTGGGATTAAGCTCATGTCAGAAGGCTCAAAGCCCATGCCTCTTTCTGCCATGTCCTGCGTTTCTCTCTAGTTCTCTGTAGACTGTGTTCATACAGTATTTGATGTTTAGAAATCAAACCTCTTAAGAAGTAATATCAGAAACTGCAGAACATTTCTAATACATTATTAGTAATTCTGTTACATTTAACACTCCACCACGGACTAAAAATGCCTTTCCACGGCCGGCCCCTGGCTTAGCGGTTAAGTGCGCGCGCTCCGCTACTGGCGGCCCGGGTTTGGATCCCGGGCGCGCACCGACGCACCGCTTCTCCTGCCATGCTGAGGCTGCGTCCCATATGCAGCAACTAGAAGGATGTGCAACTATGACATACAACTATCTACTGGGGCTTTGGGGGAAAAAAAAAGGAGGAGGATTGGCAATAGATGTTAGCTCAGAGCCAGTCTTCCTCAGCAAAAAGAGGAGGATTAGCATGGATGTTAGCTCAGGGCTGATCTTCCTCACAAAAAAAAAAAAAATGCCTTTCTAAAATCATAAACTGACTAAGTCATTTACACTCTCATGACAAACAGTCTGCTATAAAGTAGCAACTTATGGACAACATGGTGATCTCAGCCCCTCAGATATCAGTGCTCCAATCACAGCATGGACTTCGCAGTCCGGAGAACACTGAAAACACGAGAGGTGCCTGGCTTGTTTTGAATTAGTAACCTGCAATACCGTTAATTAATTACTTATTTTTTCTACTTTGCTTGCTTCTTCTGAAAAGAATTTGAAGTGGCTTGCTGAGAACAAAGACTGTAACAGAAAATAAATGACAGGTTTGTGGGATGTGGGGGGTGTATAATAAATCTGTTCTACACTGGAGTTAACACAGATTTGTCTGGAGAGATGTGACAGGATCTTGGATTAATTTACTTTGGTGGACATTGAAATAGTATGAAAAACTGAGAGGCTAAGAAGGTTTAAAATGGTAATGTGTAAGAAAATTGTTTAGGAAACCTTTTCTTCTGAGATACCACAAAGATAAACACTAGGGGAAATGGTCCCACAGTCCACATTAGTAAGAAGGATTTAATAAGATTTTACTATAATAAACAAATTGTTTATGGAGTCAGTCTTTCTCTTCACTTTACTAAAATGTCAGGCATTGCCACAGTGTATAGAAGGGAACCTAATGCACTGTTTACCTTTTTAAAAGCTGAAGTCTGATTATTAATGCACAAGATTTTATTTCTCCAACATTACTGAGGACTCACGGGTTCTATGTAAATAAAAATTACATCATCATTGGTTCACTTGACTAAGAGTACAAATTTAAAAAAAGTTTTACCAGAAATCTTTTCAAATAGAGCACACTTAGTCTTACACAGATATTGAACATAGTTTAATTTTTTTCTTGATGAACCAGGATTACCATGACATCAGGCAAAGGCTATTTGGCTTGAAGTCAGACAGACCTGTGTTTGAAATTTTGCCTTTTCTGGTGTTACAAACTAAGAACACTGTTTGGCTTGCTGGGCATCATTAAATAAGATATGAGGAAGCCTTTCCTTTGTTTTGTGAGCTATAGGAGAAAAAACAGCACTTGTGAAGTAGTACTTTGTTTTTCTTATGTGCAAAAGTGAGGTAGGTCCTAAAAAGACCAGAAGTTTTTAAAAATGTTAAGTGCCCTGCAGCTTTTAAGGCTGTTATACCTTGCTTTTTAATGATAAATATTTCATGTGTTGTTATTAATATTTTATTGTATGTTTTCAATTTTGCACCTCTGAATGTGTGCTTTAAATTATTTTTTCTGAATTACTAAAAATGTTTTTAGTGTATCTTGATATCAAGTTTTGATATCAAGGTTTTGAGAATGCAAAATTACAATGTCACTGGTAAGGGGAATATTTGAATTTACAGAAACAACTTTATGCTCCCTATTAGGAATTCATCTATTGCCTACAATAATGAAGAAGAATCTGGATTTTTGAAACACATATTATTATTTTATAGTGGATGAACACCAGTTGTTTACTTAAAAGAAGCAAAATAAATGTTTCTTGGACTCTTAGATAATGATTTTTTTTTTAAGTGCATCTCCCCAAATACTAGTGGGTAACTCAATCTCAGGAGTTTGTGAACACAGACGAATCAGAAGATTAGGACCATTGTTTAATGTGAAATGTGTTAAAAGTACATGCCTTTATTCTCCTGAGACCATAAAAAGATATTTAGACAAGGCATTTAGGACAGGAAGAATGTTTCCAGGAAAGGGAGGCCATAATCTTTTCTTTAGTTAAGTTTTTTGTACAATGCCACATAAAAAAGACAGTTTCATCTGCACACAGGTTGTAAAACAGTTCAATGTCTACATCTTGTATTTGTAGCAGTTCCCTTTATATCATAAAAGCCCTATTCTGCTGTTTCTAATTATTTTTTGAATAAAATGTCAAAAATATTTAGGTTTATCAACCTAAAGAATGTTTTGTCTGGTCTCAGAAAGATTAGAGAATAAAATGTTTTGTGAATAGGAGTATGGAATTCATTTTCTTATCAAACGTAGAAACATTACGCCCAGAGTGTATCCTGACAAGTATGTATTAGGCATTATAAGCAATGAGTTTAAGGACCTCCCAGTCATTTGGAGAAAGACAATCTTTTTATTGTGCTGACATAAATGCTTTTGGTTTCCTGCCATTAAACCTAAGTGCCAGTGGAGGTTTGAGCAGAGTTGAAATAGCTTTATACAATATACTCTTTAAGAGAATAATATATACCTGTAAGAGTAATTTTTATTTCCTAAGGAGATTAAAAATTATATGTTTCTTCGTCATATGTGGGGAATGTGCATAATTATCTCTTCCTGGTCAAATATAAATTTTTCTACCTACTTTAAACATTCTGCATATTGCTTGCTTAGTGAGCCAATTCTACTCATTGTGAGGGAGAAAAAAGCCCAGAAGACCCCTACTAATTTCTTCTAAATTGAATGGTAGTTTCATGGAGAAGTTTTCATTTAATTTATATGATCAGATTGTGGTAAGTAGAACCAGACCATGGGGTTAAACACTTCCATATGTTATAAAGGCCCAGAACTTTTCCTGAAAGGAGACACCATTCTGAACTCAGACATTACCTGCTGCTTCCAGAAATGGCTGCAACTCCACCCCGATTTTACCCTCTCCGCAGCTCTAAATGTCACATGTAAGCACATGGAGGAGACGCAGTCCCCTGGCACTTCCTGTTGCCTAGGAGGGCCCCTACCTCTGCCACACTCCTGGACTCCAAATTTTTTCCCAGTCATTGCCACTTGCCTTCATCCTCTGTGTATGAAATGAAGAATTAGATAAATGCAGGGAAGGAAGGCAGAGTTAACAACATTCTGGAAATCTGGTTCCTGGGTTAGAGCCACCCTCAGCCCTAGTGGGATCTACAAATGCTTTACAACTCACCACTTGATGATATGACATTTTGGTGACTATAACCATCCCCTCTTCATTATACGCTCCAGAAGCTTGTGAGACCTCAATGAGTCATGAAGAATCCTAATTTCAAATCCAAAGAATCCAAAGTGATGATAACAAAAAATAATAATTGATATCTGAACAAAGGTTAGTTATTTGACAATGGATAAAGATTGGTATACCTTCCCTTCCTCGGGGCTTTGTTGACATGAATTGTGAACGTCGTCTTCTCTTACTAATTTTCCAGGCCAAGAAGTAAGTCCTTTGATTTGGCCCCAGACCAAGTCGCCAACGTTGAACGTCCTTGGCCTATAATGTATCAACTCATTTGAAGAAGGGGAGTCTGGATTTCTTAGGTCATCTTCACTACTAATGCTTTTAGCGTCTGAAGGGCTAGGCACACACCCATTAATGCTTTTGGCATTAAAGTCTCCATTGTAATGGATGTAGTCTTTGACCAGAGAACTCTCCAAACTATTTGAGGAGCTCGGAGACTGCTCCTCTAGGACCAGGTCTTGTCTTGTGGTGCTCAGCAGCTCTCCAAAGCCCCGACTCTGTCGAGGTCTATTCCCATTAATGTGCGCACATCTTTCCACAGTGTTCTCTAGTCTCTCCTTAAAAGTCATCATAGTTCTTTTGTAGTTATTATACCTGAAATTTTCCTCCAGAATTTTATCCCCTTGACAGTTTCTTGGTGGTAACAGTATTGGGTGCTGTTCCCCAGGCAGAAATGGCAGTGTAGAGACATTATTGGACCTTTCGTGACAAGGACTACTGTGGATATGGCCTGGATGATCTAAAAATTCCTCGCACTTCCACCTGTTTCGCTCCCCTCCAGGGCTTTGCTCCCCATCCCACTGTTTTTTGGATGTGTGGCAACTTGCTGACTTGAAATATTCAAACCCATCTCCTTCGTTTGAGTTTTTCCCATGGTCCAGATTCCTGGGCAGCCGAGCCCCTCTTGCACTCCTCAGCCTACCATCATGATCGACACTGCCCATATTTCGTCCATGAATGACCGCACTGACAGCACTGGGGAGACTTAATGGGTCACCAATTGAAGCAGTGAAGGCACTCATGGCACTCAGAGCTGGAATGGGGCTGATCTGAGTTGTACTGTTGACCGCAGTGGTGATGACAACCTGCATTCCTTTGCTGGCTGCATCAACAACTGCCTTGTAAATGGCATCTACAGAAGCATCACCTTGGCCACCCACAACAAGGCCATCCTTCACCTGCTGACCAAGAGATGGGTCAATCCTCGGTTGCAACTCACAAGATGTATCTTGGAAAGGCGGAAGTGTAGTGTTCAGATTCTCAGGAAGTGCTGTGAGCCCCGGCTGAGAGCTTATTCTTTTGTTTAGGAGAGCTGCATCTTCCTGCATCCTCACCTTAAAGAAATAGACAGGAAGCAGTGAAAGAGAGAAAAAAATTTAAAGATCTCAAAGACCATAACTTTAATATTTACCAAAAGACAAACAAATATAACAGGGAAGGAAATATAAAGAAAGAATAAGGCTCAAAAATGAAAAAAAAAGTCACTGTGTATAGAAAAACATATTTTGATTATATTTGGGTACTGTTTCTTTGGTTGACATTATTCAACCTTTTTTTTTTTCTTTAATCATCATTACTACACATTCTCTAGAAAAACTGAAGTTGAGGTGGTTGGACACAAAATGTTTTCAGGTGATGACACTAACTACACTACATTACATTCCCAGTAATGACTCTAACTACATGGAGTAGTTTTGCAACTTGGGATTCAAAGAGAGAAACAAGTCAGTGACCAGCACTGCTCAAACTACAAAGGGAACCAGATTTTGAAAATGATTTCTAACTCACTGATATTTCTACTGAACTAAGTGAAATACAATATAAGATAAAACAAAACAAAATACATACACTCCTTTATTAACAATAAAATATTTCTGATATGACACTATATTTTTGAAGTCTTCAGATAGGGTAGTAACACCTACTCTTCAACCTTACCAGGCTACCGGGTGAGGGACACTCCCATGCTATCAACAGTGACAATGGCTCTCTAAGAAGTGGTTCTCAATAGAGAAAAGGTGAAGGGAGGAAATACCCACCAGGGAAGAATATCAATGCTCAGGACAGGAAGGATGAGTGCAGTTTGAAAAAGTCCTGAGGTTGTTCTAATTTCACCAACCCCGTCTAAGAATTGCTGTTCCAGATCCTTGATACTTCAGATTTTCCCCACAACAATCACTCCCTCCCCGTCTTCACATCCTTCCCTACTAAACCAGAGCCTGGGATCCATTAGCACATCAACCACTCTCTTGTCATTCTCCCCTTGTCTACACCTACCAGATAAAATCCCAATCTTGGATCAGTTTAACTGCCTGCCTTATCTGTATCTACAGTGAGGATGCTGAGTATCTGTTTACAGGAACTTATGGCTTCCAACTGGGGCTTATTGTTCCCATCAATCCTACGATCCTCTAGTTAGGCATCACTCTCCTCCACAACTATTCAAATCTTCATCCACTTCTTTTTTTTTTAAACTTTTATTTATTTATCTATTTATTTTTTCCCCCAAAGCCCCAGTAGATAGTTGTATGTCATAGCTGCACATCCTTCTAGTTGCTGTATGTGGGATGCCGCCTCAGCATGGCTGGAGAAGCGGTGCGTCGGTGCGCGCCCGGGATCCGAACCCGGGCCGCCAGCAGCAGAGCGTGCGCACTTAACCGCTAAGCCACGGGGCCGGCCCTCATCCACTTCTTAAAGCTGGCTGCTATACCATCTCTGGCACTATTTTTAGTGGATAACCTTACTTAATAGAGAAAATGGAGTTCATAGGTCAAGAATTCTCGTAATTCTTATACTCTGCTATTCCCTGCCCCCAGCAGCACACAGTTCCCTGCAACTGCATGTGTCCCAAATCCTGTCCTGCTTCCCAGTGTAACAGGGGGCCCTTCTGCTCTCTGAGGGTAAGTTCTCCATTTATGCTCTGGATGCCAAGCCACTCCTCAAGGATCTTGCCTCATCTGTTATCCCTTCTCTTATGTTCAATATCTTCCACTTTTTTGAGCTCTTTCCTTTAGCATACAACTATGTGCATAGCTTCCATATTTTAAAAGTTTGCATTCAACCTATGCCTGCCTAGGGGCACCACTCTATTTCTCTTATGTTCTTCATAGTTAAGTTTTTGAAGGAGTAATCCACACTCTTTAATTCCTAATCTTTTTCATTCCTCCATTATTGCAATCTGGCTCTTGCTCCCACCACTCCACCAAAACTGCATTCTACCAAGTCACTGGTGATGTCCTAACTGCTACATCTAATGGATTCTCTTCAGGCTTTATCTACTTGATTCTCAGTGATATGGTTGAACACTTCCTCTTTCCTTCTAAATTATTTTATTACATAAGACATATACGAATATTTTCTCATTGTCAAAAAATATAAAAATTTTCCTCATCACTGCTCCCCACCAAACCTGTACTTTCCCATCCCACTCCAATCCCCTTTCCCTTCTCAGAAGTAATCAGTGCTGGAGTGCATCCTTGCAGACACTCACTTTTAATACATTAAAGTGTGTAGGTGTATATCTAGTTTCCCTTCTTCATTCCTTCCTTTCTCCCTTCCTTCCTTCTTTCTTTCACATAAATGGTGAGTATTTTAATATTGTTTTCCAATACTACAGTATTGAAGTCTTGCAATCTTGTGGATCTTTCTGTGTCAGATTATACAAGTCTACCTAATCATTTAAACTACTAGATAGATGGATATAGCATAACACATTTAACTATTCCCCTACTGATAGACGATTAAGTGGTTTCTAATTTTTTCTACCACATATCATGTTGTAATAAACATTCTGGTATGTGCCCTTTTGTTCACATTTGAAGATTTCTTTAAAATAAATACATGGAAGTTGAACTGAGTCAAAGGACATGTATATTTAAAAACCTGATAAACTATCAAATTACCTTCCAAAAGGAATGTATCAGCATACAATCAGACCACCAATACATCTAAAAGAATCCATTTCCCCACACCACTGTCAGCAAGGAAATCATCAATGTGATGGACATAATAGAGCTGTAATTTGTATAACTCTGATTATTCTTTTCATATGTTCATTAATAATTTATCTTTCATATTCTGTGAATTGTCTGTTCATATCTATTGCTCATTTTTCTAATCAATTATCTTTTTTTCTTCCTGACTTGTAAGAGCTCTTTTTATATTAATGATGTCAATTATTTGCTATTATTATACAAGTGTCTTCCCCCAGGTTGCCACTTGCCTTTAACTTTGTTTAGAATTCCCTTGATCATACAGAAATTTTAAAGTTTTATGGGTTCAACTCTGTTATTTTTTTTCTTTTTGACTTCTTGGTTTTGTATCTTACTGAAAGAGCCTTCTCTACCCCAAGATTATAAAAAAAACTTCTATATTTTCTTCTTATATTTATTAAGTGTTACTCTTTTCCATCTAGCTCCTTAATCTATCACGAATATATTCAGCTTGTAGAACTAAAGGAAGACCACGTGGTTGAAGCCAGGGAGATAGTGGTGAGAGCTGGGGCTGGAGATCGAGGCCAAACAGGCATGTTAAGGATGAAGATTTTAATCGTGAGAGTAAATCACAAAAGGGTTTAGGAGGGTAACATGATCAGTTTTTACTCTCAGTTCCAAAGGCACTGAGATGCTTCAGGCAAAATAAAATAATCTTCACACAAAAGACTGGAATGTTTAACAATATTCATTATCGAGAAATAACAGTAAGTAGAGGTGAAAGGGCACGTACTTCTTTTTTTCGTCTTTTCCCCCAAATTAAGTGTTTAAACAAACCTAGACATTGTTTTCTACTTAAGTAACCCAGGGAAGGAGAGTACCTGAAAGTTCTGAAACAGACAAGCCATGGGGTTATTGTTAGCTGGGCAAGGAATTGTGGACTGTCCTTGAAATGCCTGGAGGTGCTGGTACCCCTGCAGAAGCTGCTGCTGTTGCTGATTTGGAGGAAACATCTGATTGTTGTTTAACAGCGACTGTAGATGAGTCAGTTGATGGTTATTCAAAGTATTGTTTATTGAGGACATGTCACCTATAGTTTGAAAAACATAAAATGTAAGTCAACGTGATTCTTTGGAGATCCTATGCCTATCTTTGTACCTGAGGATTTCTGAAACAAAGTCTAAAAACTAGACTGTATGTATGGTAATTCCTTTCTCTTTTTCTCCTCAAAGTCTTACTAAGTGGTAAGGAAAGAATAGTTTTATTATTTAATTTTATCTTTCATAGTTAGTTTTTAAATTTTATATCATGGAGAAACTACTTAGTCTTTGCTCTATCCATTAGCCAATTTTTATATATCGAGCGTCAGTGTTATATAATTTCTTGAAACTATTTTTTTAGAGCACCAACAATTAAAGGTTGAAATTAGTCCTAAAGTGTTTTAGCAATCATAAGTATTTGACCAGATGATTAAAACAAGTGAGTTTGATCGGGCTTTGTTGATAAAATTTAGTTCTCAAGCCACAATCATCAATAAACACCACCAAATAAAATCAGATTTGGTTTAGAAATATGTATTTTATTTTTAAATAAAAGCTTGGTCACCTAAAATTAAAACTGTAAAGAAAGCTAACAATACAAAAGAATTCGTTGTCATAATAATTCAAAATAAATATTATATAATTAGATAGGATTAGTTAATAATTAAATTTATATTCAAAATTTAAAATTAACTTGTTTTGAAATTATCTTGAGGACAATAGAAATTGTCTTATAACTTGAAATATATAAATCTGTAATGCTTTTTAGATTATTTAACTACATATTTCAACACTAAAGAGAACTAATTAAACTATATTATAAAGAGGTCCATAAAATCTGGAAACGTATTATTTTTTTATATAGTGAAGGTGCCTTTGATAACATCATGTATATTTGCCTATGTTTCCAGACGTTATGGACACCATCTCTGTACTTCATGATATAGTTACCTGCATCACTCAGTGGAATACACTTGACATTATTTTTAACCTTTTTGTGATAGGATAATCTACATGAAGGATTTTGTTTTTAAGCCTCAAAGTTCTAAAGAATAATACTGTCTAAGGAAATCTAGCAGCAGCTATTGGGGCTGTCTGTTTCTTTGAACTTGGGCAAACTTTGAATGTTTTTATGCCTTGTTTCTTATTTTGCTGGATAAGCATTTAGTTTTGTTTATTTAGGGATCACCTGGAAAAAGAATTCCTCAAACTGTTTCCATCCAGGGTGCAGCTGCTCATACTAACCCTGTGATGCCACACCAACTAAAATTCAAATAAAAGTTATTTTTAAGATGTACCTGTGCTTCATTATTTGAAAAATAAGACTTCATTTGGCTTAAGAGAATGATGGGTAGGTTAGGTTTAGGTGGCATCAGAATTAGAAGAGAAAGCAGATTAAAATGATATTTAGTATTGCTAGAATAGGGGAAAAGGAAAAAGTCATTTTCATGTTTGTATAACTACGGTTGTGTGCGGGTGTTATTATACTTAGTTCCTTAAGCAAGCTGTGACATAACAAAAACATTTTTAAAAATAGCGTGACAAAATGGAGTTTTTAAAAAGGAGAAAATAGAATCAGAAAGACGTTTCTTTTGTAAAAATTTGTGAAAACATTTAACTTACCAAGCAGACCTGTCCCCAGTAGAGGGTTAAGTAGCTGTGGCACCACAGAGTTACTGTTGAGTTTAGCTGGACCAGGTGTATTCCCAGCATTATTAGATATATTCAGCAATGTTTCTGCCATTGACACCACTGCTGTCCCACCAAGTGTTGAGACAGTCAGTGCTGCCACTGCTGATGATGTAGTGGTTGTGGTAGTGGTTGCCTGGGAGGAAGTTGCTATGGAAACCTCTGGATGATTAGCGGTGTTGGCGGATGCCGAGTTCAGGACACCTCCCAACAGCTGGGGATTCAAGGCCATTAATCCTGAGGCCCCAGTGACAGCGGGGAGGAACAGGGGGTTAAAAGTTGTGTCACTGCCTGCAAAGCTTGGTAAAGGGTTCCCCAGGGGGCTGGTTAAAAGGGTCTCAGCTCGGCTGTTCTCTGACTGATTGCTTGGCAAATGGTCTGGTGGGGCTGTCATCTGTGTTAATGAGGGTAAAGGGGTATTTTGCTGTTGCAAAAGATCTGAGATGGTCAGATTGAAAGATGGCAGGGGAAGCATGGCAGCTGCTTGGTTCTGAAGCAGGGCTGCTAAGAGCTGAAAGTGAACAGGTTGCAATACCTGCCCATCCATGTCACCGGAGAGAAAAGCTAAAGCAGCGTTTACATTCGGGTTGAGAAAACCTAAAGGGTGGAGGTTGATCTCAGACTTGCCTTCTCCTGCTGAAGGCTGGAGGATATTTAATAGATTCTGGTTTAGGAGATGCTGTTGATTCACTGGCAAAGAGATAGGTAGAGAACTGAGGAGGCTGGGATTCAAGGGGTGTGGAAGATGGTTGTTTGAAGTGCTGTTGGATGGAAAATGAAGTGCGTGCTCCTGGCCAACAAAAGGAAAATCACTCCCAATGGGCAGCTGACTCTGCAGTGGATTTCCAGCTGCGGTGGTGACTATGACGCCATCTTGAAGAACAGATGTTGTCTTTGTGATGGCAGGATGGTTGGTGCCAGCTATGGCTATGGAAGATGATGGTCCTGAAATACCTAAAATGAAAAAAACACAACCCATTTATTAATTATGGATGTTAAGGAAGACGACCTCATAAAGATACATTGAGATACATTTCAGTTAATTTGTTACATGTCACCTTTGCCCACTTTAATCACATTAATTGTAATCAGAGATAATTTGACATCTGTTAATGAAACTTAAGTTTAACTTTATACTTCCTAACCTACTTTGAAAATACATGTATTGAAGAAATTTAGCATATTTAGAAATAGCTGTTTCTATTCAAACAGCTTGTTTTTCAAAGCTGGACAAGGTGAAGATGGGGGAATCTGTGTTGTAGTTCATTCAATTGGGTAGATAAAAGTAACAAGGCTTCATTTTTCAAAATATGTTTTTACTTTTTTAAAAAAGGCATTGGTCTGCATTTGTAATTATAGTACTTGCTTTTAGGGAAAAAAACAACAACTAGAATATACATGAGAGTATAAAACAAAATAAAAAGTACCTATAAAAATAACTATTAATATTTTAGTGCATAGTTTTCTGGGCTTTTCCCACTTGTATGTATATGCAGATGTATATATACATATGACATATTTTAACAGAAATGGAATCATGCTATTTTATAACTTTTCTTCATTTATCAATATATTGTATCTTCCCATGTTAACTATAGAACCATTTTACTAACATCATGTATGGATATACCATAATTTAATCAACCTACAGTCACAGATATTTTGATTGTTTACAAACTTTTAGTATTTTTTACTATTTTACTAAGCAACACTATGATAAACATTCTTATTAACTCATCTTTGCCAACATGCCCAATTATTTGCTAAGGATAAATTCCTAAAAGTGGAATTCCAGGGACAAAAGGGTTATATATTTTTAAGGCTTTGGATACATATTGTCAAACTGCCCTCCAGCAAAGTTGATCAATATACATGCAATTTACATTTCTATAAACAGTGTATGGCAATGCTCATTTCTCACCAACACTGTGTTTTATCATTATGTTTTCATCTTTGTCACCAAGATAGCATAAAGATACTTTGTACTCATGATTCCTTAAATCAGACCAGTCTTCACCCAAATACCATTCTTAATCTTGAAAGTCTTACACTAGAGATGAAAATTCAGGGAATTTAGTATTTAAAAATATAACATTTCAGTCGCTTATTATAGTTGTTTTGGTTGTTCTCAATTCAAGCTGACAATAGAATTCCCTGGAGTACTTCAAAAAAATAAAACAAAACAACGCCTGGGCCCTATCCCAGACCAGTTGAAAACTCATCTCTTGGGGTCCGCCTGGACAGTAGCATTCTTTGAAATCACCCCTGGTGATCCAGATGCACTAGGGGTGGGGTGGGGAGAGTGAGAATCACATTCTGTTAGAAAGGAACCTATAATCATCTTTTCATAAAAGGTCTTCTCTAAAGAGGTGCACTGTTTTATGTAATACATGTATTTGGCAAATATTTATTATTACAAGCATATGCATTTAATTTTATATTAAACATGTACATGGCATAATGAACAATACCAGTGTTACTGAAAATCTAAAATAATTCAAACACTTTACCGCTGTGCTATGCCATAACAAGAAACTTTATATTTGACTATGTAACCATTGAGGTCTTGTCTAAACACAAACAAATGTTTCCCAAGTTGTAATAGTACAAACGTAATTTTTTATTCTTATTTTCTCCTAATGGAGTAACATAAGAATTTTTCCTTTTTGATATGTACTTTGTATTAATATTTTAAACCACATAGTATATGGATTGACCATATTTAATGAAAACTTCTGATAAAGTTTGGCATTTATATTTTGATTTTTTTCATCTTTTTATATAACACAGGGATGAACATCTTCCTGCCTATGATACTTTCCTACCTTTGAATTTTTCCTAAGGAAAAATCCTTAGGATCTCATAACATCATTGGCATGATTGTTATGAGAATCAAAAATAAGTAAAGGCTTGTAATGTGTAAAAGTCTATACAAATAAAAGGAGTAATCATTGTCATCATTATTATTGACGTAAGTAGTTGTAGTTAGTTAGTTAGTTAGATGTGGTAAAGTAGTAAGTACAAATCAGCATATCCAACGCACTTTATAGAATAACCCTATAGCACGACTTCGCAATTTTTCCCAGCTGTCACGTATGCTTTTTTTTTAAAGCTCTGTGTTTCATTTCAAGAATGAGATTAAAAAAACCCTCTGAAAATACATAAATATTTATAAAATATTGTCAAGAAATAATGACTATGTTCACAGAGTGGGGTAGGAACATCTCGAATGCTGAAGTAGGCATACGGTATACAATTTTTAAAATATTAATTCAGATTTGTAATAAAACAATCAACACCTTAAACATTCCATTGCTTCTTAAATCGTGGTGATATTTCCATAAATAGGAACTGTGCTTTATTTGCATTTGAAAACCATCTTTTTAAACAAACTAATAAAAACTCTTATTTACTAGTAATCACTATCTCTGGCCTTTATTCCTATCAGCTAAATAATAATGACATATTTAAATGTCCAGATCACCATATCTCTAACCACAGTCAGAGCACATTTTCAAAATACTCTAGCGTATATATAGTAAGGCTTTGTAGATGAAGGGTTTCCTTAGAGGTTATTATTTTTTTATCTTTATTTGTAAGAGAGAAGCATCCATATTTAGGATTCAAGAAAGTAGCCATTTGGGTACATTATTCTAAAAATTCTCCATTTAAATATTCCTGAGGAAAGACAATAAAGAAAATATAGTTACTCTGGGTGTATTTTTGCGTTACAAACAAGCAGGTGATGAATATCACAAGCTTCTTAAGGGTAATATGTGGATCAAGGACTATTTTTTATTTTCTCTAATTTTCAATAGATCAATTCAACAAACAGGCGTACTCTGCTGAACAAAAGGACAGAAATGGTGATACAAAACCAAACCAAACCAAACCAAACCAAACCACAACACCCTGCCTTTTCCTGCAGGAACTCAGACTTTAGGCAAAGTGATAAACACACGAATCTCCCTGTCTCTCTTTTTCCTCCCTCAAATATACATTTATTGAAGCTTATTATGAAGAAGGAAATTTTAAAGCTCTTTTCATATAGCTAGTGCAACTATAATGCAATATGCTAAGAGCTCTAACAGGTATATAACACGGGAACAATTGTAAAACTGAAGGTGTTAGGGAAAACTAAGCAAGTGGTAACATTTGATCTGGGATTTGAGAGTGGAAAAGGAGATAGAAAGGGCTTCTAAGTAGAAGCAAAGTAATGTAAAAAAAAAGACAAGGAGATAATAAAGGGCATGGAGGGTAATAGAGTCCTATGCATCCTCAACACAAAGAAATAGTACTGAAAATATTGTACACTGCTTTCCCACACACTCCAGCCCTCCTACTCATGGTTAAACCTGCTGCCTTAGACAAGCAGGGATGAAATTTGAAATCATCTAAACTATTAAAAGCAAGGACCACTTATTTTCCTCTGTATTTACACATGGTTGGCATTCAACAAATGTTTGTTGGTTGAATGAATCTATTAAGAAAATCAAAAAACTTACACTCAACTTCTAGAACTCAAATCATTTGATGCTGTGTGTGTGGCATGTGTGTATGTGGAGAAAGGGAGAGAATACCACCCACTTGCACAGAAAGTGAAAACTGAGTCTCCAGTGTATTGGCCCAATGCCAGGAGATAAGGGCTGCTGGAAAGGAGACGGCTGGAAGATGATGAGTTACTTTAGAAGACTCCCAGGTGTTCCAGGGAGTTAAAATCACCTTATAGAGGAAGAGGTCCATCCCAAAGTACTCTGAGTTCTTAAAGTCACTCCTTAATGCTTGGGTCATTCAAAGAGGACTCTGAAGTTTTATAGCTGGAGGGAAACTGGAGATTGCTTATTTCTGAACCACTTAATCTTGAATAGGCACTCTCTGGTGAACCTACTTCATAGTTCTGCATAAAAACCTTATGATCTGTTGAAGCATGTGGGGAAAAATGCTTTCTTACAGTTGATTTTTTTTTTTTTTTGTGCAGCCAAGATGTTTTGTGCTTAATCTAATGAAACGGACAGTTGCTAAAAGTTTTTTAAGAAGCAAATTATTCACTAAACATTTAGCAGTTAACTAACCACAAGGCAGCTGGGGGGCCGGCCTGGTGGCGCAAGTGGTTGAGTGAGCACGCTCCACTGCGCAGCGGCCTGGGGTCCGCTGGTTCGGATCCTGGGCGCACACCAACGCACCACTTGTCAAGCCATGCTGTGGCAGCGTCCCATATAAAGTAGAGGAAGATGGGCATGGATGTTAGCCCAGAGCCAGTCTTCCTCAGCAAAAAAAGAGGAAGATTGGCAGATGTTAGCTCAGGGCTGATCTGCACAAAAAAGAAAAAAAAAAAAAGGCAGCTGGTTGCCTGGAACAAATTAGTAAGTTGGAGAAGTCCTTTAATTGGAAAAAATTATTATTTCATGCCAGCCAGCAGCATCGTGAACTGGCACAATTTCTCTTTCTCATTGTCTCCGTTGCTTTTAAAGAAGTAGGAGAGAAGATTGGACAGCCACCCAATAAACTTTCCTGTTGCGATATCACGTGCCTGGACACCCAGTCAGAGATTGAGATAGTCTAGTAGACAAGGAAATGATGGTGGGAACTTGTCCAGTGCGGTAGATTTCCAGATACCAACGGTACTCTTTGCACAGACATATAATTTATGATGTGAGTGTATATGTGTGTACATACAGAAATAGCATCAGAAAATTTTTTTAAAGGGTATTTTCCTACTAATTTCATTCTGGAGATGTTTTATCTGCCTTATTATTTAAAAAATGCTTTTCAAAACGAAAGTAATGTCTACCTCTTTAGATTTATTTCTATTCTTCATTACCAATATTCTTTGAGAAAAGTCGTTGTTAATATTATATTACACTCTTCTATGGCTGGCACGGAAGTATTAACAATATTGTTGTACATGTCTTTGTATGTATGCAAGAGAGAGCATAAAGCTCATATCAAATGGACCAATAAGGTGTTTAAGAATGTAATTATACCACAGTTTGATCTGTATCTCCGATTTTGAATAAATACTACTTTATGCTAGAAAACTTTTTCTAAATTGATACACCCAAATACTGATTTTTATCCATAAAATTCAAGAACCTAAGAAATGAGTCATATAGAAGGTACTCCTTCACCATTTGACCTTTATCATTTGCTTTGGCAAGTGTACTTTAACTGTAAACTGGGTCAATCGTAATCCTTAATAAAAATGAATGCTTCTAGAGACAAGAGAAAATATCATGCCCTAGTGAGTCTAATAAATGATTCACTTTTCACCCCCAGAGAAATCGTAAAATTTTCTGCTCTATATTTACAGGACTGATTTTAGAAAAAGTAGAAAGATAATTTTTATGAGAACTCTAGATCTTCCAACAAGACATTATTTTCCCAAGCCTTAGTAAAGGCGTGGTAATATGTATTTATATATTGATTGTATATACCAATCTCTATCTTTGTGCTTTGGATCCTGATGTAAATTCCTAGCATTCCTTTACCAGAAATAGGCAGGAAGCCCTAGTGACTAGTGGCTATTCCTTCTCCACAATGAAGGGAGGGAGGGATCCAAAACCAAACCACTTAGAAGAGGGGGAAGGATCAATGGCATTGTCTGAGGAAATGCTCTCCACCCTCAACAGAGCCAACCTGCTGGGGAGGAGGAAAGAATACAGATGCAGCTTGAATCTTGGCATATGTTGTCTGAGTAGTTACGATTGTATCAAGGAGGTCAGTCTTGTGGTGGTAATGGAGTCAGACAAGAAAAAGAGATGTGATTTTTTTTTGCTACTGATCATTTCTATTTCCTTTCTTAACACACAGAATTACTCTGAAAACTTGGAATAAATGAAAAATGCCTGAGATTTTTGTTTACTCAAGTAACAAAAGTTTTTTTTTTTTTTTGGTGAGGAAGATCAGCCCTGAGAAAACATCCACGCCAATCCTCCTCTTTTTGCTGAGGAAGACTTCCTCTACTTTATAGGGGATGCCGCCACAGTATGGCTTGACAAGTGGTGCATCGGTGCGCGCCGGGGATCCAAACCCAGGCCACCAGCAGCTGAGCGTGCGCACTTACCAGCTACGCCATGGGCCTGGCCCCAAGTTTTTTTTCACAAATGCTTTATATCACATTTCTCTTAATATTTATTGTAAGGAAACAAATGTTGAGAAAAGAGTTAAGTCTCTTGCTTGGTAGGATTTCTGTTCTTGAAATATGCTAGAGTAAAAGTTAAAATGCTTCATCAATATTCCAACTGTAAGTTTTATCTCCTTATTTTGTTTAATGAGCAGAGCAAGCAGAGTTTCTAGATTATTAATACAGTTAACTTTGTATCCTTCCATTCTATACTATTTTATCTGCAGCTAAAACAGTGCTTAGCCCATATTCGGTGCTCAATAAATATCTGCTGAGTTACTTGCCTCATCAATATTCTAAGACAGCATTTAAATCTATTTGGGGCCGCAAAATCATTTTAGTATGCCCCAACCAGTAATATATATATATATTTTTTAAGATTTTATTTATTTTATTTTTCCCCCCCAAAGCCCCAGTAGATAGTTGTATGTCATAGCTGCACATCCCTCTAGTTGCTGTATGTGGGACTCGGCCTCAGGATGGACGGAGAAGTGGTGCCTCGATGCGCACCCGGGATCCGAACCCGGGCCACCAGCATTGCAGCGCGCGCACTTAACCACCAAGCCACAGGGCCGGCCCCCAACCAGTATATTTTGATAAATGAAATAGAAAAAAGAGCACATTGAGTAGCTAGGGTATTATTTTGTGGAAACTTTCTGTTAACTTATATACATATGAGTGCTGGGTCATGTCTGTTAGTGGGTGATAAAATCTTTTCAGTGGGTCATGACTGTCATACACACAAAAAAAATAGAATAAGATAGAATCAGATAGAATGGGATCAAAAATATCAGAGTATATCACATGTAATGTGTTTTTTCAGAAAACTTTTATTTGTTATACATTAAAAACATATCTCTAGTGGATTGTAATGCAAGTTAGTTTCTTACTGTGGGAAGAAGTAAAAAAAAAGTTTGAAGAACACTGCTTTTACAATCAGGCCTCTGAGTTGCTCAACTCTGTGGGGGATGGTCTATGGAGTTGTGCTTCAGGAAGCCTATTTATCAGACTATAGTGCGAGAGGTGTCTCTATGAAGATGTGCAGCACAGGAGCCCTGCTCTAGGGTATTTGTGATAAATACTCTCTCTTATACCTGTTCCCATGGGTCTTGGATAGATATTCCAAACATGCCCGGACTAGCTCCTACCCTAGGAGTATCTCAGCAACTCCTTCAGACGTCTGTTATCTAGTTCCATTTTTAACCTGCAAAAAGGTGAGTTGTTACTTTGAATTTGCAAGAAGTATAATTCTTAGAAAATAATTTTTAGTTTACTCTTTATCTGGTTGGCTTTAATGTTTGATACAAGTTCCTAGAAGGTAAGAACATTATGATTTGATTTATTTAGCACTACCTGCATGTGGAAATGAAATCTATTTTGATGACATCATAGGAATATTTTTAAGCATTATTTTTGATGAGTCAAATTTTTATAGAGTTAACACAATTGCCTAGAATTTGGGTACTTTTATAAGCTGCTTCAATGTTTTCAGACCACTTGTTTTAGTAAATAATAGTTTAGGCATCTACTAGAGAACTGAAGGATTTCTAGTGGCTTTATAAGTAGAGCTTAGTGTACTGCAGTGGAATAAAATTCTCCCAATTTGCAAGCTGGGACAATTTATTTCTTGAAAGGTACAAAATAGATCATTGAATCAGCAAACATACCACACCACTCTGAGTTCTGTTATCACCTTTGATTACACAGACTCAACATCTAAAGTCAAACATATTTTAACTCCTCCTGTTGTACACAAGGAAATATTAAACCTGGAATATGTAAACAAAACAAGTGGTGTAACCCTGATATTAGGAAGCCTTCTTAAACAGCAAGACATTGTCTGTTGTAAAACTATCTTACAGCAAAGAAGAAACGGCTCATTTTGCAAAAATTTAACCAAAAGAATAGACATAGATTTTTAACACACAATAAAGAATTTAATATAGTTTTGGTATTTGGTTAAAAAACAAGAGCAGAGGGCAACTTTTAACGTAGAAGCCTTGTGCATCAGATGAAGGATAAAATCTAGGCATTTAAAAATTTGGGTGGAAATACTTTCAACAGCAACTATTATTAATTCTGTCACAAACTTAAAGGAGCCTCTGCCTTTCTTCACTCTAGGTTAGTCTATATAAGACTAGAATATTATTTCTACACAAACTTCCCATATCCTGGGAGGGCTAACTTACATAGCACAATCCACCCTTGAGCATTATTATCCCATAATCTTTTTGCACCTGTAACCTCAAATGTAGGGAATGACAATTTCCCTTTATTTTCTTTACTGGCATGTTCTGAGAATAAATAAATATGTAGAACAAAAAACCAAGCTGATTACTTTACAGTCTTTTACCCAAAGTGTTCTTTTGTGGTTTCTATTTCATTTTCTTACACCTACCATATCAACGGCTGTACTGAATTTCAATCAAATGTATTTTGTGCTGAAAGAAAAACACCTTCTTTTCCAGAGCTTTAAAAAATATATATAAATATCCATGAACATATATTTATTCATAGGTTTATTTATAGTCTTGTTAGTCAATGTATATCTTTTAGAGTTAAGGCAAATAAATGTTTGAATTATTTTCTCTTCTGGTACAAACTCATACTCTGCCCCATGAGAACATCATATTTTCATGTGTTTATAGAAAAGCTGATTAAATGTTTTTTATTAGGAAAAAAATAAGAATATAAAAAGTATTTTAAAGTGAAAAACTTGTATTTAGTGACTTTATCACACTGGAGGAAGAAAAGGTTCAGTTATTAAGTTGGTTAGCAGAGTACTCTAAATCTTCTTGCTTTTTTGAAAACTGTGAAAAACCAGAGGGCCATGGAAGGGATGGATTGTCATTTGGACACTGACAGTGCTGGGTCCTCTGCAGAGGCTTGGGACATGTGTGTCAGCACATATATAGTCAGCAGGTGGGCAGCAGGAGGCATGGGCCCGATGAAATTTGCCAGTCAAGGGCACCTGATTTTGGATTCCTCCCTAAACCAAAACACCACAGGACACGTCCTGCAACCACTTAAATGCTGAAACTTGTCTCTCTTCATAAACTGAAAAGTTGCTTTAAATGTCCACTACTGATGGATTTCAGAACAAACCTGCATTCAGCAGTTTGAGTGTCTGGACTGAGAATCAGGAACTTTGGGGTTTGGTTGCCAGATCCACCAGAGCTTTGCTTTGCAACCTGAAGAATGTCACCAAGTATCTTACTGGTCAGTTCTAAATCTGTTACATGAAAATATTAAACTTTACCTGTAATTTGATATCCAAAAAGCTAACAGAATTGTAAATTTTCCAATGCAAAGTGTTTAGAGAGCTTTAGTGGAAACACAATTTCAAAACACCAACTAGAGCCTTGTATAGTAAGTTTTAGAAACGTTTTCTAAGTATTTCATATCTTTTATCCATATATCCTATCCTTTATTCAAATCTTTTATTATCTTTGCCTCCAATTCCCATACCTGAGTTGTTATACATTTTAAATGCATCCCATAGAATTCACATATAGGTTTAAAAAATCAATATTTGGGTTACTTATGACAAAAATTCTCTTTAAAAGAAGTTTTTGAAAATAAATTACCAATCAAATTAAGCATTTTCAGAGCAAGTGATTTCTTGTCTTAATTGATTTCTTAATGTAACATTTTTGAGCTGCTGCTTAGGAGAGTGGAAAAAAGGCACTGGATTGAGCAGGTCACTTGCGTTCTGTCTAGGCTCCGTTACTACAGAATAGAGTCGGACCATGGCACCCGTGGGTCTCTTTCACCCTACTGTGCTATCATGCTTGGAATGGCAAGACTAGCATCTGCATAGTCCCCTCCTTCAAAGGTTTATTGACATGTCACCCACTAGGAAACCCACTCTTATCTGAGTAAGTGAGATGATACCAATTCATTAAAATAAAGGTCACCAAATGTGATTCACAAAGAGGGGGCAGTTCTCTTGATATTTTGGCCATTTCATCTGTATTGATACAAACATTCTAATCATTGTATACTATGATATCAGAGTCCAAAGAGAGAAGACAAAAATAACTGTTGTCTAAAAGTGCATCAAAAATTTACAAAGGTGGCTTCTAACAACATCAATGTTCTTTAATTCATCATGTGTTGGGTATTTTTAAAGATTTTGAAAGTGAAACCAGTATTTTGGACCACTAAATGTTTCAGATGAAGAACTCAGAAGAAGACCAGCTGGGAAGAAAATGGATTTTAGAATCAGATGAACCTGAGTTTGAATCCTAATTCAGTTATATTTGATCTTGGACAGTTATTTAATTTCTCTGAGGCTCAGTTTACTCATCTGTATAATGGGGACAATAATATCTTCTACTGTGGAAAACTACACAAATTAGAAATACTATAGATAAATCACCTAGCACATATTAGGTACTCAACGATAGCTACAAGCAACATGTTAAGAATAAAATGTGTTTTTCTCCTCATTTTTTACTGGTATGCTAGGAATAGCCAGTAAAACCTACAGGGATAGCTGTGACTGTCATCTGCTGTCTGACTCTGAATGCCCAGACTTGGCATTTATTTGATGGATGGATAAATGTCAGTGTAAATAAATATCTAGGCTAAGCAATTAACAGTGACAGTACGTTCAGTTGACACAGTTCACTACGTATCAAAAAGAAACACAGCATTAGAGACCTCTTCAACATTCAGCTCATCAAGTGCTACATTAATTAGTAAATCTACCCATTTTCATAACCAGCTGCACAGCAGATCTATGTACGTTAATTAGTATTTAATTTTATTGGGTTCAATATTTTAAAAATTCTTACTGACCTAGGTTTTTATCAAGCATATGCTTTCTGTTAGCTTACACATCACTGGTCACATCCATACCATTACCAGATATTTATTCTTGTCCCTTTTAGCTATTTATATGCTAACACTTTTCTTATATTAATAAATATTCAACCTGTGACAATCCCAGCACTGGCAATCCAGATCTGATGTTTTACAGAGATGCATGGAACAAGAAAATACATGTCCAAGACTGTATAAAATAAGTCTAAACTTAACAACCAGATGAAATAAGAATATAAATAAATGTTGGTCTTTTCCATTATAGAAGTATTGAAATACATCATTAATAAAATATATACACTTTGCAATATGAACTTAGACCTGAAACAAAGTAAGTTGAGGTAAGGGGTATCAAAACTTAAAGATATAACACAATGAGGCTAAAAATGTCTCATCTAAATGATTGAAGGTATGCTTAATAAATATGGTACATTTTTAAATAGTGACTGATTTTATGCAACTTTAATCTGCTAAACGAGTTAAGATTAAATTTTCATTTGTGTTGAATTATCTAAAAAGGATTATGAGTCATTGAAAAGTTGGAAGCCCCTTTGGAATAAGTATCCTGTTAAACACATAAAAAATAGTTTCATGAGATTCCTTAGACTAAGAATATCAAGAAGGCACTAATCATTTCAATTATCTTCTCTACCTTATATTCTTTTTAACACAAGAGGCCAATGAACAGTTCTTCATTAAATACTGACATCAAAACATAACACATAACACAAATTGCGGAGGATGGCAGGTGTAAGTAGTGACACCAGGAGGCAAAACACTTGATTTTACTATCAGCAACGAAGACATGTAGGTTATGATGCTTTTCCAGCATGGTGGTATAATGCAGTCTATACATATCTACACAATAGCTTATTTTTAAACACCTTAGCAGTTTTCTAATTTCCAGTAGCAATCTGGTTTTTAAAGCCCACTGTTTTCATATCTGAATAATATTTTTTCTACAATCATCTTTTATTTCCTCTCTGTCATTTCCCACAAATCTTTTAAATCATTAGTGTTGGGTTTGGGTATTCTTTCTAATGTTTTCATGGTCAAATTTTCTGATATTCCAATGAATTTATCTCTTTAGTGCTTCTTTACAGTTTTTTATAACAACTTCTGAGGACTCTATTGCACAAAACACAGTTCTTTCTAATGTGTCTACTTTTAAATAAATTTGTCTCCTTCATTAATAGTGGATGAAGAGATATAATAAATTTGGATTCAAAACCTTAATGTCAATGGTAAAAATAAAGGTTTAGTTCTATAAGAAAATTGTAGAACAATTTCAAGATCAAAAATTCTGGAAATCAGGTTTTCAAGCCTTTTTTTTATTAGAAAACTTAAATTATTACCTTTTTTAAAAGGGAGGAGCCAATATCCATTTTTGAATTTTCTCAAACAATAATAAAGGATAGCAAACTAGAATAAGAAAACACATTAGAAGACAGCTTTCTACTTCATACAACGTCTAGTTACCTTTTCCTATCCATTCACCTATTTCTGGTCAGCAGCAAGAACAAAAAATCCATTTATTTTTGCCTTTTTGGGTTTTCCAAGATGAGCTTCATTTACCTGAATACAAACAAAAGCTTGGGGAAACGGCTTTTGTATTGGCATAAACCAAGTACATGTCTCATGAACCAGGAAACCCTGCCTTCTATGGCTTCTTTTGTAGTTTAGAGTCCAATGGTTATAGAACCAACTGAAAGTCGAACGATATTCAAAATGACACAGATTGACAAGAAATAACGGAAACATGGAAGCCCCTTGGCTGTTATTTTTTTCTAATAGACAAATCCCTAGCATTCTGTAAATAAAATTATAAATACTAAAGAAATGATGAGAATTTCACAATGGGGAAAGGATCATTTCTTATCATAATAAATATCTTTGTACAAATTTTAAAAAACGTAGAAAAGTTTAGTACCTTTGGGTACTTTTTTCTAATAAAACCATACCTGCTTCAGAACTTGTTTGATTATAGCTGCTAACAATGCTGTTTGGTATCACTGGAGTGGAGGACGTTGAAATTCTTGACTGAGGTGGATTGGGATGTAATGAATTTCCTAAAGCCATGCCCGACTGACTGAGCATCCCACAGTTCCCGCTAGCCTGAATCTGATTTATTAAACCTGCAAGATGGTGGTTCGGGACTGGACTGTTACTGTGAACAAAGTTAGTGTTTGCATTGTGGCAGTGCACGGCTTCCCCTCTTAAAGGTATGTTCTGTGTCAGTGAATTCTGAAGAACACTGGAGTTCATATTGGGATCTGTAAAATGCAGCTGGTTAGCAGAGCAAGGCAAAGCAGTATTTGAGCCCCCACAACCCGGGGTACTATTGCTACTCAAGTGAGAGCTTTGACAACTCATAGACTGTAGTAACTGAGACATTGAACTGATGGGAAATGAACCCTGACCCTGCTTCCTTAGCAAGTCAGGTCCAGGTTTAGGAACTGCAGAACTATCCATTTGAGACTGTCTGAGCAAACTCAACACTGTGGTAGGTGGCTGTTTTCTTTTCCGCAATGAGTCTTTTTGCTGAGACATCAGCTTATCTCTTAGTGCTGCTCGACCACTTTGCCCTTCACCTGTTGGGAGAAGCATGTTGGCAGTAGGAGGGAACATGGTGTTTAAAGTGCTATGTCCTTCAGCGTTGCCACTGCCAGCAACAGCTCCAGAATTGCTACTGCTGCTACTGTTGTTACCAGCAAGTTTGTTTTGATTTGCTAGCTGTGCTTTGGCTGCTGCTGAGAGTAAACTACTTGCTGGAAAGGAGGCAGCATTGTGCTGGTTCAAGATCTGATTTAAAGGCATTCCCAGCAAACCAGGCTGACTCTTTACAGAACCACTTCCGGCAGAGGCAGTAGGAAAAGCTGCACTGCTTGGGGTATTTAGTACATTACTCATTCCAGCAATTAATGGGTTAGGGATATCCTTGTACTGATGATGTCCATCGGACTTGGTAGAAGGGCTTGATGGCATTGATGGCCTTGGGGACCCTATTGTTGACCTTGGTGACCTGGGTGGAACCTTAATACCACTACAAGTGGCCTGGGGTCCTAGAGGTGGCATCATGAAATTTCCGTGATCCGATGATGTGGAAGATGAGCGTGATCTTTGGGGAGATGCCTCAATCCTTCCAATTCCAGTCCCCATCATGTGCACTGGGGATGTCACTGGAGAAGGGGACAGGGAAGTTGAAGCTGAATGCTGAACTCTTTGTACATGACTCCCATGATTCATGTGACCAGGTTTTACGGTTGGCAAAGGGAGATTACTTGGCAAAGGAACAACAGCAGGAGGCATGCTTACATTCATCACAGGTACCTGAGAGTGGACATTTGAATGGAAACTAGTCGGATTAATGATAACAGGGTTCTGATTCACTGGTTTACTAGGAATAGGGTCAAGAATGCCAAGTGGATCTTTCTCAGATGTTAATGGCTTTTTCTGAAGAGCACAAGAAGGTGGAGGAGGGGGAGGCGGGCCTTGGGGTGGTTTGTGGTGGAACATTGCTCGTGGTATTTCCATATTAGTTGAAAAATTACACATTGGTTTTTTCATTACTGGACTCTTTGTAGTCAAGGTTGGGGAAAGAGGTATATTAGTCCTTCCAGCCATTGCACAGGATGACTGTACAGGAGAACCATGTAGCATTACTGAAGGTGGAGAAAGAGGAGTCCTACTCAGGTGAATAGGACTAGAATTGGGAGCTCCATGAAAACCAGGATTATTTCTTGTGAAAACATCAGGGCTTCCAAGTGAGTCAGTCCTTGGAGAGATTGAGCCATCTCCATATATCTGGGAACCTGATGATGCTGGGCTGGGCATGCCTCCATGGCTGCCACGGAATGGAGACTTCTGTCCATGTTCACTGCTGCCCAATCTCTGCCGGGGGTAGACAGGGTGGAGTTCTTGTTGCTGGCTTCCAGGCAGTTCTTGTACATACAGCCTTCCCATGGCATTTGATGATCCAATCATTAACTTGAAAGGATTCTTACATTCAGGCATTACAGAATTTGTAATTCCTTCATGAGATTTATTTCTTACGGATCTTGGAGTTGCTGCCCGTGAAGGTACTACTGGAGTTGCATCTGACGTGAAAGAGAAAAAAAAAAATTCTGTTAGTAGTCTCAATTCTTTTGTGTTGGGAGATGGGGAAGGGAAAGAAAGGAGGAAATGAGGAAGGAAGGGCATCTGGAAACAGAAATTTGCAAATAGAAGCTGTGACTCTACGCGATTAAAAAAAAGTTCTGCACTCTACATTGAACGTTGATTTAAAAAATGGACATTATTCTCCCTTGGTTGACCAAAGGCTCTCAATAACTGCTCATTATACTTGTTTGCCTCTTATCTGTTAAGAAAGGATGGGGGAATCTGAAGAATCAGTACATACTGACATTAGCCATTCTAACAATATTTAGAATATGCAATATCAAGATTGACAGCCCAGATGGAAACGGTGATGTTACTATCTTGTTTGATTTGAATTTTTTAAGAATGCAGTAACAACAGAAAATCATAATCTGAGTGGCATAATATTTTCTTGGATGATTTAAATGAATTGCCATTTTCACCAGAAAATCCGTTAGCCTATAAATGTTTCTGTTACGTTACTGAAACTTCTCAGGACAGCTACAGAAACTCTTCTTTATCCCGACATTTTCACTGTGAGAGCAAAAGGGTCTTAATCTTGGGGAATTAGGTGAATGG
The DNA here is from genome assembly GCF_057802395.1 of Ceratotherium simum simum. Lineage (NCBI taxonomy): Eukaryota > Metazoa > Chordata > Mammalia > Perissodactyla > Rhinocerotidae > Ceratotherium > Ceratotherium simum. The sequence goes on along the minus strand of NC_141908.1, from coordinate 30,945,471 downwards.
GATTCTGAATCTTTTATAATGGGAGCCATAACAACCATAAAAATGCAGTGATGTTACAATCATGCATAGCTTCACATCAAGTCTGTAATACTGGAACACTGTAGTTTCTCTGCCCTCAATCAGTCATTATTGTAAAAACAGCTTTAGTCAACCAACTCAGGTAAAAGATTGCAATTCTTCTTTTAGGATAGAATTCCTATGCAAGATTTAGTCAGAGTGCTAAAATCTTCAGTATGGGATTCCGATTGAGTATTCTCTTTTTACAGAGTGCATTGCTCCCTCACTGGCTTTTTGGAATCCCTTCAGTTCTTGTGGAGATCAGACAGAAGAGAGGCAACAAAAGAAAGCTGGCTCATCATACAGAATTTTCACTCTATCATGTCAGAATTCTAGGTTTAAGTTTTTTAGCCCTTAAAGATGTTTAACTATTTTATAAAGTTGTGCCTTCTTAAACAGGGATAGCAAATAAAATTAGTTTCATATGCCAATTCCCATCAACTGCTGGTGGCTGCTTAGAGAACTATGTTGAAAAAAATGCCGAGCTTCAGCTGGGCTCCATGAGAAAATGCCAATGAGTCTATTACAGGTACAGGGGACAAGAGTGGTACCATTCATATTATATATTGGCCATCCATATTCCGAGACTTTGAACATATTAGCAAGTATACTTGGATTCATTTAGAGGTATATTTACTTAAATGGATAATTGCAAATTTAAAATAAACATACTTCTCCTACCTGCTAGGTAGTTTACAGGTTAAATCATATCATAACAATTTCTTTTTTTTTTTTATAATTTTATTTATTTATTTTTCCCCCAAAGCCCCAGTAGATAGTTGTGTGTCATAGCTGCACATCCTTCTAGTTGCTGTATGTGGGACGCGGCCCCAGCATGGCCAGAGAAGTGGCGCGTCGGTGTGAGCCCAGGATCCGAACCCGGGCCGCCAGCAGCGGAGCGCGCGCACTCAACCGCTAAGCCACGGGGCCAGCCCTATCATAACAATTTCTAAGACAGCGGTTTTCAACCTGGGGTACACAGAAGTCTAGGTAAGGTGCATTCAAGAAGTAAGAGAATGCAGTGAACATAGATTTTTCTTGGGAAACATGGGATTTCTGTTTCTAGCATGGTGTAGATTCTTTGATAGAGTGATTTCTGGATATAATATATGAAAAGCTGAGAATTGATATAAGAGAATTACAGCAGATAAACTCAACTGAACTTATTTTCTCATTAAGGAGAGATTTTTAAAGTTTATAACAAAAGAAATAATACATAAAAAATATTGAGGCTATTGTGCTTGGCATATGGTGAGAACACAGTTGTCTGTAATAACATCACTAGCATTATTATAGGATTGACTGTGTCCTCTTGAGTAACAAAACTATTGAGTTGTGTCTTTTCTTGGCTATTTATATAATTATCTACAGTTCATTAAAAATATAGATATTGAGAAGGTGATGTCAGCATCATGGTGGAGTGAGTTGTTCCCTTTGGCTCTCTCCTCTAAATGGACATTCTAGAACTAAATGGACATTCATTAACCAGCAGAAGATTCCCTACACAGCACAACAGGATGTCTGAGAGATTCACACAGCTATGCATCTGAAGGTGGGTGGACTGGATCCCAGAAAGCAGTGGAACTAGGTGAGCACACCCCTCCCCCTCCCTGGCGACAGCAAGCCAGGTCACAGATCCTCACACAGGGGTCAGCGTGACTGTAAGAGGAGGTGGGAGCAGCCTGGCCCATGAGACTCTTTTGGAGTTGTAGCCTGGCCTGCGGCAGTGCCCACTGTGCCACGGCAGCTCTGCCGGTGGGAATGCTATACACCGAGTGGTGGCAGCTCAGCCCCCGTGAAGGTGCCCATCTGCCAAGTGCAGTGCAGACAAGAAGGCACGCCACCTGCAGAGCACAGCAGCCTGTGGGACCCACCAAATAGTGACTCAGCCCTCATGTAGGTGCCTCACCCGCCTAGCACAGCAGCTCAGCCAGTCCCCTGCCAAGTACAGCGGCCCTGCCTGCATGAAAGCGACCTGTCTGCTAAGCACAGAGGCCCCGCCTATGGTGTGCAGCCTGCCCGCCCAGTGCAGAGGCCTTGCCCATGTGAGCACAACCTACAGAGTGGCTGTAGCCAGTCCATGCAAACGCAGGGCAGCCCTACCCGTACAACTTCCAGCAGATGGGGCAGGATCAGAAAACACAGCTCCTGCTCTCTACCAGCGGTGGCAGGTGGAATCTGTGATCTGATACTACCACAAGTGCGCTGGCAAAAGATCAATTCATCAACACCATGAAGAACTACAGAAACACTTCAGAGCAGAATGAAAATGACAAATCTCGAGAAACCAATCACAGAAATTTACAATCTAAATGACAGAGAATTCAAAATAGCTGTCATAAAGAAACTCAATGAGTTACAAGAAAACTCAGAAAGACAGTTCAATGAGCTATGGAATAAAATTAATGAGCAGAAGGAATACTTCACCAAAGAGATTGAAACTCTAAAAAGAAACCAAACAGAAATTCTGGATATGAAGAACACAATTAAATGAGATAAAAAATAATCTAGAAACCATAAAAAATAGAGCTGATGTTATAGAGGACAGAATTAGTGAATTAGAGGACAGAAATATAGAAATGCTTCAGATAGAGGAGGAGAGAGAACTAAGATTTAAAAAAATTGAAGAAATACTTCGAGAAATATATGACTCAATTAGGAAAAGCAATATAAGAATTATAGGTATTTCAGAGTGAGAAGAGGGGGAGAAAGGCACAGAGAGCTTGTTCAAAGAAATAATAGCTGAGAACTTCCAAAACCTAGGGAAGGAACTGGACTTGTAAGTACATGAAGCTAATAGAACTCCTAATTACATCAATGCACAAAGATCTTCTCCAAGGCATATAATATTAAAACTGGCAAAAGTTAATGACAAAGAAAAAATATTAAGGGCAGCAAGGCAGAAAAAAATAACCTACAAAGGAACGCCTATAAGGCTTTCAGTGGATTTCTCAGCAGAAACCTTACAGGCTAGGAGAGAATGGAATGATATACTCAAAATACTGAAAGACAAAAACTTTCAGCCAAAAATACTCTATCCAGGGCCAGCCCTGGTGGCTTAGTGGTTAAGTTTGGAGTGCTCCACTTTGACAGTCTGGGTTCAGTTCCTCGGTGCGGGCCTACACCACTCGTCTATCAGTGGCCATGCTGTGATGGTGGCTCACATGCAAAATAGAGGAAGATTGGCAATAGATGTTAGCTCAGGGTAAATCTTCCTCAGACAAAAAAAAAAAGAATATTCTTTCCAGCAAAATTATCCTTCAGATATGATGGAGAAAGAAAAGCTTTCCCAGATAAACAAAAGCTGAGGGAGTTCATCGCCACTAGACCTCCTTTACAAGAAATGATGAAGAAAGCCCTCCTACTTGTAACAAACAGGCAAAGGTTTACAAAGCTTTGAGCAAGGAGATAAACAGACAGACAAAATCAGAAAATTGCAGCTTCTATCAGAAGAGGTTAGCAAACCTTAATTATAACAAAAAAGATAAAGGGAAGGAAAGCATCAAAAATAACTATAAACACTTCATTTTAATCACAAACTTACAACACAAGAAAGAATAATGTGTGAAAACAATAACCCAACAGGGGAAAAGGAAAGGGGTGGAACCTGCTTAGGTTAATGGAGATAAGAGGTTATCAGAAAATGGACTTTTAATCTACGAGATCTTTTAATCAAACCTCACGGTGCCCACTACACAAAAAATCAGAACACAGCCACAAATCATAAGTAAAGAGAAAACTGAGAAAACCATCACAGAACACCACCAAACTGAAATGGCAGTCAGAAATACAAGGGAAAAGAAACAATGGAAATATAACACACCTGGAAAACAAGAGATAAAATGGCAGTGTTAAGCCCTCATGTATCAATAATCACTCTAAATGTAAATAGATTGAACTTTCCAATCAAAAGACACAGAGTGGCTGGATGGATTAAAAAACATGCCCCAACAATATGCTGCCTTGAGGAAATACATCTCAGCTCTAAAAACAAACACAGGCTCAGAGTGAAGGGACGGAAGATGATACTCCAAGCAAATGGCAAGCAAAAGAAATGAGGTGTTGCCATACTTATATCAGACAAAGTAGACTTCAAGACAAAAAGACAATGAGAGACAAAGAGGAGCAGTATATAAGGATAAAAGGGACATTCCACCAAGAGGAAATAACACTTATGAATATATATGCACCTAACACAGGAGCAGCAAAGTATATACAGCAACTACTAACAGACCTAAGGGGAGAAATTGACAGCAACACAATAATAGTAGGGGACCTCAACAACCCACTTACATCAACAGATAGATCATCCAGACAGAAAGTCAACAAGGCCTTAAATGAAACACTAGACCAGATGGACTTAATATATATAGAGCATTCCATCCAAAAACAGCAGAATACACTTTCTTCTCAAGTGCACATGGGACATTCTCAAAGATAGATCATATGATGGGAAACAAGGCAAGCCTTAATAAATTTAAGAAGATTGAAATCATATCAAGCATCTTTTCTGACCACAACGCTATGAAACTAGAAATCAACTCGAAGAAAAAAGCTGAGAAAGTCACAAACATGTGGAGATTAAACAACATGTTACTGAACAACCACTGGAGCAATGGAGAAATCAAAGGAGAAATAAAAAATACCTGGAAACAAATGAAAATGAAAACACAGCATAGCAACTGTTACAGGATGCAGCAAAAGCAGTGCTAAGAGGGAAATTTACAGCAATACAGTCCTATCTCAACAAATAATAAAAATCTCAAACAAATAATCTTAAACTGCAACTAAAAAAAGAAGAACAAACAAAGCTCAAAGTCAGCAGTAGGAGGGAAATAATAAAAATTAGAGCAGAAATAAATGAAATAGAGACTAAAAAACAATAGAAAGGATCAATAAAACTAAGAGCTTGTTCTTTGAGAAGATAAACAAAATTGACAAACCCTTAGCCAGACCCACTAAGAAAAAAAGAGAGAAGTCTCAAATAAATAAAATTAAAAATGAAAGAGGAGAAATTACAATGGATACCACAGAAATACAAAAGATTATAAGAGAATACTATGAAAAACTGTAGCCAACAAATTGGATAATCTAGAAGAAATGGATAAATTCTTAGACTCATACAACCTTCCAAAACTGAATCAAGAAGAAATAGAGAATCTGAATAGACCAATCACAAGTACAGAGATTGAAACAGCAATCAAAAACCTCCCAAAAAACAAAATTCCAGGAGCAAATGGCTTCTCTGGAGAATTCTACCAAACATTCAAAGAGGAGTTAATACCTGTCCTTCTCAAACTATTCTAAAAAATTGAAGAAGATGGAATGCTTCCTAACTCATTCTGTAAGGCCAACACTACCCTGATACCAAAACCATACAAGGACTATACAAAAAAGGAAAATTACAGGCCAATATTGCTGATGAAATAGATGCAAAAACCCTGAACAAAATATTGGCAAATCAAATACAGCAATACATTAAAAGGATCATACACCATGACTAAGTAGGATTTATACTAGGAACGCAGGGATGGTTCAACATCCGCAAATCAATCAATGTGATACACCACATTAACAAAATGAGGCATAAAAATCACAGGATCATCTCAACAGATGTAGAGAAAGCATTTGACAAGATCCAACATCCATTTATGATAAAAAACTCTCAATAAAATGGGCATAGAAGGAAAGTACCTCAACATAATAAAGGCCATATTTGACAAACCCATAGCCAACATCAAACTTAATGGTGAAAAACTGAAAGCCATCCCTCTGAGAACAGGAACAAGAGAAGCGTGTCCACTCTTGCCACTCCTATTCAACATAGTACTGGAGGTTTTGGTCAGAGCAATTAAGCAAGAAAAAGAAATAAAAGGGATCCAAATTGGAAAGCAAGAAGTAAAAGTCTCGCTGTTTGCGGATGACATGATTTTATATATAGAAAATCCTAAAGAATCCACCAGAAAACTCTTAGAAATAATCAACAACTACAGGAAAGTTGCAGGGTACAAAATAAAACTACAAAAATCAGTTGCATTTCTATACTCCAATAACAAGCTAGCAGAAAGAGAAGTCAAGAAGACAATCCCATCTACAATAGCAACAACAACAACAAAATATCTAGGAATAAATTTAACCAAGGAGGTGAAAGATCTATATATTGAAAGCTATAAGACATTATTGAAAGAAATTGAAGAAGACCTAAAGAAATGGAAAGATATTCCATGCTAATGGACTGGAAGAATAAATGTAGTTAAAATGTCCATATTACCTAAAGCAATCTATAGATCCAATGCAATCCCAATCGGAATCCCAATCACCTTCTTCATGGAAATAGAACAAAGAATCCTAAAATTTATGTGGAACAACAAAAGACCCCAAATAGCTAAAGCAATCCTGAGAAAAAAGAACAAAGCTAGAGGCATCACCATCTCTGACTTCAAAATATACTATAAAGCTATAATAATCAAAACAGCATGGTACTGGCACAAAAACAGACACACAGATCAATGGAACAGAATTGAAAGCCCAGAAATAAAACCACACATATTCAGACAGCTAATCTTTGACAAAGAAGCCAAGAACATTCAATGGAGAATGGAAAGTCTCTTCAATAAATGGTGCTGGGAAAACTGGATAGCCACATGCAAAAGAATGAAAGTAGACATTATCTTACAGCATACACAAAAATTAACTTGAAATGGATTAAAGACTTGAATGTAAGACCTGAAACCATAAAATTTATAGAAGAAAATACAGGTAGTACACTCTTTGACATCAGTCTTAGCAGCATCTTTTCGAATACCATGCCTACTCAGGCAAGGGAAAGAAAAGAAAAAAAGAAATGGGACTACATCAGACTAAAGAGCTCTGCAAGGCAAGGAAACCATGAACAAAATGAAAAGACAACCCAAAATCATATTCCAACCCAAAAGACAACCCGCAAATCATATTCCAACAAGGGGTTAATTTCCAAACTATATCAAGAATTCATATAACTCAACAACAAAAAAACAATAACCTAATCAAAAAATGGGCAGAGGATATGAACAGACATTTTTCCAAAGAAGATACACAGATGGCCAAGAGGCACATGAAAAGATGTTCAACATCACTAATTATTAGGGAAATGCAAATCAAAACAACAATGAGATATCCCCTTACATCTGTCAGAATGGCTATAATTAACAAGACAAAAAATAAAAAATGTTGGAGAGGATGTCCAGAAAAAGGAATCCTCATACACTGGTGGTGGGAATGCAAACTAGTGCAGCCACTATGGAAAACAGTATGGAGATTTCTCAAAAAATTAAAAATAGAAATACCATATGCTCCAGCTATATACCACTACTGGGTATTTATCCAAAGAACACGAAATCAGCAATACAAAGAGATTTATGCACTCCTATCTTCATTGCAGCATTATTCACAACAGCCAAGATGTGCAAGCAACCCAAGTGCCCATCAACTGATGAATGGATAAAGAAGATGTGGTATATATACACAATGGAATACTACTCAGCCATAAAAAAGACAAAATCATCCCATTTGCAACAACATGGGTGGATCTTGAGGGTATTATGTTAAATGAAATAAGCTAGACAGAGAAAGACAAATACTGTATGATTTCACTCATATGTGGATGATAAACACAGGGATAAAGAGAACAGATTAGTGGTTACCAGAGGGGAAGGGGATCAGGGGGTAGGCAAAAGGGGTAAAGGGGCACATATGTACGGTGACGGATAAAAACTAGACTATTGGTGGTGAGCATGATGTAGTCTACACAGAAACTGATAAATAATAATGTACACCTGAAATTTCACAATGTTATAAACCATTATGACCTCAATAAAATAATTTAAAAAAATATAGACATTGGCATTTTTTTATATTCAATAAAATTTAGAAAATAGCTATGGTGTAAAAAGGATTTCTTCCATACTTTGATAAAAATATTTACCATTTTTAGAATAACAGGAATACTAAATAAACAAACAAAAGCCATGCTGCTCTTTTGTTATAGTTAGGAACTAAAGTATTACAAGAGTTGGCAAATGTAAATACTCGGCACTCATCAAGTGCTTTCCTGTATATTCAAGTTGACTCTTTGAAAGAATAAATAGAAACTAAATATATGTTTATGTTTGTAAAATAAAGAGAGGTAAAAACTAATATATGAGTCTTCTTAACTTGTAATTATTTAAAGCTGAACCTTTAAACATAGTTTAAAATTAGAAAATTGAAATAAATGCTATGTGTGAAGCTAGTAAAAGAGTAGCAATTAATCCAATAAAGTATACCATTTTAAAAGGGGATAGCGATATATTTCTTACACCTGCACTAGTTTAATATTTACCTTTAATTTCAATAATGAAACTTCTATAGACAGGGTATAAGAAAGGACCTAGATGACGACTCTATTAAGGTCATTAAAAGGGCGACAAGGCAGACTCTGTAGAGAGAGGTACAATTGTTTGGTATAATGTGATGTGCGAACAGCAGCAGAGTATGTGGCAAACACACATGCAAGGTAATATGCAAAAATGAAAACAGAGTTCCATCAAGGTGGCAAGATAATGGTAAATTTTAAATAATTTATTACTATTAAATGTCTTTAAATTGTTACAATATCTTTTAACTTAAAAAATGTAGCTCATGAGAAGAAAAAGAAAAATACCCTAAAAGATTTTTTTCTTACATACCTTAGTAGAGCAATTTTTTCTGATCACTCCTGTTAAAGTTTAAAGGTTAGAAGGTTATTGGAAAGGAGCTCTCGGTTAATAATTGCTAAACTTTTCTCTCCCTGCCCTCTTCACACGAGTTGTAAGTGTGAATCTTTAAATAACTGTATTATGTCGCAACTGCTCCTCTTTGCATCTAAGGCTGTCAATAATTTGGCCTCAATTTACCTATACAGGTTTAATCTTCCACTCAAGTCAGATTAGGTTCCACAGCATCCCTTAATTATGCTACTCATTCCGGACAAGAATTTTCTTATTTTGTCTCAGATGTCTAAATCCTATCATTTTCCAGGGACGGTTCAAATCTTGAGTTCTTCCATAAAGCCTTCTCTGATCACTACAGGTTACACTCATCATCTCTATTTTTCAGAACTCTGCAAAACAATATCACTTATTCTTCATAGAAAAAATACTTTGCAGGGGGCCAGCCCAGCGGCGTAGTGGTTAAGTTCATGCACTCCACTTTGGTGGCCTGGAGTTCGCAGGTTCAGATCCTGGGCATGGACCTAAACACCACTTATCAAGCCATGCTGTAGCAGGCGTCCCACATATAAAGTAGAGGAAGATGGGCACAGAAGTTAGCCCAGGGCCAATATTCCTCAGCAAAAAGAGGAGGATTGGCAACAGATGTTAGCTCAGGGCTAATCTTCCTCACCAAAAAAAAAAATACTTTGGCACTTAGCATATTTATCCTGAATTACTATTCAAGTGTTAAGTAGATTGTAATTTAGAGGGAGTTCATATTCTAACTCATTACAAAAAGAAGTTCCTTAGTCTTGAAATATAATTCCACAGATTACACATTAATCATAAAGGGAAAGGGTACCTTAACAACGGAGAATTCAGATGGACATAACTTTAAGCAATCAAACTTAATGATATCAACATGGGATAAACTGATATTATGTGCCTCCTAATGAGGACGTAACATGACGTATGCAGCGTTCCTACCAAAATGTGTTTAACCTGAGAATAAATATGAGGAAACAATCAGGCATATCCAAATTGAGGAACATCCTGTAAAACTGGCCCGGACTCTTCAAACACGTCAACGTCATGAAAGATTTAAAAAGACTGGGGCATTGACGTAAATTAAAGAAATGTAACAACTAAGTGCAGCGCACAATCTTTGATTGCATCCTGGATTTCAAAAAGACTAGATTAAAAAAAAATAAGAAATTATTAGGACAATTGGAGAAATTCAAATATAGACTGCATATTAGATAATAATATTATATCAGTGTTAAATTTCCTGAATGTGATAGACTATGGTTTATGTAGAGGAATGTCCTTGTGTGTTGAAATATTTAGGGATGAATTGTCACAATATCTGCAACTTCTGCAACAAAATGTTAACTGGTGAATCTAGGTGAAGGGTACATGGGTACTCAATGAACTGTTCATGTAATTTTCTCATAGCTTTGAAATTTTTAAAAAACGAAAGCATGTGTGCATGCATGTGTGTTGGGGGACATACAGAAAGTTCCTGGCAAGGTGATTTCTGTTAGTAGGTGTTTAATAAATGGCTATTAAATAACTGAAAGAATAACACTGCTAGTTCTTGAAAACATTGTTAGTTGCATTTGAGGACTTGATACCACATGTTCCAATCCAGCCCTAGGAAAAAGGCTATACTTGTTTCCTAAAAATCAGTGGCACTTTCTCTTCTGTAAGCCCAGCTCTACATACCTGCATACATTTTGTATGTGCTAATTAGTGTTTATTCTGCTTGTTTAACTAGACAGTTTGGATAGGAAATTTTGGGAGACAATATCACAGGAATTTTTCAGAACTAATTTGCTATTTGTAATAAAATGAGAAAACATACATAACTTTAAAAGCATTGTGCGTGTTTGAAAAGTGGACTCAGAAAATGCTTGGCAAAGTGATTTCTCGCAACTCCTTCCCCGGGAGAGGAGTGGGGAAGGGACATTCCTAAAGCCTTCACCCTATTACATACTTGTTCCTCCTCCAGGACTGGTGAGCACCAGAGAAGGATGTGGGGCTTCCATGCTTTTATGAAGTGTTGCCACTGCAATGATTTTTCTTTTATGTATGCAGAGCTTTGTGACATCTTCATCTGCTTTAACATCTTCTGCAGTTCTCTGTTTCACAGCAGCTCCAGGATCAAAATTAAACACCTGGAAAAAGCATAGCCTTTGTTTAGAATATGTCTGTAAAACCGTTAAATAAAAAGATCCCTTTGCTAAAAAAAAAGTTTTGCATAGATTAAGCTATAAATCTGAATAAAACTTTCTCAAGTTTTTAAATTTAAGAAAAGCAAATTTATATAACTTAATAAATACTTCTGCTGAACTCATGGATTTTAGTGGCAAATAGTGAAAATTATCCTAATTCTAAGATAGCCAAGATAAATATATGGAAATGTATAATATCTGATAATGTCCCCAATTTTAGATACTTCCTGATGTTATAACAGTACAAAAACAGACAAAGTACAGTTGAAAAACTCTAAAAGCTGACATTGCTACAAGCTAACTTTTCCTCTGGCTTTATTTTATTATTCTATTAATATTACTTTTAAACCTATTTAAAAAAATCTATTACTTTATTAAAAAAATCTTATTTATTGTGTATATACTTGTAAGCTATTTCAAATGCCTTTGTGGAATGAGAGGACACACAAATAAAAAGGAAAAGTTATCCATTAATCTTTAGTTTTTAGAACTATTTTAGATTAGCACTATAATAGATATTCAGAGAACACGACCTGTTTCCATAGTAAATAATATTTTATCATTTAAAACGATTTTACTTTTTACCTTGCAAAGGAGTAAAACAGTTTCATGTTTTGGCTAGCAGGGTTCAGCTTTGTGAGTTTAGAAACGTTTGTGGCAGATTTATCAACACCAGTGCTAAAAACAACATTGCAGATTGAGCAGTTATAGCAGGGAAAGAAAATATTGCACTATTAAATAGTGAGCATAGGTATAGCTCTAATAAAAAGGTGCAAAAGAGGTTTTAATGAAATATTTAATATAAACATAGGTTTGTTACCTTTGAAAATGATTCTTGGATTTGAACTATTTTCTACAATCTTTAAGCATTCCAAAACGCATGCAAAAGATATCTAATTAGATAAAGACTTTAAACTGCATATATTATTGGAGAAGTAATATAAAAATGAATTGCCAAATGAGAAAAGCAAATATATGAAACACCTAAAAAATAAAAAACTGCTGATAGATCTATTGTGAAATGGTTACCTTGGGAAGAATAAGAGGACATTCCAAGCCACACTTGCATGTTCCGTCAGTAAGCAGGTATGTTTTAACCTGCTCCAAGCAAGATAACAAAGACCCACTGGGACTGTAAAAATAGTTTAAAAAAACATCAGGAAATAATTCTGACTGCACATATTATATGAAAAAAAGGCATAATTTATAGTCTTACTGTCCTTCACAGGATATTTTCCTACTAAGGAAAAGCATTTTCTTTGTCAATATTATGTTAGCTACTAAATTATAGCCTTTAACGCTCTTGCTCTTTCTTTCGAACCAAAATATTTCTCAGAAAAATACAGATCTTCATAGAAAATTAAATAAAACTATTTTGAAAACCAAGAGTGGACTAAGGATGGTAAAAATGCTATTCTTAAGAAAGGACAGAAGAGGCAAGAAAGGAACAAAAAAACTACATGAAAGTAATCATTATCATTTTATAACTAGAAGATCTACTTTTAAAGCTGTCTGAGGAAAAACTGAAATTTAGAAACACGTTGGAGGTCAAACCAGAAAGTTGCTATGTCTACAAAAGTCGGAGCTAACAAGTTCTTCCCTTTAATCTTGAAGTCTAGAACCAAGTTGTCCCTATGTAAAAACAGGTTTTTCTTTTTTCTCCCTCATCCATGTGTTCTTTGAAGTTAGACCAGTGTGGCCCAACTCAAATTATACTGAAGAGCCAAATCGTACTGACAAGAAGAGAGGAGCCAAGTGGAGCAGACAAAGGATGGGGAAGTCTTAAGGAAATAATGGTTTTAGGTAGCAGAAAGGTGCCTTGCAGATCTTCTGGCTGGTAACTGGGTAGTGCTCTCAATGTTATTACTCTTCGGGTCACAAAAGTCAGTATGATATGTGAATACTGATCAAGCTCACACCTACAGATTAGGTACTAATTCAGATGACGGGATAAGTCTTTGATTTTCAATTACAATGAGGATTAGTTTAGAATGGGCAATTTGCATTTTAGGACTTTTATTATTAATCTATTGATTTTACAAGTTAAATGCACATTATGCTTTGAACATGATTCTATACTTTTCATTCAAGAATATCTTTTACCATAGATTTTACCAGGAATATCTATTTACCAAAACCTTCACTTAAGCTTTCGGATCAAATTTATCCAGAAACAATACTCTCCATTTCGTATACGAAACATTACACTACTGGGGATAGACTATTCTGCTTCTACAAAAACAGAGGTAGTAGTTTTGTATCTATAACCAGTTTTAAAATGCAATTCGTATTTTATTTATGGACAATCATATAAGTGACTTATGCATGTAGAAAATCTCAATTAAAATCCTCAACTTTGTCAACTCACTCCTTCACTTATTTAGGCTAACAAATTTTTTCAGATGATATATGAAGAATAACAATTCCCTTATTACAGAATTGAGTTCCACTCCAGCAGTAGGGGCAACAAGATGTTTTTGGAGATCTGCTAATCTCGATAAAACAAAATCACCAAACAGTTATCAAGTGAACAATTCATGAATTTTATGAAAAGAAACTGCCTAACATTTTACAGTTAAAGAAAGTGTACAGACTGAATCCTAGAGGAATTTAATTGTAACATTAAACCTGAGGACAAGAATTCCTGAATTCTATTAGAGTATTTACTCTAGACACTTTAAAAACACTTCCTCTCAATCAGTCAGTGGGTCCTTTCCTTCAGTTGTAGCTCTTTAATTAACTTTTGGGAGTAATAATTACCATAAAAAATAGTTACAAGTCTTACGGCATAGATAAAGCTTAGAAGATTGGAAGCAGGTGGGAAATTTAATGTGTAGCCTCAATGCCACCCTGAGGCAGAAGCAGCTGGAGACTAACCTAAAAATTACAAGCAAACTGCACATTGAGAAGGGAGCAATAGAAGGAGGGCTAGCCTCCTATACACGTTTAAGCAGTAATTTAACCAGTTATAGATAAACAAATCAAGCCCATGCTGGCTTAATTTAATTTGAAGGTCTTAGCTCATCTGGCAAAGTTAGTTTCCAAAATAATTCTTAGTGTACAGATTTGGATTTGGAAAACGCACAGTAACAGACAGTGAAGTCCAGTCAGACTTCGAAAATCATAAACAAGACAATTAGCAGATTCCCAGACTTAACTTGGTTTAACTTCACTCTCAGCAATTTGAAAAGCTGATTTATCTTTCATAGAGATGAAGACGAAGCAAAAAAAAATACAAAAATCAAGATTTTAGAGTCATTTGCTCTAAACTGAATGTATTTGCTCCTCACAAACCAGAACAGTCATAAATATGAATAATAACAATGACATCTTGTTGTAGTATATTTATAACAAAGTATTTCTGGCAGTTTGTTAACAGCAGTGGCAATAGGAACACTTTGAGGAAGTTATTCCATGTGTCCTTGTCCATCTTATCTACCATGGAACCGGCTCCACATTTCCTGCTTTCTTATCCCTTCACTCCAATTAATACCAAGCACATCTTTAATATTACAGAAACAAAAAAACTTATGTGCAAAAGAATTTCAATTAAATTTACCTCAAGAAAGACCTTACACAAAACAAACCAACCAACCCAGGATAGAACCTGAACTGACTTTCTGAGTTGTTATGGCATAAAGTTGTTTGTGTCTCTATAATGGAAAATACCTCATTCATATAAATACATCTTTGCACAAATGGAGAAGTCCGTTGCAGCTTGGATACAAATAACCCCATTGAAAGTTAATAGCATTAATGTAATGATGCAGTGTGATATCTTTTAAAAAGTTTAAGTCTATTTCCAATAGTTTTTTCTTATTACATCACAAAGAAAACTTTATGGTATCCTAACCTTTCACATACTTACTGAAAAACTTAAAGTAAGGAACTTAGGTGCCAATTATTTAATATTAAAGACTAAAACTTCTTGCCAGCAGTTCAGTGATTCCATTCAACTTGTTCTACAGGAGACATATGCCATCAAAAGTTAAAAGAGCAGGCATCTGTGTTTTATTTGTATAATTTTTACTTGTGAGATGACGAGCCATCTTCAACATGACTTTTCCTTTTTTACCGTTATATGCAAAAGAATAGGTTAAAAAACTGTGCAGAAAAATACAGAAATTATTTTTAGTTAATATCAGGTATTAAGAAGTCTAATAATTGAAACTACTTACAGATAAAAAATACACAACTTTACATTAGAAAAGCAAGCTGAGGCACTATGAAGGCAGAATAATATTGTCAAGAGACATTGGGTCTATTTCCAGTATTTTATTCTCCTGTGAATGTGGTAATGATGCTTATATGTTTCTTTTAGAAAACTTCATATTTTTCTTTATCCTTGTTGCAGAGATAAGCAGAATGACACCTTATACAAACACAAGTAATGCACAAAAATTCTCTCTGGTAACCTAAGGCAATTTACATTGCAAAATAGTACAGAATAAAAAAACTCAAAACATTTCTAGCTCGAAGATCATTGAATCAAATTTATTTGAGATGCTGTCAGTCACGATATTTTTTCCCTCAAAGAAGAACAGACTCTGCCTCCTTACTTTGGGGACTGCAAACTTGGAGGTAACAAAGGTAATAATAAGGGCTCACCTGACATAAAGCACTCCATTTTGATCCACACGACGCTGCCAACCCACAGGAACTTGTATTGCTGGAACACCTCCATCCTTGTCCCCTCCGTCACATTCCTTGCCTCCATTCATTTTCTGTGTCTGCTTGGGACTCTCCAAAGATATCAGCAATAAGATGATATCCTTATATTACAGGGCATGATGGCCTTCAAAAATGGCCAATGCAGCACAGTTTTTCCCAGACTGTACAAAATGCATTGGGAAGCTTCGGCTCAGTTTGGAACCAAGTCCTTGAAATCTGCCATTGTGGAAAAAATCAGTCTCCCATTATAATCTACATTAAATAACCAATATTTAATTCCTAAGGATGGTCTACATGGGTAAAAATGAGTGTTTCTGACTAAGGAAAATCATATTCAACAATGCTGGTACCTGTCTGAAGTGGGGGAGGGGAGGAGTATAAAGTTTTTAGTTCAACATTTTGTCTTGAACTTTGACGTTGGACTAAAATAACCTCTAATGTTTAGAAATGGGTCTCATTTTTACAGTGTGAGTTGGTTAATATTTCCAGGTACTACCCGCCTTCATAGGCCACATTCTTTAAACTTTCTCTTCATCTTCCAATCTGAATTCAAGATGTTGCAGGCTGGTTCATCTGATGTTTTCATGTCTTCAAAATTCCAATAATGTAGCCTGAAACGTGTAAATATGTAAACTGTATATTTAATGTTGAAAAACAGAGAAACTGCACACTTGTAAAAACAGAATAACTGCTAAGTGTACCAAACCACTTTGATATTCTCTGCTGTCAAAATCGCGTGTCAAATTCAACTTGTTTTCTCCTTCCAACTTGATCCACTTACTCCAGTTGAACCAATTTGCTTCCTCTTCACCACATGCAACTTTCTAACTACTAGAGATAGACCCGCAATTATGGCATTAGACACACACACATACAACCTCCTTCTAACTCACAATAAAAATATATCTATCACTTCTCATGACCTGACAACTGAAAAGCTGTGTGTTAATCCAATCACATTTGATCACTCCTTAATTCTGCATAACCCTATAATTTACTTTTCTAATCATCATATTGGCCTAAAGAAGAAAAGGTTTCTTTTTTTAAAAAGAAAAAATTAAAAGGAAACAAACTTACAGTACATTTCCAAATATAAGCAAAGGTTTTTCCCCACCGTTCTTGAATATAAGGGTGGGAGGTGCTTTATAGTCAAATTTACTAATTCCCTTCTATTATGGGGTACTCTCCTAATTCCTTTATTGAGTCACAAGGTGCTGTTTGGGGAAGATATACTGGCCTGAAACTGGAGCAATCAATGCTAGCGTGGAATGCTTATAAGAGGTCATCTTAATGGAACTATTTTTTTTTTTTTTTGTGAGGAAGACAGGCCCTGGGTTAACAACTGCCAGTCCTCCTCTTTTCACTGAGGAAGACTGGCCGTGGGCTAACATCTGTGCCCATCTTCCCCCACTTTATATGGGACGCCGCCACAGCATGGCTTGCCAAGTGGTGCGTTGGTGCACGCTCGGGATCCGAACCGGGGAACACCGGGCCGCTGCAGCGGAGCATGCACATTTAACCGCCTGCGCCACCGGGCCAGCCCCAATGGAACTATTAAATAAAAAAAGATGGCAAATAAATTTTAAAAAAGATTTACTACTTAATCCTGGTGGAGAAAGTGATGTCACAGTTGCTAGCATTATTGGTTGCCGTAAACAGTCTTTTTATAATCAATTTAACATATAGTGTGTGATTACATTGTGGGACTTGTGAAACTACACTAAGGGTGAATGAAAAAAACTGTTGTAGTGTTATACGAGTGGGACTTGTTGTTTGTAATAATAACTTAACAGTGATAGCATCATCCCCAGATTAAAAAATGCTATATCTCAAACAACTTAAATGGAAGTGAAGGTGATATGCTCCAGAAAACTGTGTTAAATGACTTAAGATTCATATAGAAGTACTCAAATTGTTTCAAAAAATTTAAATAAAAATTATTTTAGATAATATGTTTTAAATATGTACATATAACTTAATCGAAAAATTAAACAGTGTAAATAGACAACTACTTAAGCTACATTCCTAAAAGTCTATATATTTGTTAGCCTCAAACCTTGTTTTGGATCTCTTCATTGGGAAAGCAGGAGAATGCCTTATAGTAAAAGGCATCATGTATTCAACATATGCCTTATTTGCAGCCTCAGTCCTGAGACAGGTTACAGGTGTTATAATGAAGTATACTCATTTACCTACAAGTCAGGAACCATGGGTACGAGTGTGAGAAACACTGGCAGGCAATGAGAAAAGTAGCAAAAATGTATTGGGAAAAATTTGGGGTATAAAGAAAAGTGCCAAGTAGTAACATTCCCAATGGTGTCTCAAGCTGGTAATCTGCAATGCTGGGCCCACTCCACTGTATCTGTGCTTCTCACAGAAATGACCAGTTGCCGGCATAGTATCCTAATTCTGTCTTCCACTCACTGCACCTTTAACCATGACCTCTGCTGATCATGTATGTGTTTATTCATGTTTCGTTCAACAGTTAGTGAGCAGCTACTATGTACTAGGTACTGTGCTATGTGCTGGAGTACAAAGATGGTAAGACACTACTTTATCCAAAGCCCAGTGTAATGTTTGGCACTAAAGAGCTGCTCAGTGCGGAAGAACAGAAAAGAAAGAGAGAGGGAGGACAAGAAAGGATGGAGAGAGCAAGGAAGGGTCAGTCTCTCTTTCTTAAGAAGTTCCCGCCTAGTGCAGTACCCAGTAATAGTGAAAGATGTGAAAGAGATATGAATTTTGTGCCCTCCTGGATTCCCGGTTTTATCAAACAGCAACAGACCCTGATGACTGAACCTGTTTTTTTACAGTCCCATTTCATGCTCATTCATGCTCATGCTCATTTTCATGCTCATTCATGCTCATGAGGAAAAGCTCATCCCTGCTTTTCCTAAAGAAATCTCTTCAGTGGTCTCTGATCATTAGATTGGACCAGCTCTCATTTTCCCTACTTTTGAGCTTTCTGACCATTTGATGCCTATTTTTTTTGGTCTGTCTGCTCCTGCATGTGACTCCAACTTCCCCGAGACTGGCTGGTTGCTCCATTAAGTAATTTGTGGATCTGCCAGATAATAACATTAAAGTGATTCCTGCCAAATGTCTCCCTTACATTTCAGTAATCAAAAATACAAATATCTGATGGCTGGGTTTTGCTTAGACCAGCAGTTCTCAAAGCGTGGTCCTGGGACAAGCATCATTATCATCAATAACAAGTGGAACTTGTCAGAAATGCAAATTCACAACCCTGACCTCAGATTTCCTGAATTAGAAACTCTAGGGGGCAACATGTTTTTTAACAAGCCCTCTAAATGATTCTGATGCACGCCCGAGTTTGAGACCCACTAGCCTAGACTAACGTCCCTGCCTCTCTTCCCAGGACATGGTGGGTTTTAGATCTCCACACCGTGTGGGCAGCCAGCCCTCACTTCCCTTTGTCCCTGGGAGGGTCATCCTTTTGTTGCTGACATGTCATCCTTCTAGAGGCAGCTCAACTATAAGGGCCTTAGGAACCCCTCATAGAGCAGAGGCCGAGTAACTATATAGTTATCATTTATATATGTGTAAGTGGCACTGATTTTCTCAACAATCATTTTGTGAAATTGGAAAATTCAGAGAAATTTGAAGATAAAAATAAAAACTGAACTGTAATCTCATTGCTGAATATAACCACTGCAAACACGGATGTACCTTCTTTTAATCATTGTTTTTAGAAAGTCTTAAAAGCACACATAAAAAGAAGTTTAATATAATAAACAATGAACTACTATTCCAAATTCACAATGTAAGCATTTTGTCAGTTTTGCTTACTTTTTAAAATAAAAGACTTAGAAAATATTACAGATGAAGTTAAATACTATCCCCCATCAACACCCCATTTCTCTTTTTAGTAATATTCTCCTCCCTTCCACCCTAAGGGCAACCATAATCACGATTCTGGTCTGTATCCTTCCAGGCTATGTTTTTATATGTTTATGCGCCATATGTGTACATGTAAACAACATTTGGCATTATTATACGTTTTTAAAATTTTACATAAATACTACTATATATCATTCTGCAACTTCCTTCTTTAAATTCATCATTGTTTTGAGAGCTATCTCTGTTGAGATATATAGATCTATTTCTGGTACAGATATATAGATCCAACTCATTAATTGTTTTTTTTTTTTTTTTTTTGTGAGGAAGATTAGCCCTGAGGTAACATCTGTTGCCGATCCTCCTCTTTTAGTTGAGGAAGATTGGCTCTGGGCTAATATCCGTGCCAATCTTCCTCTACTTTATATGTGGGATGCCTGTCACAGCATGGCTTGATAAGCAGTGTGTAGGTCTGCTCCTGGGATCCGAACCCATGTACCCTGGGCCACTAAAGCGAAGCGCGTGAACTTAACCACTACGCCACCGGGCAGGCCCCCAATTCATTAATTTTTAACATCTGAATAGTATTCTATCACATGATTATACAACTATTCATCTATTGGTATATCAATCATATTAATGTTGGGTTGTATGGTCTACACATTTTCAACTTTACTGCCAAATTGCTCTCCAAAGTAGTTGTACTGATTCCAAAGTTTTTCTATGAATAAGCGTGTCTTTTTCCTTAAATAGTGAATCACTACCACTTTATGCTTTATCTTCATCCTGACCCTTAATTTACTATGGCATTAAATATTTTTCCAAAATATGATTTTTAATTACTGGATACAATTTTCTTAGATAGATATATATAATTTATTTACTTACTTCCCTTTTGTGGACATAGATTTTCTCCTAAATATTCACAATTACAGCCATGCACCACATAATGACGTCTGGGCCAACGACAAGACTGCATATAGAACCGTGGTCCCATAAGATTAATACCATATAGCCTAGGTGTGTAGTTGGCTATACCATCTAGGTTTGTGTAGGTACACTCTATGATGTTAGCACAATGACAAAATCATCTAATGGCACATTTTTCAAAATGTACCCCGGTTAACTGATGCATGACTGTACAAATAAATCTGAGATTAATATTCCTGTGCACAAATCTATGACCATTTTGATAATTCACTTAGAATTATTTGCTAAAACAGAATTGCATAATTTTAGGGCCCTTGGTAAATTTCTTAAAGTGCCAGGAGGGTAGTTTTAGGAAAGCAAATCACACTACGTTTCTCAAACTTTTGAAACCTATGCATGCCCTCTTTTGCTAAATATGAAAATCTATTCTACTTGCCTCCAAGACTCTGATAACATTATTTTCTATATAGACCTATCTTTCAAGATTTAGTCAAGCTTTATTTTTATAGTTTGTATTATAAAAACGACAGTTTCTCCTTCTTTCCAAATTTAACATAAAAAAACTACACATCCACAACATTTTCCCTTCACCTCTCCTAAAGATTCCATTATGACTCACCTTGTTTATACTGTTTGGCTTAAGCCCAATAGACACAGGTTAAATCTGAAAAGAATTTGTGATATGAAAGTCACCTCCATCTCATTAACACTCAGAATCAAGGATAGATCTTATGATATAATTTAAATTTATTTCACAAACAATTCTGGTAGCGATCATAATGAAATTCAAGAAGTGGGGTGTGTCTGTGTGTATGTGTGTTCTGAGGAGGATATATGCCATAATTCTATCAATGTTTTAATTTTCCTGCTTCCTTTCAATATGCAAATTATTCTATGAGAACTGGCTTTTGGTGAATTGAATTTTAGTGACTTGATTTACTTCTTTACATTAGTTTCTTCTGACCAAGCAGAATTCAAATTAGATGTCACCTCCTCAAGAGACTATGCTGTAAAACTCTAGGTTCTCTCTCACACTTTGTTAATGTACTGATACCTCTTATTATCCAATCTTTTTTTCTTATTTGTTTGTTTATTGACTATCTCTCCCCATAGGAATGTAAGCTCCCTCAGAGCAGGGACCTTGCAGGAGGGACCTAAATACTTCCTGAAGATTATGCATATTCTAATTAGTCAACACAATTTTATACTCTGATTTTTACCATGTAGGCTTATAAAGTTTTAGCAACATGTGTCTAAAATGAAAGAGAAGTTTTTAAAAGAAGCCAAGAGAAGTCAATGAGTGTGCATGTTGACAAAGTATACAAAGGATTTTTTTGCTCTAGATTTTTCCAAATGGTCTCACAATCTCTGGGTGATAATTTCTGTGTAGAAAAAGCATGATAGAGCTTCTAAGAAAATTAATATGCTAAATTTATGCTTTATTTGTAAGTACATCAGTTTTACTTATTAAGTAGTTTATATACACACTTTAATTGGATTAATAAAGGAACCACTAAAATAAATGAATGCAACAATATAGAAATTAAATATATTTCAACAGGATGTTAATTAACACAATAGACCTTTTTTTCCTCAATCTGCCTTACTGACATTCTTGTCAACCTAAGAATAAACTCACGACTTTATGCAGCGTTAAATGTATATTTTAAAAGTTATACCCAAAACACCATGCAAAGTAAATATCAGAGAATATGACATCATGAAAATAAGTAAGTAGCTCTCCTTCATAAATCTTTCTGAATAACATCAAATGTCATAATTTTTTCTGAATAATGACTCACAAATTTTATTAATGGTAAAAATAATGAATTGATTTTTGAGCCATGTGGTATCAGGAGTAAACTCTATTAAAATGTTTATAATGACATCACACATTGATCTTGTGCTGTTACTTGGATATACAGTAGGACAGAATAAATACCCAATGAACTATTCATTTATCAAGGTGAGACTATGTAAATTAGGTAAAACATCAATATTTAATATGTTATGTAAGTCTTAATCATCATTTATACTTTTTATACTATGATTATAAACTTAGTTCATGAAATATTTAAAGTTAAATAAGAAGTCCATTCCATTCCTACATTTCCAAGAGTGAGTGCTTCATGTTCTCCAACCGAGAACAAGTCTCATATAAAACTTACCTCTATACTTAAATTCCAAAATAATATATACACACAAGAACAGATATGATTGGATTTAAAAAATAACATCAATATTAGCATTTTGGAGAGTAATGTCTGAGTGGCTACAGCATAATTATCATTTGATTGGATAATAAAAGGATATACTCATAATCTTTCCATCATTATTAGTTAAATTATGCTTGTTAGAGTAACCCTAAATGACATTTCCCCTTTACAATCATCTTTCACCCACCTATCAATTATTCAAACAGTTCCTTCACAGCACTTAGCCAGTTTCCCCATTCAATCTTCCCATCTGTTTCACCTTTCACCTATTTATTCAAGCTATGCATTTTTTGTTTAGGAGCACACTTATCTTGCAGTTATATCCTTTTTCATTATTTAAAAACCTTCAAATAGATTAGCCCCATTTTCACTCTTGTTATTATTTCCATTTGGTTCTTATCTTCACTGTGCAGCCACCTCTTCTACCTCTCAGATACATCTTCTGTAAGAGACCTAATGCCCCTCTCAAGCTCTACTTACTAACCCCAAGCTACCCCCAGTACATTTACATTTGTTTTATACAGTTGTATCAGGATACCTTAAGCACAACTTTCCTGTCCTAATCAATGAAGCTCTCTGGTTCCAGACGTCCTTGCCCTTTCAGTGCAGAAAAATGTAAAAGTTCACAACCTGTGCATGAGGGATCACATTCATGTAGGAAGGCTACATTTTTTCATAAGCTCTGAAGGTAAAAGGATAGGCTCCCGAGAGTGAGGCCAGTCTTCAGAGTCAAGGTAACAAGCATCCTGGCCTATGCCCATCTACAGTCAGGAGGATTATCTGTATCAGGCCATTTCTTGCTACAAAGGTTCAGCAACTTAAACACTGTAGTCACATAGAAGCCTTCAGAGAACTAAATGCTGAGTATACTAGAGTGCAATTGGCCACAAATATTTTGTAGCTCCTTCCATCAGGAGGTGGAATTTACTACTCCACACTTGGATTCTGGGCTGGCCTTGTGATTTGCTTTGACCAGTGGAATGTGATGGATGTGCTTCTGTTTAAGTTCTGACCCTAGACCTCAAGAGGCCTTGCATCTTCCACTCTTGCTTCTTGGAATGCCACTGTCACATGAATAACCTGAACTAGCCCCCTTGAGGATGAGAGACCACGTGGAGAGAGAGAAGTCCAGCTGGTCCAGCCAGTCTAGCTGAGGCCCCAGCTGTGTAAGTGAGCCCAGCCAACGCCACGTGGAACAGGGATCAGCTGGCCCAGCTGAGTCTAGCCTAGAATGTCAATCCACAGAACCATGAGTATTACTTCAAATAGCCAAAAACTATACTGGAAACAACCTGAAAGTCTAAAATAGGGTTTTATTTAAATTAATTACAGTATTGAGAAGCTATGTAGCTCTACCCTTTATTAGCTTGTGACCCTGGGCAAGTTTTAAAATTTCTTTCCTTATAAAATGGAAATTATAGCCTTATAGAATTGTTCTGGGGATCCAATAAGTTAAAAGTCTTAAACCAGTGCTTAGCACATAATAAATATCCTAGTTGTTATTATTTATACATAGCTATTAAAATGTTATAGAAAATTTAATAGCCAGGGGAAAGGCCCATGATATTGTCAGGTGGAAAAACATACTACAAAGTTGCATGTATAATTATAAATCTTCATTTACAAAAATGCTACTCTATATGTAGATATAGGAATAGAATGGCACTATCCTCTCTCCTCCCAGTGGTTGTCTCTAGGTACTGGGAACATGAGTGATTTTTATTTTCTTCACTGCTTTTCTGTATTTTCGAAATTTTCTGTAATAAAAACGTATTGGCTCTGTAATCAGAAAAAAAATATTATTTACAAAAAATTATATGTTATATCCATCGAAGAGCTAATTAATGTTTCTATGATCCCTAAAAGAATTAGGGAAGCTTTTTACTGGAAACAGTCACAGGCTTTGTGCCTAGCATTATGCTATCATTTCTCTGTTTTTGCCAAGTAGAGAAAAAGACACAGAGACTCAGAAAGAATACCACATTAACCTGGATGATCTAAATACTAGAAAGAAAAATTAAGGCTATCCCTTTGATTGGTTCTAAATTGCCTCAGGGTGTTACTTCTACTTTTCAGCTTGGAATACCATCTCTCATCTTGACTCTCTTGTTCTTCACTAAACCAACTCCTATTTATCTCAGTTTACCTGTCACTTCCTCAGAGAAGCCTTCCCTGATTTCCCCAATCATTTGGCTTTCCAAGTCTAAATTGGATTCCTCTTGTAATTCTCCCTTACAATATCCAGTAATTCATATATATTACTAAATACAACTGAGCTTTCTCTTCGCTCTTGCCTTTCTATGTGACTGCAAAGAAAAAGCAATTTTTTTTTTTTTAAAGATTTTATTTATTTTATTTTTTCCCCCCAAAGCCCCAGCAGATAGTTGCATGTCATAGCTGCACATCCTTCTAGTTGCTGTATGTGGGACTCGGCCTCAGGATGGACGGAGAAGTGGCGCCTCGATGCGCACCCGGGATCCGAACCCGGGCCGCCGGCATTGCAGCGCGCGCACTTAACCACCAAGCCACAGGGCCGGCCCTAGAAAAAGCAATTGAGACAGTTAACTTCAAGTTAAAGCGTCTCTTTGTGCCTTTAAAAATATATAAGGAAGTAAAAAGTGAGGGTCTGTATGCATATATAAGAAATGTCTACTATGCATTTTACTTTCTTAAAAGACAAAAAGTGAACAATAACCAGTTCCCAAATATATATCCTTAAAAAAAATTTAGAGAACTGTTTTAAAGTACAGTAATAGGTCATACCAGAACATCTACAAACTAATTGATAAAGTTACTATAATTCTGAGGGAAAAATTATTTATGATTTATTTCTGTATATTAGCCACCAGCATAATTTGCTATTTTTGCTTTCATATAGTATAGTGAAGTTTCTAACAGAGAGTATTTATAAAAAAATACTTGTCTGCACTTACATAATCTATTTAAGAGTGCACCAAGCAAGTTTAATGGGTAATTTTTGCATCCTATCTGTGCATTACTGGTATTTTGGCTACTCAAGGTGCATCTCAATACATGTAGGTCAAATCACTGCTGAAAAATGATGTACACCAATATTGTTTTTCCCTTAAACTGTACTGAAAATGAAACAATTGTGAATTATGCCCATTTTGGGTTGTACAATATATTGAAACAACTATTATTTATCTACTTTTACTATAAAAATGTTTAGCACTCTTCAATTCACCTGGTAGTGGATGCCAAGTTTCTACTTGGAGTAATCATATTTGTATAGAGGTAATGGTACTCCCAGTAACCTCGAAAATCAGGTTACTCTTGAAGTGAAAAGAGGAAGACTTCTCAGTCATTGAAGAAATCCACCCAAAGACATTGTCTCTAAATATGTATAAATATCTAGAAACACTCAAGTCCAATCAACACATCTAGCAAACATAATTAAATATAAAAGATAACTATTGTCTAATAAATTGTCTGGTAAGGTCTCTCAAGAAGCAAGCAGAGGAAGATCATGTTTGTGTGGATTCTAGAAAGGGGAGCCCAAAGCATACAATCTCTAAGCCCCATGAAATAAATGATCTTGTAGTAGCTCACATATCAGGAACAAAATGAGCAGGTAGTAACATCTGCGGATGTTTAGGGGTGTCATATGAAAAGTATCTCAAGGAGATTCCATTTACATTTGAATGCTCACTGGAATGCTGAGGGTGGGAGAGAAAATGTAGCAGCTAAAGAAAACTTATGCACAAAGTCTCAGGTTGGAGAGGAAGAGAGTTTCAACATCACAAAACCTGTAGAAAATAAAGTTTCTAATTTAACAAATAGGTAAGCAACATATAAGACCAAGTTACAAACAGGACGACTCTGGGCCAAATCCCACCTGCAGAAGTGTTTGGCTTGTACATAGTTTATGAATAATAATAAAAGTGAATTAGTTGACAATATTTAAACCAAAAGATTTCACATGAAAATTTGCATTTCCTGCTTTACCTGAGAAACTGGATAATGTGGTAACACCAGGTCAACATTCCTGTCTTGAAACAATTATCTGGAACGGAGCAGTGGCTGCTCCTTCAGAAAGGACTTGGCCCTCCAGTTCACTGCAGTGGCTTCCTGCTTCATTCCCACCAGCCTGGCCTCTGTAGGCACCTGGGTTTCCAACCTCTGGAATAGAAAGGACTTTGACATAAGGCTTGAAGGACTCACTGTAGCCCTTGACAAGAGGTACAACTTATTATTTATTTAAATAACCATTTAACCTACACTTAATAGTTTTTTCACAAGGGTGGAGGATGAACTCTCAGTGGATCATCATGCGTTATTAGTACGTGTAGGTGCACCAGTAAGCCAGCTGAAACCACAAGCACACAGTTAACTTTCTTTATGAAATTGAGTTGACCAAGACTGTGGTGATTCTTAAGTTAGAGGAAGAAGAGAGTACAGAGAATCTCACCCAATTTCAATCCTCTATCTTTCCTTCTTTCTTAGCACCATCATCGGCAATACCATATTACCATTCTCTCAGGAACTCATCTTGGGATCAAAGAATTATGGAACCAGATTGTACATTTCCATTATTTAGATTTATAAAATGCCACTGATTTTTTTTCCTGAATTTAAAAAATTGTTTTCTTTTAGTAAATAAGGAAAAAATTTTATAAGAGCTTTCAAATGTGTACTTAAGACCTTATTATCCCTTACTCTATTTTCTCCTAGCCTTCTGGGAGACACTGACAAAGCTCTTCCTCAGCCTGGGTAAAATCACCCTAGAGATAGTCTAACTCATTTTGGTTTGTTTCCGTGGTCACTGGATGACCTTCTGATTGTCTGGTTGATTTCATAGGTGCTCTGATATCATTAAGTTAGTGACCTGGATCCTAGGTACAAGTATTTCAGTCACTGAAAACATACAAACAAATAAGTCACTTGGCTTATAAATGAATTTCTTGTAATATAGATGGTCTGTGTCAGACCCTAGAGGCCTATCACCTTTGAGAGCAATGGGAAAAATTAATTTTTTAATTGGAAGAGCTAAGGATCACATCTTGGACCACAGTTTCTCCACAGGGTGCTCCTCTACCTTTGAGGTCTTTCCTGATAGCCAACCTACTTTTTTTCTTTTTCTTTCTGGGCCAAAGAAGAACAGAGGAATGTGTAGGATGGGGTGTAGCAACATTCTTGAGCATTGTTGTTTCTCAGAAAGCAGCCAGGAGAGACATACAGGAAACTAAGTAATGTGGGACCAAGGTTAAACAACTATATTCTATAATCTTGATTTACTAAATGTATTCCAGGCATTACATTTAATATTTTAAGTATTTATTGGGCATCAACTACATGTGAGGCACTGTGATAGATACTAGGGACCCAAACATAAAGAGAATACAGTCCCTATTTCAAGGAGCTTATTGCCTGGGAGGTGGAGGGTGGGGAGTTGGGCAGTCAGGAAAATAGGTAATTACAACATTGAATGATACCAGCTATGATAGGGCTAAGTATGGAGTGCTAATGAGCAGAAAGAAAGAGCTGGTTCAGTTTTCAGGAATCAGAGAAAGGGAGAGGAAGGATACATCTGAGGATGCATAGAGGTTAGATAGGCAAAGAAAGGTTAGTAGGAGACCTGAAACTTCACCCAGTCCATGCAAATGATCTTAGTTTCAAAAGATTAATATCAAAGATTTTACAATTCTGTCTGATAATAACAATTCCAATATTGTACTCATTTTTAGCTGGTAAGCAAGCATAAAGGTCTCATTTTGTCAGACCTTTTAACCTTGAGATGTCATAAGTGATAATGCATTAATGAATATTTTCCACAGGAAGATCTCGATGTCTGCCTGATGCCTGAAACAGAAAATGATGTTTCTGACATCTAGATAAGCAAATATTGTTTTCTAGAAGAATTACTATCAAAGAACGATGATTCATTTCAATAAGAAAGTAATATTAGATGTGAGTGCACTGGAAGCAGAAGCTAAAAGAAGCAAGATATGGATGAGGGGGTCTTAGCCTTTAGATAAAGTAGTTCAAAACTGTTTGGAAGTATATCCTTTAATAAAAGAAGTCCATAAGTGATGAAAATAAGATGACTATTGTGCTAAAGTTATTTTACCCAATTGCATAAATAATATTAGCTGACATTTATCTTACCATCTTCTGGGACCTGTGCTGAGCACTTCATACATACATATATTAACTAATTTAATCCTTGTCACAACCGTATAATTACATACTATTATTTTTCCTTTTCTAGAATTGAGGAAACCGAGGCAAGAGAAATTAAGTAACTTTACCTTCTCTTTTTGTGTCTGATAATTCATATCCCCCTTTCCTACTTTATTTTTTTCTCTTTAGTATTTATCACTAGTTAACATACTATATATTTTACTATTTACCCTATTATTATCTGTCTCATCTGATAAGAATGTAAGCTCCGTGAGCACATGGATTAGTCATCATACAGACAAAAATCTCTGCTATTTTTTGCTTTGGGTGCCATAGCTCCTTGAAGGCTGGCTTTGTATCACAACTTTTTTATTTCTCACATCACAAAGTATAGAACCTTATACATGCTGGAGCCAAAAATATGTGCTGAGTGAATGATGAGCACAACTAATCAGTAGGCATACAGTGAGCTCTTGCCATGCTCAGCACAGCACTAGTCACCACCATCAGATAGGGAAGCACTAAATACCATTGGTGTTCTCAAAGAACTTAACACTTAGAAATAGAAATAGGTAGAAACATAAGGAATACCTAAGGTACAAAATAAGAAGTCCTCACATTTCATTATTTCTGTTCTTCAATCATCTAATGATGGCTAAAAACGCTTACTCCTCACTCCTCCTGCTACATTAAACTTTCTTTAGCTAAATTCCAGGGTCAATTTCTCCATGAAGACCCCTCCAGCCTCTCGCTTAGAGTTACTTGTTCATTCCTCTCTCATTCTATAGTGCTGTTTACATGTATGTAACAGCACGTACCACACTCTGTTTTATGTACACCCATTCCACGTTTCATATATCTTTGTGTTCTAGCTGCCAAACACATTACCAGGTACATGGTATGCAAACAGTGTGCTTTGAGTTGAATTATTTATTTTTCTCACCTTTTAAAATACTAAAGAACTTTTTTTACTCCCCTAAAATATAACCATAAATAGAAAAGTTCTTTTTAATAATATGTTAAAACCACCCAGTGATACACAAGGTGGCTAACTGCAGGTGTGTATTCAACCAAAACTGAATGGAGGCTGAACAGAATCTACTTTTTAAATTTTATTTTCAGCACAATTTCTAGATACAGGGAATGTCTCTAGTACCTAGAAGAGTGCCTGGCACACAGAAAATTACTTGTTGAATAAATAAATGAATGCCTGTATATAAACCATGGCATTAAATGCTAAATAGCATGGCATAAACTAATTGTACTATAGGAACTCAGAGATGAGGTAACAAATAACAGAAAAACAGTGAACTAAGGATTAGGAAGTTTGGCATCTGCAATTTTCTAGCTGTATAACTTTGAGCAAGACACTTAACCTGAGCTTTAATTTTTCAATTTGTAAAGTTAATGGATTGGACCAGATCAGTGATTTTCACATTATTTTAGTTGTAGATCTCTTCCGTCTAATAAATTCTAAATGGAATCTCTATTATATGAAACAGAAAAAGAGATTTGTTAGTAATAATTCATTTTATAAGACCAAATTATAACTTTGAAATCCATCAATAGAATAACGGACTATTTTGATTAATAAAAAGTATGAAATCAAGGGATATGAGTTCAGTTGCAATTCTAAATCATCTTCATCAACAAATTCATTTCTGTGCTTTGTTTTGGCTTTATGATACTGAGACAACTCTGATTGCCACAGAAAAGCTATTGCAAATGGAAACTTGTTTTTTTTTGTGTGTGAGGAAGATTAGCGCTGAGCTAACATCTGTCGCCAATCCTCCTCTTTTTGCTGAGGAAGACTGGCCCTGGGCTAACATCCATGCCCATCTTCCTCCACTTTATATGGGACACCACCATAGCATGGTTGGACAAGAGGTGCCTCAGAGCGCGCGCACTTAACCGCGCTACGCCACCAGGCCGGCCCCCACAGAAAATTTTTTTTTAAATAACTAGTTTGGCTTTGGCAGTATTAAGATCTCTGCAATTAAAATGGTCTAGAAGCTTAAAGAACGAGTAAAGAAAATCTTGTTTCCAAAATTAAATGAAGATATCTAATCATTACTCATGTTTCTGATCATGAACACAAAATATGGGCAAGAACTATCCAAAACTTAAGTTAAGCCAGAAACTGTTCTTTAATACAACATTATCACATTAATTTGACATTGCAAAACTGTTACAGAGTGATAAGGATACATGGCAGGAAGATGTCCCTACATCTTGTTCATATTTATTCAATGGAGTATACACATGCTGCAGCAGTGCTCTTGCTTGCATAATTTGATTTGGATATATAACAATGGACCCAAGGCCAGATAAAAACTTAAAAATAAATATGCCTACCCATAAGAAGTTCAAATATCTTCATGAAAATTGGTAGCAAAGCTTTAGTCAGAAGTCCATAAAAATATAAACTAGCAGCACAGTTTATTTTTGTTTCACATGCGTTTATGTGTTACAATTGGGTATAACACATTTGAGTGTCCATGTTATTTTTATTACAGTGTTAAAATACTTAATATATTTTTAAAATTTAGATTTGTGTCCAACATTTCGAAAACTCTGAAGAACCTCATCTAAGCTGGATGTTCTTCTGGTCCTTTCAATTCTATTATTTCTATATAAGTTAAAAAAGAAAGAATGACTTTATAAAGATGATTTCAACTTTTTCAACTCATTTTGTATATATTTACTGAGATAAGACACCCATAGGACAGGGAAGAGCCTAATCAGACTGAAGTGGAGAACTTGTGTTAGGGAGTATTACAAATATAGCTTTAAAACACAAATCAATCTCCCTAGTATAAGGTGAATCTCTATGCACATAAGCTAAAAACAGCTTTGGTATCCAAGATCCATAGCATTTCTAACATAAGCATTGCTAGTCTACAAGTATCTTAACTTATAAATACAATTTCGCTCATGTAGTTATTTTCTGATAATGACAACTATCAGATGGAGAATAATTTTTCAGTGATTTTGCCTTTATATGCTTGAAGAACATATTCTGATTTGAACTATAGAGGAAACTCGCTTAACTGACCTCTACTTAAACAAATCACTGAATTAATCAAAATAGCATTTTCATTTGAAAACAGATGAATGTTTACCTCTGTTCTTACCAGTTGAGTTGTATGCTTTCCAATATCAGTTGAATCTTCTCCAAAGCTATCTGAGCCAATAATACTTGCTGATGTAATTTAGGTATTTAATAAAGTATTTTGTAAACTCATAAAATATAAGTATAAAAAGAGAATGACTTTTTCCATGAAAATTAAGTTGAAAGCATAGCTTTTAACACCAGCCTCTTAAAAAATGATGTGAGTAAGATGGGAAAGAGGAGAATTTGGGAGGGAAAACCCTAAAAATCTTGAATAATTCTGAATTTAGATCATCTTGCAAGTGTCTTTGAGTTCTTGTTCTTCTCCAAAATTTAAAAAAAATAATTTTTGATGTTACATTATTGGTGTAAAGACAATGCCGTACCCCAATAAGTAAACTCATAATTAGAGAAAGACTTTGATCTAAAAAGATTGCTGACTGAATATACATTTATACATTATAAGTCAAAATAAAACGCTTAATTATAAGTATTTTTTATGATTCTCTGCTTTAATAAATCTTCAATTAATGAACCAACTACAGGTTCAGATTGTGTTGGATAAGAGGCCTTCTCTATTGCTGTTACAAAAGTAACACTTATTTGTTTGTGACCAAGAGTCTGAACTTCACATTGAAATGATGAAGTTGTTTTTAGGCTCAAAGGTCTATTTTTATTTGATTCTCTTAATATTTTAAAAAACATATTGATAAAAGAAGTTATTATATAATGATTAAATAAAAAATCTTAGTGAGAAATAAGAACTCTGAAAATAGATATACCTAACAATATCTTAAAATAACGGACATAAAAAAGGACAGAATTACAGAGGGCCAGCCCGGTGGCGTAGTGGTTAAGTTCGCACACTCCGCTTCAGTGGCCTGGGGTTCGTGGTTTGGATCCCGGGCACAGACCTATGTGCCACTTATCCAGCACGCTGTGGTAGCATCCCATGTACAAAACAGAGGAAGATGGGCACAGATATTAGCTCAGGGCCAATCTTTCTCACCAAAAAAAAAAAAAAAAGACAGAAATACCATGAGAAATTGATCAATCTACAGTCAACAAACATTTCTCAGAAACTGATAAATAGGCAAGAAATTAATAAAGATAAACAAGATCAGAGCCAGCCTTGATGGCCTAGTGGTTAAAGTTTGGCGCTCTCCGCTTTGGTGGCCCAGGTTCGGTTCCTGGTCGTGGAACCACACCACTTATCTGCCAGTAGCCATGCTGCAGTGGTGGCTCACATAGAAGAACCAGAAGGACTTACAACTAGAATATACAACTATGTACCAGGGCTTTGGAGAGGGAAAAAAAAAAAGAAAAAAAGAGAAAGATTGGCAACAGATGTTAGCTCAGGGTGAATCTTTCCCAGCAGAAAGAAAAAAAAAGGATATACAAGATCAAAACTACACAATTAACATGCTCAGTCTAATGGAAATACATAGAGAACTACATAAATCTATAGGAACTATAGATACATATTTTTTAAAAGCACATATGAGATTGGAAAAACTAGAATAGTATGGTAGTTAAGAGCATGAATACTGGATCCAGACTGCTGGGATTAAACTCTCAGCTCTACTATCTGTTGTGTGACTGAGGGCAAGTTATGTCTCTGTCCCTCAGTCTCCTCATCCGCAAAATGAAGAAAATAATAGTATCTTCCACACAGTGTTGAGAAAATTGAATAAATGAAAATTTGAAAAGTACTTAGTGCCTGGCCCATATTAAGTACTATATAAATACTTGGTAAATAAATAATAATAACTGGCTATAAAGGAAATCTCAATGATTCCAAACAACTGAAATCACACAGAATGTGTCATCTGATAAATTCCCATAAATACAGAATATCATAAGAAAATTATATCCCAAACACCCCTGCGCTTGCAAATTTAAAAAACAGTCACTCATATACAGGCAGTGTTGAAAGCCAATTAGAGGTTAGTAATCTTGAATTTATGGCAGAATCCAAAATGTGGCCTTATCTACAAGAACATGACTTAAATGAGAGCAGTATGGACAGAGTTGGACCTCTGGCTTATTGAGTAAGGCATGGAAAAAGTAAAAACAAAATAGATCACATAATATTTGCAATTTAATATCAAATTTGTCTAAAAATATACACAAATATACACACAGAGGGAGGCAGAGAGAGAACGATAAAGCAAATATGGCAAAATGTTAACAATTGGTGATTTTGTGTGAAGAGAGTTCTTTGTATTGCTGTAACTTCTCTGTAAGTTTGAAATTATTTCAAAATAAAAAGTTTTAAAAATGTAAGAAAAACACAAACATAAATAAAACAGGACCAGGGTTTTGGAGACGGGTGGGCAAAAGACAGAGGAGTGATGAAGTTTAAGATCGGCCACTGTGTTATTGAAGATATGGAAAAAAAGCTGGAATAAAGGTCTATATGAAATTAAAGAACATGCAATACAGGTATAAAGGGAGGAGGAAAAGAACTGTGGGTTTACAAAAGGCAGCAGAAATAGTCCTGAAGGAGTTAAAATATTGGGGAGACAAAACATAGACCCACGAAAATTATAAGGAAAAAGTGATTAAATGTTCAAATAAATAAAGAAGAAAGAAAAATTCTTTATCAGATCAGAAAACATTAATATAATGGCTATTCTACTTTTGAATCTCTTCCCCATCTTTCCTAACTCCCTCACCCTCACATATGAGTTTATATAATTCAAGTTTAAAGTAAAGAATTAAAAAAAAAAAAAGGTGGAGGCTATAGAAATCGGGAAAAATAACTCAACTCCACCTTGCATGAATGGATAAGGACTGAATTTGGGAGGGGGACAGACAGGGAGACGGAAAAAACCTTCTGCAGAAGTTGATAGAAATGGGCCCCTTCACAGGTGTTTATGTGGAAATGAATTGGTCTTGAATATTTAGCAAGACAAATAACTATTAAATGAGATATAATGAATAGAAATAGAGACAAAACTGTCAGTACCTAAAGTCAGTATGATCTTTTACCTCAAAAACCCAAACTGAAAAATTATTAGAACCAATGACAAAAGTAGTTAGAGGGCAGCTGGGTTTATACCAACATATAAAAACAAGAAGGTAAATTGCCCCATCCAATAGTAAATTATGTCAAAAAGTTGCATTATTGGTGCAAGAATAGGCAAGTAGTGTAATACAAGAGAGTGGACACAAATAAACTCATAGATATGCAAATTTAATTCATGATAGAGGTGGCATTTTAAATCAATAGGAAAATGGCCAATTCAATAATTGGTGTTGGGACACTTGGATACTCATTTGGAAAAAAAGAAAAACTAGTTACTTCCATAACTCATGTAATTCACAAAAATGCATTCCAGATGATTCAAGACTTAAATCAAAACCAAACTAAAATATAAATGCATTAAGAAAATATAAAAGAATATGTTTATTTGTGCCATTTATGAAGGCCTTCTAAAGGAGATACAAAAAACAAATGCCATAATGAAAAAGACTGGTAAATTTGACTATATCAAAATTTAAAACTTCTGTTCGGCAAAAAAACTACCAAAAAACTTAAAAGACAATTGACAGCCGGGGGAAAATATCTGCAACATATATAACAGTCCAAGTATTAATAACTTGAATGTATAAAGAACTTCTAAAAATCAATAAGAAAAAGGATAAAGAGCCTAAAAGAAAAATGGACAGTAAAATATGGATAAGCTGAGAAGAGGAAATGCAAAAGGCCAGTAAGCATAAGAAAAGATGCTCAATCTAAGTAGTAATCAGAAAATGCAAAATAAAGCAATAAAGAAGTATTGCTTTTCACTTATAAGATGTGTAAACATTTAAAAAAGACTGCTAATATGTTTTGTCAAGACTATGGGAAAAAAGCTAGTGTCATAAACTAGTGGTAGAAGGACAAACTGTTATTGCTTTTAGGAGGGTAATGTATCAGTATCTATATGAATTTAAGATGTGCACATCCTTTGAAACAGCAATTCCGCTTCTTCATCATGCCTGGAAAAATAATCCAATGTGTGCACAAAGAATTATGTAAAATGATATTCACAGTAGCATTGATCATTAGAATGAAAAACACAAAAGAACCTAAATGCCTATTAATTAGGGAATTGGTAAATAAATTATAAAACATTCATACTATGGACGATTATACAACAATTAAAAGAGGTATTTCTATGGCGATATGGAAAGATTTCCTAGACATACTGTCAAGTGAAGAAAAGTGAGTTTAACATGTTCTAAGTGTAAAAACATTTAGGTAACATTTAAATATCATTCAGAAGGTTGTAGTACTTTTAGTATCCATAGATGGTGAAAATGGGTTCCTCTTTACATAAAATACCATGAATTTTCAACCTTTTCATCTTTGGGTGGGCCTAGTAAAAGTAATCTTGTATCTTAATCTTCAGAGACTAAAATTACATGTTAGTTCAAACAAACACATACTGAGTACCTACTATGTATCGAGGTGCTCAAAAACAAATAATACATGGTATGTTCTCTCAAAACCTGTGCAATAACTTTTGGAAACCACGGGGCATCTTAAGTGGCATCAAGTTATTAGAAAGAACAAAATTATGTTTATTTTTGGAAATCTACACAAGCTGAATATTTATTTTCAAGTACTGACTCAGGCATGAATTTTAACATGTAACATAGAGATGTCCAATTACTCAAACTAAATACTGTTTTTCTATGTTCACTAACACACACTTTAATATTTTATAACAAAAAGCCTAGAACACTAAGTACAAGCCTTTATATAAGCATTTGACTTTGTTTCTTTATTTTTATTATGTAAATGTCCTTGGAATTCTTCAGTTTACAATCCAAATCCATTTCCACGATGACTTAAAATACTTAAAAAAATTTTTTTGGACCAACAATGAAAAAATGACAGCGATCTTGATACTAACATTGAACACATCAATGCGTTACATTTGCTTTTCAAGAATACTCAGCATGGCAGGAACTCTTGGGAATCTGGAATGACCTGGAGGTTAAAACACTGAAGTTGACTTAGGAGGCTTTAGGAACATTAGGAGATGAGATGATGCAAGCAATTTTATCTCTGGGCAAATCAAACTGATGTTAATGAAAAAATTTCCATGGCAACCTGATACAGAGGCAAAGATGCAGAATAAAAAGATAAAGCTTTTTTAGTTCTAACTATAGGTATCATTTGAAGCCTTTACTCTTTTTTGCAGTTTTTTGTTTTCAAACGTCAATTGGGATATATTTTAATATTTTTATTTTTACAGTTTTCAAGATGGATACTGATGATTCAGAATAACCAATCAGCTAATAAATCAGTCTCTATTGACCTACAGAGTCAAAGTCTCTGAAATAGGTTATGTAACTTTTAGGAGTGTATATTAATTCTAGCTCATGGCTAAGCAGTATTACTAGCTATTGATTCATTATTTTTGTCAGAAAGATATCCACATTAGAATCAGAAAACAGATGTTAACATATAAATCATCTATTAAACACAGCAGGCAGCTACAAAACACAACTATAATTTTTCACACTAAAATCAAGAGGGACAAATGAAAGGAATTTACAAAATTCATAAGAAAATAATCCTGAAACCCTCAAGTAAATTTCAAATTTAGACTATCCTGTAATTTCTAAGTAGTAATAAATAATTAATAAATAAATCCAAAGATGTGACTGCAATGATAATTCTAATGTTTCAAGCATGAACATTTCATAGACAAGTGCAGTGATAACTTGTATATTTTAAGCATGAACACTTCAACAGACAATATCATTTTTGAAAAAAAATGCCAGGTTATTGTAATAAAAGTGCTGTGATTTAACAGTGTTGTGTGACTAATGCTGAATGATAAAGAGATAAAATCCGATACTATTTCATATTTTCAACCATGGTTTTATATCAGGCATTACTCAAATGGCTCACTACTATATACTTCCTATTTTTTTAAGAAAATTCCTGGCAGCTTCAGTCTACTTCATATATATATGTATATTTACGTGTCTAGGTATACATGTATATTTATGTATATTATGTATATTTATGTATAATATATATTTATATAATATTTATATTTATATTAATAGAAACACACTTCTCTATATTATGTATATATAAAATATCAGAGAGCCACTAGGCAATTTCATATTACCAAGTCTTCATTAATCTTACAAAATGCAAAAAGAAGACGTCATATATAATTAAAAATGAAACTGTATTTCGCAAAAATGCATGTTTTGAGATGATCATGTTGATGTTAATTTTTTTCATTTGTTCAGCAATAGATAAACAAGAGTAACCAGGTCACACTGAATCATGAATTCAGATGATGAGGATTTTACAATACCTATATGTCCTTTTTCCCTCAATGGACTTTATAACACTTCAGTATGAAAGAAAATCTTTGTTGAAAAGTCAATTTTATTCTAAGTTTTATGATTTGCTTTCTAATATGTTTATCATTCATTCAAAAATATATGAACTAGGTATAAACTCAAATGAAAGCATTTAAATCATTTAAATTAGGGCCTACTATATATCAGAAATAGGCCTAGGCACTAGGGGTACTGCAACTGGGAGGCTTACATTGTAGTGGTGGAGACAGTCCAAAATCCAATAAACAAATACATAAATAAAATAACTGCAGGTCATGTTAAGTGCTATAAAAGAAATAAACACAGGCCTAAAGAGAACAAGAGCAAGAGGTAGGAAAGATCTCCTTTACATAGATGGGAAGTCCTCTCTGAGGAAGTGAAATTTAAGTAAGACCTGAAGGATGAGGAAGGAAACTGTCCATGAGAAGAGAATCAGGGAGCGAGTATTCCAGGCAAAGGAAACAGCATGTGCAAAATTCCAGAGCTGGACGAGAGCTGGTATGTTCTAAAAACTGAAGGGAGATTGATGACGCTGGAGTGTCATGAGGAAAGGGGGGAGTAGCATGAGATGAGGTTGGAAAAATAGGCAGGGAGGGAATCATGTAGGGCTTTATTATTCATAATCATATTTTGAATTTTATTTTAATTGCAATGAGAAGCCATCAAAAGAGTATAAGCAGAGGAGTGACAAGACCTTAACTGCACTTTAGGAAGCCATCTCTTTTTTGCTGTGTTAACAATAGATTGGGAGAAGCAATCTGCTAGAAGTCCTTGTGATAAAAGCTGACAATCTGAAAAAATTTTGGATGCTTGTTCACAACTGTCTCTTAAGCTACTTCTTTGTATTTAACTCTGACTAATAATAATAGGCATAACTGCAATAATTGGAGAAATGGGTCATGTTATCTTGGAGATTTTAATAGCCCAGGAAGTGCACATTGGGAGTGGTTACACAGGTATTTTAGATTTCGGAAAAGCATATTTTAAAAGTATTCAAAGACAGACAAAAGTGCATTGTCAACATCTGTTATAAGGAAGGGAAAAAAGGTTTTGAAGTTATTATTTTTTTTTTCAAAAAAGGACACTCAGATCATGACCGTACAACCAGCCTAAGTCCAAAGATGAAGAAACCAGAGAGATATTTGTAGAGGCTCAAGGGGTTGCAGAGGGAGCTTCTTTGTGGCTTAGGTATAAAGAGGCCATGTTTAAAAAATAAAAGGAAAGGCACATAAACCTACGATTCAGCCTTCAAGACTTTACGTGATTTGACCTTTGAATACTTCCCTGACCACATTTTGTACCACTCTCTTCTTTGTAAATGACTCTCCAGTCACGGCACGTTGTTTATTCTGTTCTTTGAAAGTATCAAACTTATTCTGGACTTTGGGTTTTCACAGTTGCTGTTCCCTTTTCTAAAACTCTTCTAATATTTGAGCTCAAATATCACCTCAAAAGACCATCTTGTTTATTTTCTTCATAGCGTATGTTCCTAACTAAAATAATTTGTTTCTGTGTTTATTGCCTTTCTCCCATCACTAGAATTTAAGCAACAGAGCTAGGACTTTGTCTATCCTTTTCATGGCATTATCCTCAGTGCTTAGCATAGCATCTGGCACATTATAGCACAAAAAATATTTTCTGAATGGAAAGAAGGAAGAAAGGTAGAAAGAAAAGAAGGGAGGGAAAAATGAAACGGCATGTGAGAAAAACGTCAAAAAATTTATCAAGTCCAGGGGCCAGCCTGGTGGCACAGCCGTTAAGTACGCACATTCTGCTTCAGCATCCCAGGTTTACAGGTTTGGATCATGGGCGCAGACCTACTCACTGCTCATCAAGCCATGCTGAGGCGGCATCCTGCATGGAAGAACTAGCAGGACCTACAACTAGGATATACAACTATGTACTGGGGCTTTGGGGAGAAAAAAGAAAAAGAGGAAGATTGGCAACAGATATTAGCTCAGGGTGAGTCTTCCTCAAAAAAAAAAAAAAAAACCCAAAAAACCCAGTGAGGGAGATGTTTAAAAAAAAAATTATCAAGGTCAGAATTAATTGAGGCTTTAGAAAAATCCTAAAAATATAAAAGGTACTTTTACAGTTATGATTAGAACAACAAGAAGATTAAGGGAAAGACTTTTACTTGGATGAACATTGTAATAACTGAAATTCAAAGAAAATAAAACTTCAATTTTGTTTCTTTTTTTTTTGATCAAAGAGAATGAACCTTATGTCAAAATGAAAAAATAAATTTGATTAAGAATAAATCATAGAGGACTTTGGCTTCTGGTCAAGATGGGGTAACAGGGGTCAGATCTGCCCTCTTGCTTGAAACAACCAAAAAAACACAAGCAAAATATATGAAACAATGGTTTTTAAGGCAATCAAGGACGGGGATCTTTCAGAAACAGAAAACAAAGGAGATGAGCCCTAGAACTGCCCTAGCTTATTGCCTTAAGTGAGTTTCCAGTCTGTGTGCAGAGAGGGTGAACCCAGTTGCAGACTCTCTAAGTTGAGGAGACACTGCCGAAGAGTCAGGGAGAGTATGGCCCTGAGAGTTTGCAGGACAGAGTGATGAAGAAGAGAGAAATGCAGAGATCTGCAGAGGGTTCCCTCTGAGTGTCTGGCAGAGTACTGATCAGTGCATGCATATGAGGAAACTGAGGCAGAGGAAAGAATCACCTGAAAGGACAGAGCAAATGGCATTTGGCACTCACACTGGGCTAGGAACTAGAACACTTCACAACTCATGAAGTATAGGGTAGAATACTCAGAAGTACCTTGTTCAGTAGAATACTCAGAAGTATCTTGTTCAGTAGTGGGGAATAAGTAGACTTAGATTAAACACTGTTCTGGTACTGCCTAATGAGTCTTAAAAGCAAGACCTGAAAGGATCAAATTGTTATTTCCAAGTAACTAAGCTGCATTCCAGAGCAAAGCTGAAGAATTTAAAGGCATACAAAAATACTCAGTACTCAACAAGGAAAAATTCACAATATCTAGCATCAAATAAAAATTATCAGACATGCAAAGAAGCAGGAAAATAAAAAACATAGTGAGGATAAAAATGAATCAGTCTTGGATGAACCTCCAGGGAACTATGCTGAATGAAAAAACCAACCCCAAAAGCTTACATACTATATGATTCCATTTATTTAACATTTTTGAAGTGACAAAATTTTAGAAATGGAGAACAGATTAGTTGTTGCAGGCGTTAGGGATGGGGATCGGGTGGAGGCAGGATAGAAATGGGTTTGGTTATAAAAGGGTAACATGAAGGATTGTTGTGGTGATGGAACTGTACCTTGACTGTGGTGGTGGATACATGAACCTACATATGAGATAGAATTGTATAGAACTAAACACACACACATGCACACAAATAAGTAAAAGTAAACCTGGGAAAATCTAAACAAGATCAGTGTTTTGTATTATTATATTCTGGTTGTGATAGTTTACTAGTTTTATAAGATGTTAGCATTGGGGGAAAATGGGTAAAGTGTACATGGGATTTCTCTGTATTATTTCTTACAATTGCATGTGAATCTACAATTAACTCAATAAAAATTCCAATTAAAAAAATCAATCAATTGAAATTGATCCAGATTGACAGATTTTAGAATTAGCAGATAACAACATTAATACAATTATTATAATTGTATTCCATATGTTCAAAGAGATAGAGAAATATGCAAGATAGTAAAAAAAACCCTAACTGAACTTGTAGAGATGAAAACAATAATGTATGAAATGAAAAATACACTGAATGGGATTAACAGCAGAATTAGACATTGCAGAAGAAAAGATTAGTGAACATGAAGACATAACAATAGAAACTATCCAAAATAAAACAGAGAAAGAAAAGAGATTGAAAAAATATGAAGAGATTATCAATGATCTGTGGGATGATTCAAGTACTATGTGTGTAACTGGAATCCCAGAAGGAGAAGAGAAACCAAGAGACAAAAAAATTTTTAAAGAAATAATGGCTGAAATTTTCCCAGATGATGATGATGAAAACTTTGATGAAAACTATAAACCCAGAGGTCCAAGAAGTAAAATAAATCCCAAGCACAAAAAGCATGAAGGAAACTACCCTGAGGTACATCATAATCAAATTGTTCAAAACCAGAGATAAAGAAAAGGTCTTAAAGGCAGCTAGTGGGGAAAAAAACATGTTATGTAGAGAAGAACAAAGTTAAGGATGATAGCAGATTCCTCAATGAAAACAATGCATGTGAGAAGGTCGTTGGCTCTCATCTTTTAAGTAGTAAGAAATCCCCCAAAACCTGTCAACCTAGAATTCTATATACAGCAAAAATATCTTTCAAAAATGAGGGGCATATAAAGATTTTTTCAGATATACAAAAGCTGGAAGAATTTGTCACTAGCAGACTTGCAGTAATGTAATGGTAAAGAAACTCCTTTGAAAAGAAGCAAAATGATACCAGATTGAAATCTGGATCTAAGAGAAAAGAACGAAGAGAAGCAGAAATAGTAATTATATTAGTAAACATACAAGATCTTTTTCTTATATTTAAATTTATTTAAAGATAATTGACGGCCGGCCCCATGGCTTAGTGGTTGAGTGAGCACGCTCTGCTGCTGGCGGCCCGGGTTTGGATCCCCGGCACGCACCGACGCACTGCTTCTCCAGCCATGCTGAGGCTGCGTCCCACATACAGCAACTAGAAGGACGTGCAGCTATGACATACAACTATCTACTGGGGCTTTGGGGGGAAAATAAATAAGTAAATAAAATTATTAAAAAAAAAAAAAGATAATTGACAATTTAAATTTTAAAAACTGTAGCGTGGGGTTTATAATACAAGAAAAGCTAAAATATATGACAACTATATCATAAAAGCTAAAAGGGGAAAAAGGAAAGTACACTAATTGTGAGGTTCTAATGCTACAAGTGAAGTAACAGAATATCATTTGAAGGTAGATGGTGAGAAGTTAAAGATGTATACTATAAACCCTAAAACAATCACTAAAATAACACAACAAATAATTATAGGCAAAAAGCCGTTAAAGGAGATAAAAATGAAATCATAAAAAGTACTCAATCCAAAAGAAGGCAGAAAGAAAGGGGAAAAAGGACAAGAACAGATGGGACAAATATAAAACGGAAAACATGGGACAATGATAGACTTATACCTAACCATATCAATTACCACATTAAATGAAAATGGTCGAAACACCCCAATTAAAAGGCAGAGTTTGTCAGATTGTATAAAAAAGCAAAGCCCAACTATATGCTGCCTATAAAAATCACACTTTAAATATAATGACACAATAGGTCAAAAATAAAATTACAGACAAAGATAAATCCTGTTAACATTAACTGAAAGAAAGCTAGAATGCTTTTCTGATAGCCAAAACTGAAAACAACCCAAATATCTATCAATGGGTGAACAGATACCTACCTGTGGTACATCTAGTATAGTAGAATATAACTCAGGAGGAAAAAAAAGGAACTATTGACTCATGTAGCAGCAAGAATAAATCTCAAAATAATTATCCTGAGTGTAAAAAGCCAAATGAAAAGAGTATATACTGTATTATTCCATTTATGTAAAATTCTAGAAAGTGCAAACTAATTTATAGTGACAGAAAGCAGGTCAGTGGTTGCTTGTGGACATCAATGGAGGTGAGGAGAAAAGAGAGGTAGGGATTAGAAAGGAATATAAGGAAACTTTTGGTGGTTATGGTTATTTATGTTCATTATCTTGATTGTGGTGATAGTTTCACATATGTTAAAACACCAAACTGTAGTCCTTAAATATGTGTTGCTTATTGTATGTCAACTATATCTCAATAAAATCACTAAAATAAAAGAAGGAACAACTCTTACTTACAGAAGAATTCCAATCAACAAATGCAGAAGGAACAAGGGAGATAGAAAATCACTATTAGAACACCATAGTAATAATTGTGGCAGGCATGATCCATTAATGAATGCTAAAAATAGTAAAATAGTAGATGAAGGTTTAAGAAGAGGATATTTGCATGGTATCAGAGTTATCTCCTTCCAAATATTTATTAGTTACAAAGTAACTAATTTATAAAGTATAGCTATATTTATAATTTATATTTATATTATTTATATTATTTATATATATTTATTTAAATTTATAAAGTTATATTTATTAGCAACTTCACAGTGGAGAAACCTGACAGATACCCCCTAAACCAAATGATCAAGGGTAACATCATCAGTAATAACACATATTAACATCATGTGCCAGCTGCTATAATGCACTGAGAAGGGTACATGACTTCCTAATATCTGTCCTCAAAA
This sequence comes from Ceratotherium simum simum, assembly GCF_057802395.1. Taxonomy (NCBI): domain Eukaryota; kingdom Metazoa; phylum Chordata; class Mammalia; order Perissodactyla; family Rhinocerotidae; genus Ceratotherium; species Ceratotherium simum. The sequence continues at coordinate 30,900,886 of NC_141908.1, read as the reverse complement.
TGCATACTCTCAATCTAATCGAGACAAAAAATGAGGGGGACATTCAACAAAACTGAGGGACATTCAACAAAATGCCTGACTAGTACTCAAAGTATCAAGGTCATGAAAGATAAGTAGACACTAAGGAACTTGAACAGATTGGAGGAGACTAAGGAGACACGAAAACTAATGTAATGTAGGATCTTGGATTGTATCTTGAAAAGAAAAAGTACATTAATGGAAAAAGTGGTGAAATCAGAATAAAGTCTATAGTTTAGTTAATATTATTGTACCAATATTAATTTTTTAGTTTTGATAATTGATAAAGATTATGGCTATGCAAGACGTTAACATTAAGGGAGGGCAGACAAAGCCTACAGGGAAATACTCTGTACTATTTTTGTAACTCTTCTGTAAGTGTAAAATTATTTCAAAATAAAACATTTTTTAAAAAGAATAAATCACAATCTCAAACAGGTGAAAAAATAGTAACTGATGTCTTACCTGCTTTAACAGATCTCCTACCTGCATCTTGACCTAGATGATTTCCTGAAAGAAACCAATGAGAGAACCTGGCAATGAGATCACTGGGTTGATGAGTGGACTTGAAGAACTATGGAGACTAGAAGGGATACTGGAAGACTAGATAACAAAACTGTTTCTATTTTTTTAAAAAAGGAAAAGAATGTGGAGATCTCAAACTATAGACCACTCAGGCTTAAATCATGCTTTTAAACCTTGCAAGATTTCTAGAAGGAATCAATAAACAGATAGCTTTACATGTGTTTAGAAAGGAAGGTAGTGATACCTATGATCTAGTTTGGCTTCATCAAGAACAAGTCATGTCAGACTGACCTCAATCATTTTCAGAAAGTATTACTTGCTTGGCAGATCTGAAAAATGCTCAAGATCTAGTACATTTGATTTCAAGAAGTTATTTGGCAAAGTTGCTAGAAATCTCCTTGTGGACCAGATGGTAAAATAAGAGCTAAATGATATTTCAAAAGTCGAATATATTCACTATTGATTAAATTATTCACAGATTTATGACTCAACGTCCAAGTTCAATCTCCTATTAAAAAGAGTCCTCTATTGGCTGATCAAAAGGCTTTCTCTGCAATCCTATCCAAATAAACATTTTCCATTCACTAGGATGAAGACACAATGAGTTGGAAGAATGGTTAATGGTTACAGAACAGAATTAGGATCCAAATATCCTTAGAGGGGTAAAAAAAAAAAAATTACTTTTAAAAAATAAGGTTAAATGGAAGATGGAGGAGATATAATTTATAGTATATAATTTGAAAAAGACTTTTTGGCTAACTGCAAGTTCAGTAAGTCTTGCTGTACACTATAGTTGGTGAAAAGGCTTACAGGGTCATATTTATCTGACAGCGATATTCAGCCTAAATTAGAATGGGAAATTCTTCTGATAAACCGGAAGCTTTTCCATATTTCATTCATCAAATTTCTTTAATTCGTAGATAAAAAAATGAGAATAAATAAATCTTCATGATATATGGAAAATTCAAATGCCTTTGAAATAAGAACCTTTAGTGAAAAATCACCCTGCCCAGATGGAATGAGAGCATTATATCTCAATATAACCAGTTTCTGATTATGTTGGTGAACACGGGTAGAACAAACTCTGTTAATAAAATGGAGCAGCCTATTTATTACAGTATCATGGCTAAGGTCAAGTGATAATATTTCATACATGCTAATACAGCAAAGGGCCAGGATGGCAGTGGAGTAAGAACTGGAGAAAATAAACAGAAGACATATTTATTAAGCACTGGTAATAGATGCTGAGAAGTAATTTTCCTATTGTGTCTTAGGTGCTAACCTTACTTTAACTAGAATCAGTTCCACTTTTATTCTATATATTAGAATTCCATCTGAGATTCCATTAGATAAAAGCTTCCTATATTTATAAATAAAACAAAATAAAAAAATCAGTAACCTTTTAAGATATAAGGATTAGAAGTATAGGGGCCACAGTATACATACTCATGAATTAACCAGAGAATAATAAGGCCAAGTATAATCAAGTAGACCATGTAATCAGTTTGCCAGAGATTGGTAACCTTTGCTAAATAGTTGGCCTCAATATCAATCCTTTTCCATTTCACACATTTTTATTTCATAGAGAGATACTGAGGGCCTGAACTAGAATTTTGAGAGTGAGAGTAGAGAGCAAGGATACAATTGAGTAATATTTGGGATCTGAAATAAGCAAGTCTTAGTAATTATATGGATGTGTGGGGCCTGAGGATGATGTAAGGAGTCTAGGAAATGGATGGCAAATAAGTTTTAACTCACATGCTACATCAGTAAGGGTCCTGGCAGAAAACAAGACAGTACACTCAAATTGGGTAATTTGTGGAAAACTTGACCTATAAAGATGTGGGCAAGATTTAGGGGATCTGACAAGGGATAGTGTATGACCCCAGGGCTGGCAATACTGGAGACCCATTATCACCCTTAAGTCAGAAAAGAACAGTTTCTGGAATTGAAGAGGGTATTGACAGGAGTTGTGTCCTTCAGTAAAGGGATGCAGCCAACCTGTGGTAACCCCTGTAAGAATAAACATCCCAATATCACTCTCCTTCCACTTTCTGTTCTTCCACAAATGCCTTCCAGCAAACCCAACTAGAAGACAAGGGCAAGAAAGCTCCTGATGTAGTCCTAAAGCCGACTGCACAAAGAGCAGGGTGGAGAACAAGCAAGGTACCAATCCTAATTGATTGACAGTGGTTGCCTGAAACACCATGTAGAAAAGGATTCTGTGATGTCATCTAACCTCATTAGGACAGATAACCATGAAAGGTATACGCCTATGAGAACGGGATGAGGCAGTGTTAGCATGTGTGCTCAAGAGTCCTATGTCTGTTATAAACATGGGATGGAGGAATGGCAGCATGTGTGTCTTATGTTTTCCAATCCCAGACTATGAAGACTTTCATAATTCTAGTTTGTCTGAATGGTAAATGGCTATATCAACAAATGAAACAAAAAAATACAAGAGGAACAAATCTGGGAGCAGGGATGACAAATTCAGTTTAGGATATATTGACTTTGAGATGCTAAAAGATCCTCCATGGATATAAGAATCTTAAGTTCTGTGGGGAAGTTCAGGATGGAAATGGGAGTTTTGGAATATACAGTTTATATGTGAGAGTTGAAACTATAAAAGTGGAGAGAACATAGAGTAAAAAGAGTAGTGGGTAAATATGAAATCTGGGGCAAATCAACATTTTCAGTGGGGAGGCATAGGAAAAGCCCACAAAAAGAAAAAGAGCAAGGATAGTCAAAAGCTTATAAGCAACACCATGGAAGTGTAGATCACAGAATCCACGAGAGTAGAACATTTGTAGAAGAAAGTTGCTATGAATGTCAGGTATTGAAAAAAGGGCAGCGAAATTAGAACTGAAAAATTTCCACTGGATATGGCAATTAGAAGATTACTGGTGCCTTTGATGAGAACAGTTCCAGGAACATAATAAAAGAGGAAGCCCAGTTTCAATTGGATGAGAAGTTAATGAGAGATGAGGATGTGAACACAGCAATATTACTTTTTTGAGTACAATGGATGAGGTGAAAAGGAGAATGAGTTGATGGTAGCTAGATGAAAACAGGACCAAAAGAGGATTTCTTTTTTTAGTGACAAAACTAAATAAAATTAACATATGAGGAGAAGGAACTAATGGAGTGAAATTGAATATATAAGAATGAAAGGACTATTAGAAATGGCTGGAGCTTGTTCTACCAATACGTCCCTAAGGGAAAATGTCTTTTCCACAGCCCCTGTCCATCATACCACAGGTTATATGGTGTGGTTCTTCACTCCTCAATACAGGTGATTGACTAATGATAGGTACATAGGTTGGTTAATGACCTGTCACCTATTAGGAAAAGATGAGTTGAGCCAATTGGATTCTCTTTGTTAGAAGTATGAACTAAGAAATATGGAAATAATTGACTGATTAGTGGTGGAAACTCAGATAAAAGAGTACTGATACAAAAAGATAATGCAGCAGTAATGAGCCATGTTAAAGCTGAAGTTAGACAAAATAAAAACCATGAGTGGCTAAAGGAAGCATCTATAAGATACAGTATAAGGAAGCTAGCTTTTAGAGAAACAGAAGAGGACAGAAATGTGTGAAGAGAGGCAGAGGTTCCATGAGAGACAATGTCCCTCTAAAGTAGAGACAGAGAGAGAGAGAGCACGAGCTGCCTTGGTATCTGATAGTTTTCCAGTTATGGTCCACTGGCATCCTTCTACTAACTCCTCTTTTCTCTTAACATGAATGAATTTCTGTTCCTTGCACCCTAAACTCCAACACTAAGACAAGGACTAAAAACAAAGCCATGGAAGAGACAGGAAAGGAAAAGTCAAAGTGAAAAGGGTTGACCTTGAAAAGGAATGGAAAATCCAATCCTCAGTGATCTTAGGAAAGAAAGTAAGAATGAGTGTTGATGCAGGAGTCAAAGCGAAGTTCATAGCTCAAATATGTTTATCAAGAAACAAAAAAGGTTAAAATTAAATGAGTTAAGCATCCAACTAAAGAAGTTGGAAAAGAGCCACAGAGCAAGTCCAAAGAAACAAGAAGGAAGGAAATAAATAGAAGGGCAGATGATATGGAGAACAACATCAAGAACCACAATAACAACAAACAACAAAGAAGAATAGCAAACCAAAAGCTGATTATTTGAAAAATTAATAAGATAAGCAGACTTCTGGCAAGACTGAAAAAGACAAAAGAGAGAATGTGTAAATAAAAAATAAAGAATGAAAAAGGGGAACTAACTATAGACACTACAGAGATTAAAAAAGAATGAGTATTATCAACAACTATATATAACATATTTGAAAACAGAGATGAAACGGATAAATTCTCAGGAAAATATAAAATATTTCAATTGTTATAAAGAAATAAAGAATGTGAATAAATGATAAAGAAATTGAAGTGATAGTCAAAGATCACTCCTCTTAGGAAACCCCAGGACCAGATGGCTTTGCTAGTAGGTTCCACCAAATTTTCAAGATAAGGTTAATTCCTCTTTCCTGTAAGTTGTTCCAAAAAATATAAAAAGAGCAAAACCTACCCAAGTTATTTATGAAACTAATATAATCTTGATCCCAATACAAGATAAAAATAATACTGGCAAAAAACAATCTAGCTGCAAGGTGAATTCAGTATAGCAGAAAACAAGAATAGGACCTGATATTTTTGTTGATGCAAAAATGTATTTGCTATTTATAAAATCTTAAATCAGAAGATTTTAACATAAAGCAGTAAAAATGGTAAATAATATACTAGACCATAATAATAAGTTAACATTGTCTAAATGTCTACCTTAAAATTATAAGCATGATCTTTTCCTTCCAATCCAAAATTACAGTGTATCCTCAGTGTTTCTCTCCTGCCGTTGTATCGTGTCACTGCTACTAACCCCTCAGGTATGTTAGGGTTGAACGTGAACACTAAGAACATCTGCTCTATCTCTAATTCATGTGGGAGGAGGCTGGACTTTCTCTTTCAAAGTTGGTGAACTTCAGGCTAAGATCGTACTTCCCAAACCAGGATAAAAGTGAGAAGAGATCAGAGTTCTGGACAACAAAATGTCTGCTGTTGGCCTCCCAAATCTGGTATGTCTGGTTAACTTGAGTTAGGATAACTTAGAAGCACTGGTTTGTAATGCATAGGAACCAATGAAATTAGAAGTTTGTTGTTTTCATTTTGGGGTAAAAACTCTGCTTCTCATTACGGCTTCAACATCTACTCACTGCTAATCTGTGAAGATGACATAAGGCTAGAGATGTCTTTGGAAAAGAAAGGTGTCAATCTTAGATCACGTCGCTTTTCTGTTTTGTCATTTTAACTAGTTAAGGGAACAGAAAAGTCTGGGTAATGTACTGTTTACTTTCCTTAATTTCAGACTTTTGACTCTGGAGGTGATTTATTTTTTTACATTAGTATCATAGAGGTTGAAGAGGAAATTCTGAAACCTATGGAAAACAGATTAGGTGGACCTAAATTTAAAAGACTAGATAGGAATATTTCCCCACAAGATCGCCAAATTTCTCAATTCTGTAAAATATGATGGCAGTTTCTTTCTTCCTTTGTCCAGAAACTCTCACAGGAGGGAGTGCTGAATAATTTGATAGAAAGCTTTTATCTTTAGCTCTCTTGGTCTCTATATAACAAAAAGAATATCAAAAGGCCTGTGGCCTGTAATGTTTCTGGAACTAAATCCCAGTAATGCAGAGCTAAAAGAAATATACTGCGACTCCTCGTAGGAATTACAGGCTATATTTAAGAGGCTGAAGGGCAGTGAATTTTTTCAAACTTAGTTTTAAACTGTTCAAATTTGCAATTACATTGAATGAAGGAATGAAAGGAACATCCCCTAAATTAATACTGGCCTAAAATATTTCCTTGAATAAATCAAGAGATAATATTTCCTAAACTCATTGTAACAAAAAAGAATGAGACAGATTTTAAAAGTGCTATCTATACTCCAGGCCTGACAGACAAACATAGGGCAGCCATAGGCTGTAAAGGATGAAGAGAAGCTCCTCAGGTAAACTAGTGTAGAGAAGACCATTTAGCACAGAGACAGAGCTAAGGCTGGTTCTCCTTGGTTTAAGTTGCTGCTTGATTTAAAAGGTATAAAAGAGCTGTAATAGAGATATAATACTATTGAGAAGTAATTTGGGGGCTGGCCCAGCAGCATAATGGTTAAGTTTGCGTGCTCCACTTCGGCGGCCCAGGGTTCGCAGGTTCAGATTCCGGGAGTGAACCTATGCAGTGCTCATCAAGCCATGCTGTAGCTGCATCCCATATACAAAATAGAGGAAGACTGGCATAGATGTTAGCTCAGGGCCAATCTTCCTCAGCAAAAAGAGGAAGATTGGCAATGGATGTTAGCTCAGGGCCAATCTTCCTTACCAAAAAAAAAAAAAAAGAAGAAGAAAGAAAAAAGAAGTAATTTGAAGGATGAAACACACCTAAAAAGGCAGGGAATAAAGCTCTTTCAGTACTCAGGCTATGGTGTACATCAGCGGTTCTTGAACAGTAGAGTGCTTAAGAACCACCAGTGTTGCTTGTTAAAATGCAGATGTCCAAGCCAAACTGAAGATATTCTGATTGAGAAGCTATAGGGTAGCATTAGGCATCTGTATTTTTTGAAGAAGAAGACGACGACTGGCCCTGTGCTAACATCTGTTGCCAATCTTCCTCTTTTTCTTTTTTCTCCCCAAAGCCCCAGTACATAGTTGTGTATGATAGTTGTAGAGTTGTAGCTCTTCTATGTGGGATGCTGCCCCCGCATGGCTTGATGAGGGATGAGTAGGTCTGTGCCCAGGATCCGAACCGGTGAACCCCGGGCCAATGAAACTGAATGCACGAACTTAACTGCTACGCCACCTGGCCGGCCCCTAGGCATCTGTATTTTTTTTTTTATAATTTTATTTATTTTTTCCCCCAAAGCCCCAGTAGATAGTTGTATATCATAGCTGCACTTCCTTCTAGTTGTTGTACATGGGACGCGGCCTCAGCATGGCTGGAGAAGCAGTGCGTCAGTGCACGCCTGGGACCCGAACCCAGGCCGCCAGCAGGGGAGCGCGTGCACTTAACCGCTAAGCCACAGGACCGGCCCCCTAGGCATCTGTATTTTTAACAAGCATCTCCAGGTAATTCTGATAGGAGCAGAAGTCTAAATACAACATATGAAAAACATTGGTCTATAATATAAAAAAGAAATAGAGTATTTGGCAGTTCCCCAGCTGATTTTGTTAATAAAAACCAGTCAAACCCCATAACAAAGATTTGCACTTTGGATTCATGCTATGTTACTGTTTATTGTCTACATTGTTCTTATCATAGAAATAGCCATGGCAATAATGAACTGTGATATCAGGTATTCCAGAAAACCCATTCTAATATGAACTGCATCTACATTATTAGAAAAAGACATTTGCAATAAGTAGCACCACTCTTATATTCAGAAAAAAACAATGAAGTAATTTCTACTTTGTGAGAAAAAAGTAAAACAAAAATGTACATAATGTACTATACCAGACCGAGGAAAGCTATGGCAAAGAATTACTAAATGTTTCATTTGTTTTTCAATAATTCAACACAAGTCAGATAGAACAGAAAAAAAGTGGATACATATAAAGGTCAACAGAAATATTCTTTTATAGAATACATGTTGTATATCTACATCTCTTAAGGAACAAATGCAAAACCTAAGACAAATGAATATTAATTTATCTATTTTCAGAAAAACGATTTATAAATATTTGCTTTTATCTGACAACTTTATCAATATATCTATTAGCTTTTAGGCTATTAAGCTTTGACAAGATACAGAATAATTAAGAAATATGCCTGCTGTAAAAATATCTGGAAGCATCCATTAATTCTTTTTTTTTTTTTTTAAAGATTTTATTTATTTTATTTTTTGCCCCCAAAGCCCCAGTAGATAGTTGTATGTCATAGCTGCACACCCTTCTAGTTGCTGTATGTGGGACTCGGCCCCAGGATGGGCAGAGAAGTGGTGCCTCGATGCGCACCCGGGATCCGAACCCGGGCCGCCAGCATCGCAGCGCACGCACTTAACCACCAAGCCACAGGGCCGGCCCATTAATTCTTACTTACATGCTTTCTAAAATCAGGCAGATGAACACATTAGACGGAAATGCTGTCTGCTGATAAGAAACCTGTTCCTTGTTTTAGGTGACCCCCAAAGTACATTACTTGTGAAATATATGATGACAAAATAAAAGCATTCTAGAGTCAAAATTACTTTCAGGCAGGAAAGAGATTTAAATAGTATAAATTAGGGCCGGCCTGGTGGCTCAGCGGTTAAGTGCGTGCGCTCCGCTACTGGCAGCCCGGGTTCGGATCCCGGGTGCGCACCGACGCACTGCTTGCCATGCTGAGGCCGCGTCCCACATACAGCAACTAGAAGGATGTGCAGCTATGACATACAACTATCTACTGGGGCTTTGGGGGAAAAATAAATAAATAAATTAAAAAAAAATAGTATAAATTACATTAAATCGTCTGGGTATTTGCTAAAATTCCTCAAATTCAATGCAGAGAAATATTAAGTCATTGAGTCATTCAGTCTAAGCAAAGCAAGAATATGTCAAAAATATAGCTGGCCTGCAAATTAAACCTGTAAATTTTTGTTTGTGTGATAAACTATAAACTCATGTGATAAAACTATTTTAGATATGGACTTTTTTCCTAGTAAGTACTGGTCTTTAACACTGTTTTCTAAAACATCTAAAAAATAATCAACATTTCTCTAAGCCCTTTATGGAAGAAAAAATTACCTTGAAATATAACTGGAGACTATCTGAGACTAAATAAAATATTCAGAAACCTCAGAACATTTTCTTCTCTCGTCTCTTCCATTATTAGGTTTATTAAAGAGCTCTGGGAGTTTCAATTTACTAGCTCGAAATGTAGACTTGACAGACCTACGCAGAGTGACTTGTGAATATGCCTGTTAAAAGGATGTAATCCTTCCTATCCTAATCAGGCCATCTTACTTGCTTTTCTTGGAGAAATATGAAACTGAATTCCAAAAGAGGTTAATATCAAGAACTTCTGAACACCAAAAAGGATGAGTGTGGGGTACACGTTCTGTTTAAATTTTTTAATTAAAAATTACTATTGTGGACTGAATTGAGTTCCCCTAAAAAGCATATATTGAAGCCCTAACCCTCCCTCCCAATATAATTGTATTTGGAGATAGGGTCTTTAAGGAGGTAATTAAGGTTAAATGAGGTCAATAGGGTGGGGTCTTAATTCAAAAGACTGGTGTACTTATAAGAGGAAGAGACAACATGGGTGGAAGGGCACACAAAAAGCCATGTGAGGACAGTGAGAAGGCAGCCATCTGCAAGCCAAGGAGAGAGGTTCAGGATAAACTAAACATGCCAACACCTTGATCTTGGACTTTTAGCCTCCAGAACTGTGAGAAAATAAATATATGTTGTTTAAGCCATCCTGTCTGTGGTAGTTTGTTACAGCAGCCCTAGAAAACTAATATAATTATATTATGCATATAATATATATGTAACATATATGTGAGTTATAAAGGATAATAATAAAATAAATGCCCATGAACACATACTAACTCTCTAATCTCAAACTTCCTGTCCCAGAGGGAATCATTCTCCTAAATTTTCTATTCATCATTCCTTTGCTTTGGGAAAAAAAAGTTTTATCATATATTTAGGTATTTCAAAATGATATATTTTGTTCAGTTGGTCAACTTGTCTATCCCTCTGCCAATACCACACTTTCTTAAATTCTACATCTTTATAACAAATCTTGTTACCTGACAGAGCAAATTCATTCAACTACTTCTTTAGGAGTCTGTTGGCTATTCTAGGCTCTTTGTTTTTCCAAATAGAATTTAGACCCAAGTAGAATTCCTCGAAAATCCTGTTAGGATTTTCCACTGGAATCACATTGATCTATGAATCAATTTGGAAAAAACTGACACCTTGACTGTACTGAGTCTAATATATTAGTGCAACTCTCCATTTACATCTCTAATGTTGCTCAATAAAGTTTATAGTTTTCCCATAGAGATTTTGCACACTTCGTTTTATTTCTACGTATTTTATGTCCTTGTGGCTATAGTAAATAGTATCTTTTCTAACTTTTTTTATGTTAGAAATGCAACTTATCTTTGTATATTGATTTTATAGTCAGCCACCTTGCTAAACTCTCATATTATTTCTAATAGTTGAGCTGCATGTTATTTTCAGTATTCCATGTAGACAATCATGTCATCTGCAAACGAAGGCAGTTTTATTTCCTCCTTTCAAATGCTGATACTTGATATTTCTTTTCTGTTCTTGCTGTGGGGACTCTGACTTCCACCATTAAATCGTCTTGTTTCAATTTTAAAGAAAATGCCTCTAGGATTTCATTGGTGAGAAATGATATTTGCTGCATATTCTTCATAGATACCCTTTATCAAGTCAGGGAATTTTCCCTTCTTTTCCAGTTTTGCTAAGAGGTTCCTGCCCCCCTCATGAATGAGTCAACTAAATTTTTAAAAAACCTATTGAGATGACCATGTTTTTCCCCCTTTAATCTGTTAATATGCTAAATGACATGTAAAGATATTTTCCCCTTAATGTTAAACCATACTTACGTTTTTTTGATGCCCTTCTTGATCATAATTTATTTTCTTTTTTTATACCTTGTTGTATTGTTTGCTAATGTTTTAAGATTTGATATTAACATTCATGAGTGAGAATGAATTGTACTTTTGCTTTTTCTTGCTGTCTTTGTCTGGTTTGGATATTAAGGTTTTGATATAGATGTATATTGCTGAGTTTGGGGATATTTCTTCTTTTTCTATTCTCTGGAAGAATGTGTAAGTTTAAAACGATCTGTATTTAAAAGGTCAGAGGTCAGTTGTTACCCTGTGTGACTAGTTTTTTTTTTTTATGAGAGAGTTTTAACAAAAGATTTAATTCTTTAATGGTTACAGGATTATCTTGGCTTTCAGTTTTTTCTTGAGTCACTTCGGATAAGGTATAATTCTTAGAAGTTTGTACATTTCACTTAAGTTTCTACAAACTTTTAGTATAAAGTTGTTCATAGTATCCTCTTATCTCTTAAATCGCTCCTTGATTTGTAGTTGTGTATCCTTTTTTACTCAGAATATCATTTATTTCTGCTTTTTTTCTTTAATTTTTAACTGATTAAACTTCCAGAGGCTTATATATTTTATAGATCTTTTAAAAGAAGCCAATTTCAAGCTTCGTTGATCCTACCTGCTAAATGTATGTTTTCCATTTCATTAATTTCTGCTGTTTATCTCATTTCCTACTTTTTCTCTTTTTAAAAAAGCTGTTGTTCATTTTCTAACTCATTAAATTGGAAGCCCAGCTCATTAATTTTCAGCCTCCCTCCTTTTCTAATGTAAGCATTTAAGGTTACGTAGCCTAGAAATTTGATATGTTTAGTTTTTGTTCATTTAAAAGTATTTCTTTTTTGGTTTATGAGTTATTCAAAGGTCTTTTTTATTTTTAAATTTCCAAATGTATAATCATTTAAAAATTTATCTTTTTGCTATCAACTTTTATTCATATGTCAGAAGATGTGGTTTGTAAGACAATTCTTTGAAATTTACTGACATTTTATGGTAAAAATATGGTCAATTTTTGTAAATGATTAATCACTTGAGAAGAATGCATATTCTCAAATTGTTGGGTGTACAATTTTATACAGACCAATGTATGTTAAAATTATTATGATATTAAATTGATCAATTTCTTCCTTTAATTTTACTGAATTTTAATATATTAAAATATTTTGAGGCTATGTTATTATGGGTATAGAGACTTACTATTGTTATATCTTTCTAGTGAATTGAACCTTTCATTATTATGTAGTGACTCCCCTTATCTCTAGTCATGCTTGTCACATTAAAATTGATGCCCCAGCTTTTGTTTGTTTGGTGTTTGCCCAGCATAACTTTTTACTATCCTTTTATTTTCAACATTTTCATGTCTTCATGTTTTCAGAGCATCACTGATTTCAACTGCCAATGTATTTAGACTTGTTTCAAGTATCTTACCTTTTGCTTTCTATTTGCCCCACTTCTTCTATGCTTAAAAAAAATCTGTCACCTAGACTTAAAAAAAGTTAACTGATATAGTTTGTATTTGTTTGAAACTTATTCAATTTTCTCCCTTCTATTGGATTGGACAACATACACTCCTTTTATACTCTTTTAGTGGGTTACCTTGGAAATTTTACGATGCATACTGATAACCCCTGCTGTATCCCTCCCCAGGTTTTCATGCTATTGTTGTCTAACATTATATTTTTGTCATTTTATTCAACTTCTGAAACTTTAAATAATATCTATTAGTAGTAGTAGTAGTAATAGTATTTCATATAGATTTTAATGGGTTTAATCCTGTTTGCCAATTTTTTCACTTATCATTCCTTCTAGCATCTCATATTTTCCTTTGGAATTTTCCCTTTTATCTATCATTTTACTGATTTCTTTTCTTAATTAATCATTTCCTTTTAGAAGTTCCTTTAGTTTACGTCTGTTGATAGTAAAAACAGACAGTCTGTTTGTTTTTGGTTATCTATTTTGCTTATCTATTTTTTTTATGCCCTTGGCTTAAAAGAAAGTTTTGCTAGGCACCCAATTTTAGGTTGACAAATATTTTCTCTCAGCACTTTAAAAATGTTCCATTGATTTCTAGTTTCCATTGTTGCTGTTGAGAAGTCTGTTGTCCATTTTGTTATTCATTTTCAGGTGATTTGTGTTTTTTCCCCCTCAGGCTGCTTTTAGTATTTTTTCTTGTTTTTGATGTCCTGCAGTTTTACCACACAATCTCAAGGTCTGGATTTCCTTTCACTTCTTCTTGCTTGTTATACATTGTGATCCTGTTATCTGTAGACTCCTGTTCTTCAACACTTCTGGAAAATTATCAGTTATTAGCTCTTTAAATATTCTGTCCCTCATTTCCTCTATTTTCTCTGCGGCAGCCTTTGATTAGTCTCAGAATTTCACATTTTACTCTACAAATCTCTACCTTTATTTCACGTTTTTCATGTATTTGTCTTTCTCTGCTGTATTCTGCCATTTTTAAACATCTCTTCCAATCCACTAATTCTCTCTTCAGCTGTGTCCAAACTGATAATCCACTCTGCCAACTACTTGTCTGTGTATTCTTAAAGCTCATTCCCACTCTTCTATGCTCTGCTTCATATTGTATGAGATGAGGAGTTTGTAAAGGCCTGGCTTCTCTGACAAGTTTCCTATTAAATCCTTCTACTAAGAGGCACCAGTGGGAGATTATAAGGTGCTATTTGGGCAGTAGGATAAGGTGATTCTGGAACCCAGTAGTTTGAGAAGAGGCAGTAACTTTTGATAATTCCAGCTCCGGTAGAGATAACACCACTTTGGTGAATCCAAAAGCAACTGCAACAGCATCTCAGTGGGTTTAGGCTCACAGGCTTCAACTAAGGAATGTTAGCAGCTTCTGAGCTCTGGCTATTACTCCTTTTTCCTTTTCATTTGCTCTGCCAGTTATCCTTTCTTTGGTCTTCTAGTCCTTTCTAATAACCCGGGTAACCAATTCTTTGTATTAAATGGTCTCTGTTTAAAATAATTAGAATAGTTTCTGTTTTCTTGATTAGATACTGACTAATACATCTATCCATTAATGATTTCTTTTTCATTTTGACAATTATATTTCCCACTTTTGTAAGTTAAGTTCTGCTGTATTATTTTTTTAAACATTTCAGATTTGCTTTTATATGTTCTATATCAGCTAATTTCAATATCTGCAGTTCTTGGGGTGTCTATATCTATAATTTGTCATTTCTGCTAACTCTCACTCATGGTGGCTTATTTCCTTACGTGTTTGCTGTACTTTGCTTATGAACTCATATTCGTTTGACATAATCTGTAAACAAAATAAGAGGAAAAAAACCCCACCTGGGGGCCTTAAATGAGAATTATTTCTTCCAGCTTTCCCATCTTGCTGTTGGCCTATAGCTTTCTCTCTGGATTAAGTGTTATTATTTTCATTTGCCATTAAGACAACCCCACCTGTCTTATATGTTTACTGCTCATGCTTTAGTTTCAGTCCAAGTTTTTTTTCTTCCCTTACTTGCTAAGATTTTATCTCTACCTGTGGAACCTAGCAACGAAATAACTTTAAGTTTTATTCAGGATTCAGTTGTTTTGTATTAAGACAGCTCTTCAGAGTAATCTTTTATACTGCTGGAAATGGATGTCTTCATACTGATTTCCTACTTATTCTACTTCTGTGCCATTTGAATATTTTCAAATAGTATTATTTTTATAATAAAATTCTAGTTTCTAAAATATTTAATATAGTAATGCAGAGTTTAGCAAGAATGTATTATGTATTATATCATTTTTCTTTCCAATTAAATTATTTCCAAATAAATAATAAAGTATGAACATCAACTCCTTATGTTTAATTATAATATTTTTATATGACGTACCTCAATCTCTCCAAATTCTTTTCATTTGGTGCAATAATATGTAAAATTTCAATCTCACTAATATTAAAAATAGGAAGATGCAAGCCAAGAAAAACTTGTTACTTTTCAAACAGGTCAATAGATAGCCAATAACTACATATTTGTAATTACCTAATCACATATTTTTAAATAAATATTTTTCTTATATATATTATTGAAATATATCTAAGCTATACCAAATTCTAAGTGCATTCTAATTAGAATAATGGACCCTATGGAGATACATTAAGATAAAGCTAGCCAAAATTAACAAATAAAACATGCATTGATTATAATTAGTGAGTTATTTCAAGACAGAATAAGGTAAACATTTGTCTCTCATTTTTAATAATAGAAAAACTTTAAGTATTTCTGGTAAGGGAAAAAATGTTCTCTCTAACACAGCTGATGAGCTATTTATGATACAGTATAAAAACTGAAACTACCCTGATAAAAAGCTGAATTATTTATTCTACTTAAAAGCAATATGAAAAGAAATTTAATCATGCCCTCACACTTGCAAAGCTATAACTTATTAAGCAGTATAAGAAATACTTAAAATAAGGAAATTAGTGTTACTCTTCAATTTTGGAAAGCCATGCTCCTAAACTCTTAAAACAGGTTAGCAATTTTGGAGGTTAATTTGAAAAAGTAGCAATATGATTCAGGTCAACTTTGAAATTATCAGGAAACCAAATGTCATTAAACTGATTTTTTACTATTTTATCTTTGCTTAGAATAGTTAAGGATTAATATATAAAACCATTTTACTCACATAAACTATAATTTTTTAAGGAGTGAAAATATATATAAATTAATGAATACTGCAGACTGTCTTAAAAGAAAAAGGCAATTTATATGGCTTATCTATAGTTCCTTGCATATGTTCTGAATTACAAAAGGAAATGCAAGAAGCTTTTTTAAAGAGGGTTTCCAGGCTCAATCCCAAATCTTGACTATGTAATAGCTAATTTCTGTATTGTGGGAACATCTTTTCAAGTAAATTTAATGTGATGACAAAACGGATACTTTTATTTCATTTGTTCCCATGATAACCTTAAGAAATACGTACTCACTCAATTCACCAAATTTCTGAAGCACAAAGTTTAACTTCAAAATATGAACTAACTTTCCTTCTCCTCCCTTCCTTCCTATAGGTACCCAAATATCAAGACTATCCTTGAAGAATGGAGAGGATGTAGAATATTTATAACATACAGAAGGGGCAGAAGATAAAGCAAAAGGGAAGAGTTAGAGGAAGCAAGCGAATTACTGGAGGACTACAAAGAAGAGATAATTTTTCAACCTCCTTTCTAGAGCTATATAATTTCTTATATTTTGATGAAAAGAATTTAGGGGAAGCAGTGAGAGACATATAATTACAACATCAATGGTCAGGCTGTAAGGTGGCATCTATTTATTTGCATATGTTGTCCACTAAGCAAAGACATAGTTGCATCTTAGTGGCTCTCAACTGGCAGTGATTTTGTACCCCAGGGGACATCTGTCAATGTCTGAAGATAATTTTGATTATCATTATGGGTGTGTCTGTGTGTATGTGTGTGTGCTACTGGCATCTAGTGGGTACACGCCAGAGATGCTGCTAAACATCCTACAATGCATAGGATTGTATGTACAGAAAAGCCCCAACAATAAAGAATTATCCGTTCCAAAATGTCAGTAGTGCTGAGGGTGAGAAACCCTGCCTTACAACTGCAGGTGTGCTCCTCTCTTTCAGTTCAAGCATGAATGATGGTTAGAGGAGCTAACACTTGGTGGAAGTAATTCACTGAGAAAAGAATTTGTATGCTCACTGAAGGCAAAAACTGGGATAAATTTCCCAGAGAAAGACAATGACCTGTATCTGACCTCTAGAAATTTTAAATGATGCAATCAAGATTTAAGATGAAAAATAATCGAGTTCACTGTCATCTGTGGACATCGGTCACCTGTGGCTGCCATAAAGTTCTGAACACTTTCCTTACATTTTGTTAATTTTCTACAATATGATTCCAATCTTCTTAAGGCAGAAATCAGAACACTAGCATTCTCCAACTGTCTTTCAGATACGGAAGTACCTAAGGTCCCAGCAATCAAATTCACAGAGTGTAATTTGAAATTTGAAGCAAGCAACCTGAGGATGCAACTCTTCTTGGCGAACTTGATTTGCTGTTGGAGACATCAGGTTTTTGGGGATGGCAGTGGTGTTCAGAATGATGCATCATAAGTGCTGGGTGCCAGTGGAAATAGTGTTTTTGCTAGAGAAGCTCCTGGAATATGCCTGTACAATGTCATTGACTGGGTAACTTCAGAGCTGGGTCTCTGGTTCTGCTAAGGTCTGTTAGCTACCTAATTAATACCTTTTAACATGTCTCTTCTATTGTTAAACTGGCCAGAGAGGATTATGTTATTTGTAATACAGAATGTTGACTGACACAGAAATGTATGATTTAAAAATATGTCTTCCCTATACTCTTTTGATACTAATAAAGTTACTAAAGATTCAGTGGTAGGCCTAAGACGTGCTATTAAACCATGGTGTTTTGGATCTGGTGCTTACAGTACCTTCCTTAATAACATATATTATACTTTGGAAAGGATGCGAAAATAAAAGCCCAAGGCTATGGCATGCAGGATCAATATATATTTGTATACAGCAGGCATTAAATAATGTTAGCTAAGAGGTTAACTTGAACTCAAAATAAAATCACTATATTGGAAAAGTGATCAAGTATTTACAATAGTATTGTTTTCTAATGTTAAGAAGCACACACAGGAGTAAAAAAAAAGGCTCTAAAATGTAAGTATAGTCATATGAATATACGGCAGAAAGGAAGCTAAACATGACAATTCAAGAGGACAGTATAATCTGCATTACTATTATTTTTTATCTGTTGTACCAACTTGCACATCTGCCGGGGAGATCATCTTCCTCAGTATCCCAGAGTCCTGAGAGGATCTACTCTGTCCTCCACACCTCGATGCTAGGGCAAGGGAACAGACTGGTCACCTTCAGGCTCTCCTATTAGGAGAAAACACTTAAATGGAAGGTCAACAGGGGCTATACCTTGATTTTCTTCTCTTTAATATCACTTTAAATTTTAGGTTACAGTTAGAAAGTGTTCAATAAGCACTTCTTAACTAATTGTAATTTATGGAGGTTACAAAAATAAAAAAAAACAGGACTTTAGTAAGACTCATAACAAGAAATACAGAACCTAGTCTCATACTACTTAGTATTGCTCAAGGGTCTTTTACATTGTATAAGAGAGGATGATTGAGGATTGTTAAACATCTACACATACGTTCAGAATTGTTCCATCCTCTATCTGACTTTGCAACAAAAAAATACATGGGCATACGCATGTTCACATGTGTGTGTACACACACACATATATACAAAGATACTTATTTAGTCTGGAACAAGTAAATAGGCCTGTGTACTAAGCTTTGCAGCATTCTGGGTGTGGTAAATTGGCATCTTGTTAAGTCACTCCAACCCAAGCAAATATTTCAGTATTATATCAGTAACCTAATCAGGTAAGCCTAGATTCAACAATTAAAAGGAATGCACTGAAAAAAGAAAATGTGGAGGAAAGCCACAAACTCAATTATAGTATTATGAATAATTCTAATTAGTAAATACTAGGAAAAAAAAAGATTGTATTCACTTAATGACTACTGAGAGTATTTTATTTGGTTTGTGTTTTCATTGAGCGTCTTCCAATAAATGCAACTGGTTTTCAGAGTCTCTAAAAAAGGTGACTTGCATGTAGGTAGAAGCTTGTTGATTTGTAAAAGTAAGCCATTATCAATATTTATGTCATATCAATACCATTAGTTTGAAATTTTTAAAATCTTAAAGGTTCTAACACACTATGGTCCTACTATAGTATAGTATAGTATATGGTTTACAATTATTGGAAAGGTAATGGATGTAATGTATGATAAATGAAAGCAAAAATGGTATTTGTAAAATCTCTCTTTTCAATAACAAATACAGAAGAACATGCTTGTATTTTTCCCCATATCAGATACAAATCAACAAGGTTTATTATTGCAGTAGGTCATTATCTGGTTATTCAATATGTACTTCTCACTGTAATAAAATGCTATCACTGAGCAAGAGCTATTATACCCCGAATTGACTGAAATCTACCAAAATCATGAGTGGAAATAAAAAATAAATAAACAAAATCTTATCAAAGATATTCTCTCCTCTGCTCCCTGAAAACTTTGAATAATTAAGCCTATTCAAAAATTAGGCCTGCTTACTTTCCTGTGCTATTATAGAAATAATTTTTCACTTTTCACTAAAGTCTGTTCTTACCAAAGTTAAAATTTAACTTTGTAGCCATATCAGCACATAAGGTTTTAAAAATTAGATAAAGACTATATACAGCTCAACTATGTGTTTATTCTAGTATGCAACTAAAAGATAAGATGTAGGTCTTCATTACACTATAAAGAGCTAATTAAAACAACTGCTCAAAGGCTAAATTACTTTTCTTCAGTTACTCAGCTAGTAGAGCTGGTGAAAATCAGTGGCAGAATTGTAGAAAGTAACAGTGACTGCCCATCATCTCAACTTCAAGTACAAGTGACTTTCCATTAAGTCTTTTTGCATGGTATTTAACTATTAAACTCCTCAAAATTCTTGAGCCCACTATATTTTCTTCCACTTACCTTATTTCATTTAAATTCATGTTCTCTTTGCTAACCTTTCCCATCTTCTCACCTTTCATCTTAATTTCTGTATTCCCACTTTTTCTTGTATTTGGAAATCTCCCTCTCTATTCAAGGCTGTTTCTCCAAATTCATCACTACTACTTTTCAGAAACACTGCATCATAATGCTTTTCCTACTGGTGAGGGCTCACAGTGTAATCATGATTTACTGGACTTCACACACAAAGGTGAAGGTAATGATCCAACAATCATTAGTAGGCCATGAGTTTGAGTTGGGCTTCTAATAGTAAAGAATGGATTTTCATTAATGAACCCGTATTGTTTTCCCCGGGTGCCTCTGAAACCCAATGGTATGTGTGAGTTGTGTAGCCTGAATTGGTGTATTAACCATAAAGTTATACCATAAAGAACCCAACAATCAGAAGAAAGACAAATATTTTCCTAGGAAAAAAATCCTCATTACTATTATTTTAGATACCTAACATAAATGACAAGATTGTATTTGTTGTAACATTTAGCATATCACAGACATTCAATAAATTGGTAACATTAATAAGACTGTTTATCTCGAAATAAGCTGATTTGGATCACAAAATTTACCTCATATTTTTCTAATCCCTTCTTTGGTAATCAAAATCACTGACTTCCACAACTACCCAGTATGGGTTAGGAGCTCCTACTACATACCTCCATAGCACACTGTGCTTTTACCACATTTATTATATTTCATTGTCACAGTTCAGTTGGCTTGTCTTAAACAACTTGAGAATGGGAACTATATTTTCTATGTATGCAACTTTAATCTAACCATAGTACCTGGCACATACGTGCATGATTTATGATATGCTGAATGAATAAATGAATGAATGAAAGCCAAAGCAGCTTTTTCAAAGGGCATTCAATCACTAACACTAAGGGTGAATTTAAAACATTGATGTTTTTTACAGGAAGGTCACTCACTAAATGTATGAGAGAGTCATAAAGCTGGTATTATGGAAAAAAATCACTTTCATATTCCCAATGGAGCTATTTTTTTGAACCTATACCAGTTACGAGACTACAGAACCAAAAATGGCTTTCACAAAACTGTAAGATGATGATGAAACCATCTGAAGTAACACAGACCTCAACTTGAGATTCTGTGCCTTTCTTTCCCACTGTAAATTATGAATTTCTTACTAAAGATCAGACAGTTTAGAGAAGCTTTAGCAAAATTTTGAAAATCTTGAAGTTCTGGAATTAACCTAGTATTTATAGCCTAGCTTCCTAGAGTATATTTTTTCTCTATCTGCAGGTTGTTGATATGGTGTAACCTTATGCTCAGATTATAGAAACACAGCAAGAATGAGTTTCTCTTTTTTAATATGTTATAATAAAATTCTGGCTTCTAATCCTGGTGTGAGACAGTTATTCTCTCACTAAAAAATTCTGAATGAGAAAAAAAAAAGGAGGTCAATATTGGTGCTGAATCCTTTCTTATGTAAATAAGAACTCCAAGATTTAATTCTATAAAATAATTTTACATGATCACACATGACCATTTTCTCAGAGAAATTATATGGTAATTAAAGTCGCAAGAATATTATTGACATGTTTTATTCAATATGTTTTGAATGTAGACTATAAAATTCTTGGTGGAATTAAAAAAAAACCTAAGATTCAACCGAAAAGAAAAAAAAAAAACTCATTTGCTGAAATGCTTTAGTATATAAATATACCTTTAGTTAGAAAGCTATTAAATTTTCTGTGAAGAAACAATCTTTCATCTCTCTATTAGTACTCATAATGTTAAGAATAATAATATGCCTTCTTACACAGAAGCATCAAAACAATTTTAAAATCCTTCTTCAAACATACTCATATATTCACACATACGTGGTCCCTCTCAGTTTATCCCTCTTACTTACACTTTTGCTTTTGGTTTAGACTTTTGGATTAAAAAATTATACCAGGTGATATCTGAATCTATAACAGTCATTGTCTCCTGATTGTCTATTAAATGGTAAATATCTTTAAAAAATTAAACTACAGTACAATTTTACTTTGACTTAGCAACTTTCCATGTCAAACAACCAAAAAGTAATATTGACTTCTAAACAGAAAACAAACACTAATTTGTTTATAAAGACTATAGCTTATAAGTACAAGGAAGGCAGAATTTATACTTTAAGAAAGGTAAAGGAAGTAAAACATAATTTTACTTAATTTATGTAAATATAATATATGGAAATAACATACATAATGTAAATATACATATTGCGCCAGGTTTTAAAAAATTGTAATGCACTCAAATATTCAAAATTGAGGATATTTTAATAAGTATCCCATTAAAAAAATAAAATTCACCATAGTAATTTATGACACAAAGCAAGTATCAAAAACTAGGCAATTTCTTAGTACAGTCTTTTTAAAAAAACATGTTTATCAATTTAATACATAATCTATCACCTTTATAGAGCGGTGACAATGATTTATTATAAAACACAAAAGGCAAAAAAGGTTCCTGGACTATGCTTTTGTTACATTTGAATTAGCCAGGTAAAGTAGGGGATGAAGAATAAGTAAATGTGTGGCAGGTGAGGTAGAGGTTGGGGAGATAATGGGTGTTGTAGTTTTATGTGTCTCTTGAAATAGCTGTCTATCGTATATCCTCTAAGTGCATTCACTTACAATATTAACACTCCGAATTCACATGGTACATTTAACACAAAGAATTTTTTTTTTATTGATGTTTTAATGGTTTCTAACATTGTGAAATTTTGGGTCGTACATCTTTGTTTGTCCATCACCATATATATGACTCCCTTCACCCCTTGTGCCCACCCCCCCCCCCACTGCCCCTGGTAACCACAGTCCAGTTTTCTCTGTCCATGTAACACAAAGAATTTAACATGGCTCACAAATATACTATAAATTACCTTTTCTTGGGGGAGGGGGGTTATTAATCACCATATTAATTTTGTTTAATAATTTTATCAATTTGGACAAAGAGCAAGGGATACATTTCTAAGGTCTGGCCTTTTTTCTTACATATCTGGAACAATTTGACCCATTACAGTAAAATAGGCTTTTACTCTCAGGGGGCAAACTCAAGTTTAAAAAAGTATTACAACTTTTTATTGCTGTATAAATTCAAACTTAGAGAAATGTTGCAAGAATAGGATAAGGAACTCTCCAGAAACTTCACCCAGATTCCTCAATTGTGTACATTTTGCCCCATTTATTTTGTCATCTAAGTATTTATCTAATTTGTTCTTTTCAGAGTCAATTGGAGCAATGTGCCAATTTATCTCTAAAAACTTCAGTAAGGATTTCCTTAGAACATGGACATTCTCTTACATAAGCACAATACAATTTTCAAAATCAAGAAATTTAATATATCTCAAACATATTCAATGTTTGATAATTGCCCCAATAATGTCCTTTGTAGCATTTTATAGCCAGCCCCAGTGGTCTAGTGGTTAAGATTTGGCACTTTCACAGCCTGGGTTTGTTTCCTGGTCATAGAACCACACCACTTGTCTGTTGGTTGTCATACTGTGGTGGCTGTGTGTTGCTGTGATGCTGAAAGCTATGCCACTGGTATTTAAAACACCAGCACAGTCACCCATGGTGGACAGGTTTCAGTGGAGCTTCTAGACTAAGACAGCCTAGGAAGAAGGACTTGGCCACCCACTTCCAAAAAAACTGGCCATGAAAACCCTATGAATAGCCGAGGAGCATTGTCTGATATTGTACCAGAAGGTGAGAGGATGGTGCAAAACGACCAGGTAGGGCTCTACTCTGCTGTACACAGGGGTGCTAGGAGTCGAAACTGACTCCACGGCACTAACAACAGAGCATTTTATACTTTTTTTTTTTAAAACCCTGGGCCAGGATCCAATCCATTATTACACATTACATTTAGTTGTTAAAGTCTCTTTAGTTTCCTTTAAAATGAAGTCTTTACTCGGCCTTTCTTGATCTTGACATTTTTGAAGAATGCAGGCCAGTTACTTTGTTAAATGTCTCTTACTTTGAGTTTGACTGATGTTTCCTCATGATTAGTTTTAGGTTATGCATTTTGGTTAGAACACTATAGAGGCAATGCTGCGTCCTTTTCAAGTGCATCATATCATGAGGCATATGAAATGTCAGTTTAATCCAACATTGGTGGTGTTAACTTTGATCAGTTTGTTAATCTGATGTCCACCAGTTTTTCCACTGTCAAATTACTAGGTTTCCTTTATAATTAAAAAGTAGGGCCAGCCCTGTGGCTTAGCGGTTAAGTGCGTGCGCTCCGCTGCTGGCGGCCCGGGTTCGGATCCCGGACCGCGCACCGACGCACCGCTTCTCCGGCCATGCTGAGGCCGCGTCCCACGTACAGCAACTAGAAGGATGTGCAGCTGTGACATACAACTATCTACTGGGGTTTTGGGGGAAAAATAAATAAATAAAATTATAAACAAAAAAAAAGTAATTTGTGGGGAAATATTTAGAAACTATTTTATATAAAATTTTATTCACTAATTTTAGCATCCACTGATGATTTTCTAATCTATTATCGCTTGTATTGGTTGGCATTCTAATGTAAAGAAGGGCTTTCTCTTCTCTCTCATTTATTTATTTATTTATATTGGTATGGACTGATGGATTATTTTATTTAGTGTGTTATAATTCATTATTATTATTATTTATTTTGATGCACAAATTGTCCCAGATTTGGCCAGTGAGAGTCTCTTCAAGCTGACTCCTATCCCAAATAATTTTTGCAAGTGAATTTTCCTTAAAAAACTCCAATTATTCCACACTCCATTCCACATCCAAAGAAATAAAATATTCTTACCTTATTTTTGCTTTTTTATATAAAAAGTTACTATAATGTCAAATTCAAAAATGTTCTAGAAGAATATGCTATGACATATGACACTGATGATTACTAAATTGTGACAAAAACAACACTGCTCCTATTTCTGAAAAACTATTTCTTCTTTAGCTATTATTTCCTTACAGTTGTAAGATATGCAATTTTTTTAAGTCAAAAATAATATGTGCATGATTTTAGAGTATTTTATCTAGAAACCATAAAGACCAACACTATATAACAACTTGAAAAATCTTTAACACTCTACTCTAAATACTCTAAAACCATGCACATATTATTTTTAATTGATTAGAAAGATCTAATTAAATATGGAGTTATTACAAGGTAATACTGTGACTTACGACATTTTTCAAATAACACTGTCCCTCACAAGCACAGAGTTGGAGTTCTTTGCTTATAAATGTACAGTCCTCTTTTTTTTTTAAGAAGAAACATGTAAATAGATAATTTAAAATAATTGAATACAACATTTTAGAAGTATAAGGAAGTTTGGAATATATTAAGTCCTTTATTTCCCAAACTGTCTTCTGAGGATCAGTTAACATACATGGTACAGACACAGGGTAACACAGAAACCTTCATTACTACATCCATCTTTTGGAAATTCACAATGCACACTGATATTGGGTATAGAAACTTGCTTAACTTTGTTTAATCCAGAATTTCCCAAATTTGAGCACAGAACTTAGAATTTTTAAGAAATTCATTCTTAATATCTAGCTGGGCAACAGTAATCTCATTTTTCAGAAGAGAAATATCTTTTATAATATCTCATAGATAGCTGATTGCAAATCCAGAACAGAAAATGCAAATCTCCTGGCTACTGGTAGTTCTGTGTGTTTGTTGCAACATACTGCTTCTTGTATTAATACAAAACCACCTCAGGACCTTTTCAGTTTAAGTCCTCTTTACCAAGAATTAGTAAGAGCAGCATATGATTATTGTGAAACATGTTTTGATGCTCTTATTAACATCTAGTGATTGCTGTCCAAAACATGGGATCAGTGATCCTGTGTTGTGGAGGCTAGCTTCTATAACTTAACACACTGTGTGACCTTTAAAAATAAGTAGCTATGGTAATTTTCTATTTGTCTGACTATATAAATAATGTGAACCCTTCTTGTATCAAAGTCTGGATCCTGTGAAAAGTTGTAAGAGCTATATTAGTAAATATTGGACAAATGCATTCATTCATTCATTCATTCGTATACCCTACCTTTTAAAAATGGCTTCGCAATAGATCTCTATATTGACACAGTAATGAAACAGGACAGTTAGTTTCTCAAATTGGTGTACTAGAGAAAAGGATGAGATTTGATGTGATGCAAAATAGTGTCTGCAATCAAACAAGTTTGGGAAATGTTGGATTTACAGATTTCTTTTCTCCAGGACAACTCAGAAGATTTTGCATGATAAGGGCATTTTGAATTTCTAAGAGAGAAAAATATGAAGAATGTGTGTGTGTGTGTGTGTGTTTGTGTATTTTAATTCGCCAAATTGACTTGACAACTCATACTTTCTTCCCACCTTCATGATACAGTTTTTAGAAGACTATTCTATGAAACACCAGTTTGGGAAACCCTGAATTTGAAAAAAGGAAGGGCAAATTCATTCAGGAGCTAGAGACAAATCAGAACTAGGTTTACTATTTAATGATAGTAAATTTCCAGTCTTGATAAGTCTCCCACGCCCACTCCCCAAAATGGTATTAATATACTCTGCCCCAAACTTTCTGTTTAGACTCCTGGTTCTGGACCAATCTTTTGTATTTGTTTATTCCTTATTTGTTCATTGCATCTCATCCTGCTCAGCTTTTGCCTCACCTAGTTGCAGTCCTTACATATTTCTGTCTCTCCTTGCACTTCAGATTTGATACTAGGCACTGGGTTTTCAGTTCACGGCCTCAGACTTTTCAATACAGATTCTAGTCATCTGCCCTGGTACTTTATAATTCTTCCTAGCTATATAAAGAAACCTGTGAATTAGATGGCGAGCTAATCTTTCTATCAACAAGAGGTCAAACAAAACTACAGAGTTGATCCTTAGCAGATCTGTGCTTTAATTTTCTTAGCTGAGAATTGTGACATAATCTGTTATTTCTTCTATTTTATAATATTCTTGCAACAAGTAAAGAGAAAAATAAGATTTTTTCAGTACATATATGATTCTCTACTTGAAAGTCAGTCACCTGTTCAGATGCTTTAACTCATTCAACGATTTCTTTTCAGGGTTTTACTTTTCACACAGAAGTATTAAAGGGTGAAATGGCTTTCTACACTGGGAGAACATGGCTTCCTGAATGTAAAAGCCGACTTTTTGGACGAGATGCTCTACACCAGTCTGACAGATGATAAAATTAAATTCTCTTGATGAACATAATTTTATAATGCAGAATCTAGATACAATTTAATTTTTTAATAATTTAACAGAGTTCACCCCAAATTAGGAAATGACAACAGACTAATTGCACCTTATTGTGGTTAGATTTCAAAATTGTTAGATTACTATAATTCTAAACACAAGGTAAATAATGGGGGAAAATTCACAATGAGTTTTATCTAGCATGATCTAAAATTTAAAAATGAAAATGATTATGTGTGCATTTTTAACTGGAATATAAAAGCATTATTTTGTATTATCTGAATATTTTTTGAATATTTTTAAACAGTATTCTAATGCCAGCTTAAAAAATGATGGTGCAGACTTTCAGAGACCTTTTAAAATACCAGCAATATTAAACAATGTGTACCCTGTAATGTGGAACCAGAACATTTCTGAGGTTTCACAGTAAATATCAGCAATGCAGCACACTCTACCTCGATTTTCCATATCTAGGTCACATGGACCACTGTGAATACTGTGAATAGGAAAAAAAACAAGCAGGAAGATCTCTGTAGAGCCACCAAGAAATCATAACATTCAAATTATGAAAAGAAAAGCATAGCATGCTTTTTAAAATAATAATTCCTACATAAAATAGATACTAGTGCCCTAAAAATGAACCATCTATTATGGAAACTGAATAAAACCTTTGAGGAGTGTTATTTACTTAATAAAATGTCTTTTGTTTTTACTACCGCCTCAGCTGTATGTGTGTGTGCGTGCACTGAACAGTCAGGAACAGATAAGAAGAACATACTGAAAATAAATGTATTGTTAATCAAAAAGCATATGCAATTTAGGAAAAAATCCTGCAGTAGTTAGCATTAATCAGAAACTATAGCTTCCACTTACAATAAAGGCAAATAGGTATGATAATGATAACTGAAATTACAATCTTTTTATTTATATGAAAGAGACACAGAGGGTTGACAATATATTTTAATTATGAAAAATGCACAAGGGTTTTGCAATTTCTTTTACCCATAATCACACAGTTGCAGATATTTGGAGCCTGAAATTGTCTTTACTGTAATTTTTTATTATTTTCCTTAAAACCTACTGAATTTATTAGGTTATGGGTTTAAAATTTCTCCTTGCCCCCTTCTCAAATTATTATGTGAAGGACAGGAAGTAAATATGTTTCTCAGCAAAAATGAGAGACACTAATAATCTATAATAAATCTCTGCTACCACTTATAATTTTTACATATGTATATCTCTTCTTAAGGGAGATAGAAATGAAAGCAACTTGTCTAAGTGTATTTTTCTTAATCTTTTCAATAACACTAAAGGGAAATCACACATACGTCAGCATAACAATTAAGATGGGAAACACCAAAAAACTACATTTAAATGACCAGGATTTATAGAGATAGAACTTTGATAAAGAGATTATTCATATTATAAAGACTTGGCTATAATCAATGTATATTTCCTTAACAGCATGAAAGCCTACAAGTGTCTTTTAATCAAGCACACAAAGGAACTGCTTACCACTGCAAGAAAGCAGGCAAAATATTTTTACATGTAACATTTCATTGGTTGGCAGCAGTCCCCTTTAAGCAACAAAATTTTTATAGATACAGGTTAGGGGATTTGGATAAGAGAATTTACTCCAGTTATGGAGATATTCTAGAGGTGGTTTAAAAATGGGTCTACAGTATGAAGCAAAAAGGGGAAAAATGAACATTATATATTTTATCTCATTTTAGTCACCATCACTACCCTATGAGAAAGTATTTTGATCCTCATTGCTGTCAACTAACCACAAATAAAAGATTATAAACTTCTAGAAGTCAAAGGCTGGTTTAAGGTTAACTTATTGCTATTCTATGCCAAATAACATTTATATTCAATAATAAGAGATGGGTTGGTATCAAGTGATAGATGGAAAGCACTGCTAGAGTAGGTAGAGATTAGACTATTTCTGAAGAAAGTCACTTCTATTTTGGCCTGGGGAGTAATATATTATATAAATATATTATATTTATATAATATAATGATAATAAAAAATATATTTTGCTTTTAGTAGGAGAAAGTATTTAACCTGTTTCTAGATGATTGTATTTTGTTTTATTGATCCACTTATTTATTTTTGTCTAAAAATAAACTATTTATGTGAATATTTTAATAGATAATTTTATTGCCTATATCTTGTGCTAAGTGTTATAAACATCACATAATTACAACCAGGAAAACATAGTCTGTTAGTTTATGCTGCTATATTTCAAACTCTAGCTAGAGTGATCTTTGTTAAATGCCATTTGATCTGGTCATTTTTCTGCTTACAAACTTTCAATGACTTCTAGTTAAAGATGGTAAGTAGACCATACACGTTTTTACTTCTTTTAAGACCTACTAAAACGATAGTAAAGGAATAAAAAATAAATAACACCACAATGGATGGGGATAGACCATGAACAGATGAGAGATTTCAAAATATTAATGTGAGCTGGAAAACAGGGAGGAAAAAACTGCAGGGGTCACAGGAAGCCTTGGCCAACAGCAGACATGGAGCGGTGAAAGCTAAGATGGGACCCATCTATCCGTAGAACCACAAGAGGTTCAGAGGTTCATGGATGCCTGCTAAGAGGGCAGCAGTAAGAGCAGGATTGAGAGGCGGGGCTGAAAATGGGGAGATTAATTGAATGTTTCTACAGGCATACCTCGCATTATTGTGCTTCACAGATATTGCATTTTCTATAAATTGCAAGTCTGTGGAAACCCCACGTTGAGCAAGTCTATTGGCGCCACTTTTCCAACAGCATTTGTTCACTTTGTGTCTCTATGTCACATTTTGGTAATTTTCACAATATTTCAAACTTTTTCATTATTATTATATTTGTTATGATGATCTGTGATCAGTGATCTTTGATGTTATTATTATAATTGTTTTGGGGCACCATGAACCATGCCCATGTAAGACGTTGAACTTAATCTATAAATGTTGTGTGTGTTCTGACTGCTCCACCAACTGGCCATTTTCCCCTCCCTCCAGCCCCAGTCTCTCTACCTCTCTCCTACTCCGTGAGACACAATATTGAAATTAGGCCAATTAATAACCCTATGATGACCTCTAAGTGTTCAAGTGAAAGGAAGAGTTGCACATCTCTCACTTTAAAACAAAACCTAGAAATGATTACGCTTAGTGAGGAAGGCATATTGAAAGCTGAGATAGGCCAAAAGCTAGGCCTCTTGCACCAAACAATTAGCCAAGTTGTGAATGCAAAGGAAAAGTTCTTGAAGGAAATTAAAAGTGCTATTCCAGTGAACACACAAATGCTAAGAAAATGAAATGCCTTATTGCTGATACGGAGAAAGTTTTAGTGGTCTGGATAGAAGATCAAACCAGTCCAACATTCCCTTAAGCCAAAGCCTAATTCAGAGCAAGGCCCTAAGTCACTTCAATTCTATGAATACTGAGGTGATGAAGTTGCAGAGGAGAAGTTGAAAGCTAGAAGAGGTTGGTTCATGAGGTTCAAGGAAAGAAGTCATCTCCACAACATACAAGTAGAGGTGAAGTAGCCAGTGCTGATGTAGAAGCTGCAGCAAGTTATCCAGAAGATGTAGCTAAGATAATTAGTGAAGGTGGCTACACTAAACAACAGATTTTCAATGTAAACAAAACAGCCTTATATTGGAAGAAGATTCCATCTAGGACTTTCATAGCTAGAGAGGAGAAGTCAATGCCTGGCTTCAAAGCTTCAAAGGACAGGCTGACTCGCTTGTTACGGGCTAATGCAGCTGGTGACTTTAAGTTGAAGCCAATGCACATTTACCATTCTGAAAATCTTAGAGTCCTTAAGAATTATGCTAATTCTACTCTGCCTGTGCTCTATAAATGGAACAGTAAAGCCTAGATGACAGCACATCTGTTTACAACATGGTTTACTATTTTCAGTTTACTATTAAGAGGAACTGCTCAGAAAAAGATTCCTTTCAAAGTATTACTGCTCCTTGACAATGTACTTGGTTACCCAAGAGCTCTGATGCAGATGTACAACAAGATTAATGTTGTTTTCATGCCTGCTAACACAACATCCATTCTGCAGCCCATAGATCAAGGAGTCATTTCGACTTTGAAGTCTTTTTATTTAAGAAATACATTTTGTAAGGCTATAGCTGCCAAGATAGTGGTTCCCCTGATGGATGTGGGCAAAGTCAATTGAAAACCTCTGGAAAGGATTTACCATTCTAGATGCCACTAAGAACACGTGTGATCCATGGGAAGAGGTCAAAAATCAACATTAACAGGAGTTTGGAAGAAGTCGATTCCAACCTTCATGAATGACTTTGAGGGTTTCAAGACTTCAGTGGAGGAAGTAAGTGCCAATGTGGTGGAAACAGCAAGAGATCTAGAATTAGAAGTGGAGCCTGAATATATGACTGAATTGCTGCAATCTCATGATAAAACTTTAACAGATGAAGAGTTGCTTCTTATGGATGAGCAAAGAAAGTGGTTTCTTGAGATGGAATCTACTCTTGGTACAAATGCTATGAAGATTGTTGAACTGACAAGAAAAGATTTAAAACAGTACATAAACTTAGTTGATAAAACAGTGGCAGGGTTTGAGAGGACTGACTCCAATTTTGAAAGAAGTTCTACTGTGGGTAAAATGTTATCAAACAACATCGCATGCTACAAAGAAATCATTTTTGAAAGGAAGAGTCAATCGATGTGGCAAACTTCATCATTGTCTTATTTTAAGAAATTGCCACAGCCACTCCAACCTTCAGTAACAGTCACCTTGATAACTCAGCAGCCATCGACATCAAGGCAAGACCCTGCACCAGCAAAATGATTATGACTCACCTAAGGCTCAGATGATGGTTAGCATTTTTTAGCAATAAAGTATTTTTTAATTAAGGCATGTACATTGTTTTTTAGATGTAATGCTACTGCACACTTACTAGTATACTATAGACATAACTTTTATATGCACTGGGAAAACAAAAAATTTATGCCACTTGCTTTATTGGGATATTGGCTTTACTGTGGTGGTCTGGAACTGAACCTACAATATCTCTGAGGTATGCCTATACAAGGAACAGTGGCATGCACATCCACTGAAGCAAGGCATTCCTAAAGCAACAATCAAAGGGTTCCTCTTGGAGGAAATCAATCTTAGAGCAAAGAAGAGCTTTGGTGTCTGGCATTTAGGGGACTCTCCACTGCAAAAGCTAGTTCCCTGGCCTCTTCACCCTAAACACCCGAAATCAGGAGAAGCTGCCTTTGTATGCAAAGCACTTAGTCAGCTGTTTATTGTCTCACTATTAAATATGAACCTGTAACCAAGGATTGCCAGATATTTAAAGAAAGCTTTCTGCATAAAGAAGAGAAATAAACATAGGCAAATAGATAAAAGAAGCTGAACTGGAGGAAATGGGTAACTTAGGGGAAAAAAGTGCACTTTAAAAAGAACTCTAGCTAATATCCTCAGGGACAGTGAGCAGACATCATAGCCACAAAATAATAATGATGATGATGATTATAATAGTAATGATAATAGCAAATACATATAAGGCTTTCTATATTCCAGATATTGTTCTTAGTGTTTTACGTTTATTAACTCATTTAACCCTCAGAACTCTGAGACTGGTATACTATTATTATCTCCATTTCGGATAAGGACAGACACACAGAATTTAAAATTGCTCAAAGTCACAGAGTTATTAAGTGTGGGAGATAGGGATTCAAACTCAGTCTGGCTCCAGAATCCGTGCTCTTCATCACTACCCTCTTCAGCTTAAAATAAACAAAATAAATGACAAACAAAAACTCCAGAGAATATCAAAGACTTTTGGAAAATAAAAACATAATTTTAAATTTCAAACCTCTTATAAATACCTTTTTATTTTTGGTTTTGTTTCAGGAATTGAAAGCATTTCCTGGAAATAGATTTAAAAAGAAACAGCAAGTATCATTGAAAAGATGAGACATCAGATGTTCAGCTCATGTGGTCCTTCATAGAATAACAGAAGTTACAGAAGGAAAGAAAAAAAAAGAAAAAAAAACAAAAAAGAAAAGGGAGGAAATTACTAAAGAAATAATAGAAGACAATTTTCTAGAGATGAAACTCTTCAGATGGAATTGCTCACTGAATACAACATGAATAGAAAAGGAGCCTAGGCCTAGACACATCATTAGGAATTGAAAAACACCAAGAAAAACAAGAGCGGACCTCAAAAGTTGCCAGAGGAAAAAAGCAGATGAGCTACAAAAGACTAACTCAGGCTGGCATTAATGAATTTTAGAAGACTGTAGAGCACGCCCTTCCAAGTTCAGAGGGAAAACGATTTGTACCCTAGAATCGCAGACAAACTAGAATTCAGATGGCAAGCAGTAAGATAGGCAGCAATTACTCCTCCTCAGCATATTCTTTAAAGGTGGTGTCTTTTCTACAATTTTTAACACGATGATTAAGACTATTACAAAAAGAAGTGAGTAGAAGTGGTACAAAATGGCAGTAGTAGAGCAGGTAGTCGAAACGTGGTACCTTTCAATGTGTTTTCTCCCTCTCCAATACTGATGCTCCTCCCCCAACCCCGCACCCCTGTCAGGTCCTGCCTCCAGGCTTGCACCTTCTGATGTTAGAACCTAGACACACCTCTGTTGAGAATAAACAACATTTCAAATATGTGAAAGTTAAAAAAATATATCATCCCATCTTTCTTGGGAAGCGGCTAAGGATATGCTTCATTAAAGGAGGATGTACAATAAAAAAGAGAAAAATGTGGGTTGCCATAGTGCCAACTGGAAGACCAGGGAAGGGCCCCAGGATGACAGTTATACGGCCAGAGGATGTGAGACTCTGGAAGAGCAGTTCCCAGGGAAAAGAACAAAAAAGAGAGAGATGCACTAGAATTTTCACATAATGGAAAGTTGGAAAGAACTGGAACTATGATAAAGAAAAATAATGTAAGAAAAACAAAAGGCAATTTGAAATTTTAAGGAAACTAAAAAATTGCATAAGTAAGGACATATAACCAAAGAAGACTACTTGGGAGTATAATTAATCATTAATTCAAATGTTTCTGTGTCTGGCACTGTTTTAGCTACTGAGAATATAATAGTGAGGGGGAAAATAATAAACAAAAAAATTAAACAAATTAGTTAAAATGGACAATAATCCTTGTTTTCTTGAAGCTATAGTCAAGAACAGGGAGAGTGGCAATAATTTCAAAAATTAAGTAAAATAAAATACATAAGTTATTTTAACAATAAGTGCTATGGAGAAAAATATAACAAGGAAAGTAGAGCAACAATCTCAGGTAGGGAAGTTCCTATTTCCAATAAGATGTCCAGGGACAGCCCTACTGATTAGCTGCCACCTTGGGTCAAGAACCTAAGGAAGGGAAGGATTAAGTAATGTGGTTAGCGGTGAATGGACATTCCAGGTGGAAGGAACAGCAAATACTAAGATCCTTTTCACACAATAATATGAATACTTAATTTGGTTATAAAACAGATGTAAATAGCATCAATTTTAGAAATACAAAAATGAAAGAACTGAGGACAGAACCACGGAGAAGGTGGGTGCACTAATCTCCTCATCTGACAGAGGAGACAATCCTAAAGGAGCATCTATAGTTAATGGGATAAGAAGTAAAGGTATTAGTTTATTATCTACAGTTACAATAGAGAAATCAAAAATAGAAATAAAACTAAATGAAGAATGATAGAGAAAAGGTGGAGGTGTGTAGGTTGTGTGAATGAGTATATAATGCCTCCTTTACTTATATGTGTGTATTTGTGTTAATATATGATGCCTAAAAGTGATAAGTAAAAAATGTAAGGTGGAAGCAAATTACTTTTACCTGGATAAATGAAGATAAATATCAGAAGGAAAAGTGGAAAGAAAAGTGAGGCTTAAGTGGGAAAAGCTGGACCAAAGAACTATTGATTTTAACCATGTACAGATGATTTAAGCACACACATCTAACACACACACACACTCTTTGGAGGTTTTCCATTGCTGTTAGGATAAATATCAAAATCCCCAACATCGCCTACCAGGCCCTGCCTGTCTCATCAGCCTCACTCATGCCTCCCTCCCCTGCACCTTCTGCTTTAGCCACACTGGCCTCCTTTCAGTTTCCTGAGCAAGCAAGACCCTAGAAGCTTCTGTCTATGCTATTCCTTCCATCTGAAATGTTTCTGGCCGAATATTCCCCACACCCGGGGCTGACTTACCCATTAGGCACAGCAGGCACAAATGCCTAGGGCCCACAATACCTTTAGAGGTCCATGAAAATGTTTTATTTTAAAATAAGAAGAAAAAAACCCTTTTAGGTCAAAGAAAATGTTTTAATATATAACATTAACATATTTGTCTTCATACCAGGATAATTGCAAAATATAATTTTAAGTATTTTTTATGGAAGAAGGGCCCATGAAGGCAAAAGCGTCTAGGTCCCACAAGTCATAATGTGGTCCCTGCCTATCCAACTCCCTAATTCCACTTGACCTTGTGAATCCTACTCCCTCAGACCTCAGCTAAAATGCCCCTTCTTCAGGGATCCTTTGCCTGATCCTCCCAGACTATATGAGGTCCCTATATATGTTTTCCCATCACCCTGTAATATGGAAATAAAATAAATAATTGTCTAACTTTGTGTTTAATGAAATCAGGAACCATGTCTTCCTTGTTTACTACTACAGTCATGTGTTTCTTAACGACGGGAATATGTTCTGAGAAATGTGTCATTACACGATTTTGTCATTGTGTGAACATCACAGAGCACACTTACACAAACCTAGATGGTACAGCCTACTACACACCTAGGCTATGGTACTAATCTTATGGGACCACCACGGTATATGTGATCCGTTGACTGAAATGTCTTTATGCGGCACATGACTGTACAGCCCCAGCACAAAGCCTTGTATGAAATGATGTGAGACCCTGAGGGACTGAGAATTTTCTACTGTGGCTCTCTCAAGTCCTTGTTCAGTTTTCTGATCCTGGACTTACTACTTACTGCTTAATCTCTTATTGACTCAGTTTCCTCATTTAAAAATGGGGATAATAAAATGGAGTTATGAGTTAGAATAGTGCCTGGCATAGAGTAAACCCTATTGAAAGCATAGTTATTCTTCTTCATGTTTTAGATGAATACTACTACACTACTCTTTTTATTACTATCATCATCATCATTATTATTCTATACATTGGGTGAGTTAAGAAAGTGTTTTGGTTTGTTAATTCTCTCCCTTTTACTACCTATTATGCAAATATGTTAAAAAGGGGGAGTAATTTTAGCAACTTAAGTCACAAAGCTTTTAGGGAAGAGTTAGAGAAAGAAAATAGCAATAAAGACAGAAGGAAACCGAGGTTTTGGTAACTGAAAATACATAATTATCCATGAATTCAAGACTTCAGGGCTTTCAAAATATCCACACTAACTACTTCCTAATTTTACATAAGATCAGGCCAGAAGAATATTTTTAGCAAAGAATAGTAAAATCAGAATTCTCTCAAACACAAATTTCCATAAAAATCTAATAACAATGAAAGGTGGAATTTACTATCTTTTTTAAACAAAAAATCTTACTGGGGCCGGCCCGGTGGCACAAGCTTAGTGCGCGTGCTGCGCTGCGGGGGCCTGGGGTTCGCAGGTTCGGATCCTGGGCGTGCACTGACGCACTGCTTGGCAAGCCATGCTGTGGCAGTGTCCCATAAAGTGGAGGAAGATGGGCATGAATGTTAGCCCAGGGCCAGTCTTCCTCAGCAAAAAGAGGAGGATTGGCAGATGTTAGCTTAGGGCCAATCTTCCTCAAAAAAAAAAAAAAACTTACCTATTTACCCTGAATAGATGCTCTACACAGTTGAACACAATTTTCAATAGTGATATTACTTTTTTGGGGTTACAGTTTTTTATAAGGTAAATAAAAATACATACACCAAAGCAATAAAAATAAAATAAAGCAATAGTAAATGAAAAGCCTACCAACTGTTTTCATTTTGGTAAACATTTATTTTACCATTTAAGCTTGAGACTCTTGAGATGACCCTTGGGATAAAGTGACAGACTCAGGTTTGATTCCCTCTGGTATTTCAAACAATACTCCACAAAGTAAGGACCATTTTTGAGGATAAATGACTGGCTAGGAGCACTAATGTCCCAAGGCTTTGCCTGGGGCCTATAATCTCACTAATCATTATTCACAACCCCTCAGAAAAGCCTCAAGCTAAAATTGTGATTGCTATTTAGAACTAAATTTTCAAATTCGTTTTTGAAAATCTTTTCTTCTTCCATGATTTCACTTTTTGTTTAATTCATGTGAACCTTTAGATATCAGTTGCACCAAGCATTAAAACCTAGAGCAACCACCAATCTGTTTTGAGTGTTGCTTTCGTTACTAATTCATAAAAAAGATATTTTAATAACAAAAATGCATAAGGACTACATTGTATAATACATGCAACTGGATATATAAAGTCCTTAAAGGGGATATGAAAAGCAGTGATAATGAAGAAGAGTCTGGTAAATTTAGAATTTTGTAATTCAGTTCTCATAAGCCACCTTTTATTTGAAAGAACAAAATAATTTTTATAAACGCAAAAATGAATTGAGGCATGCAATAGTCCCTGAAAATCACGTAATAAACTAGAGTCAAATCATGCCACAAATTTCTTTAATGAGGCCTTTCACTTTTTTTTACTTAGGATGTAAAAAATATTATTTCTTCCCATCCATCCTGCCAAAACTTTCCACTCTTGCTTATTTCTAGGATTGACCGTTGCAATCCTTTCTCTGTTCTTCCAGTAACTCTGTCTGCTTGAATTGATAGTAAAATACAATTTCTTACTGATTATAACACTTAAGTGTCTCTTCTCTTAAGAACAGCATTTAAGAGTAAGGGCTATGTGTCTCAGACTGCCTTGGTTAGAGTCAGACGCCTTACCTCTCTGTAAAGTGGTAATAATTCTTACCTCAAAATACACTGTGAGGATTAAATGAGACAAATGATTTAAAGTATTTAGTGGATTGTCTGGTACATAGTAAAAACTCAATAATTGGTGTTAATAATAATAACTTTTTAGAATCTTTTATTTTCCTCACTAAATGTCTTCTGAGAAAACCGGAAAAAAACATTCGTATGACTCTGGACAAACTTGAGTTAAACTCTCTGGTCTTTTGTTTTCTCATTCATAAAGTGAAATGATGTAACAATATTAACCCAAAGGTCTCTCTTAACTATAAAAACTTACAAGATTTTACTTAGCTATGACTAAGGTTCAGACTTACTTTCCTTCTCTGCTATTAATATGTATGGACAATTCTATTTATAGTTGAGATTAACTTTGTTTTTGTATGCTTCTTCTTTGAATAAGAACCACATCTGATGATATTCTGTACTCTTTCTGGCATTGGTAATCATGGGATATTTTCCTAATTTCCTATGATTTAGGAATGAATGTTCCTATGAACGTTTGCTATTGAACCCCACAGAAGACCCTAAAAAGGTAGTTCTTTCTTCTAAACTGATACCTTAAAATTAATCAGATAATCACATATAACATGTAAAATTTTGTATTCTATCTTATCCAAGGATTTAAAATATATAGTATACCCTAATAATATAGTAACACAATTCACAATTTAGGACAGTACCTTCTGAGGACAGAAAAATGAAATTTATATCGTCATGTAAAAAGAGTTATAGCTTCTAATAAGGCACAACTTTAGTAAAAAAGGAAACTGATGCTTTTTATTAAGATATAGCTTTAGTAACAATAACAAGTATGGGTCATGCAGATATGTATATTTAATCCATGAGAGATGAGCAACACATTTCTTTTGTCACAAGTATTTAGTATAATTAAATTCTTAAAGAGGCTATTTTAAACTCCTAAATTATGTAACACTAAGCTAACACTGATGTTTGGTGTAACATTATAAGTACATTGCAGTGGAAATTAATGATTTCAGCAAGACAAACTGTGGCAGATGTAAAATACAGGTTAGGTAAAATCACCTTTAAAGTTATTGTACATACTGAAACATGAAAAGATAAAATGATTTAATGTCTGGATTTGCTTCAAAATAATACAGGAGGCATAAATTAAACAAGATTAGCCATGAGTTCTTAATTATTGAAGTAAGATTGAAGTACATGGGGGTTCATTATACTATTCTGCCAAATCGTCTGTGTTTGAAACTGTCCATAATAAACAGTAAAAAAAAAAAAAAAAAAAAAGCCAATGTACAGAAGGATACCAAAACCAGAAGCCAAGAAGAAGAGGACAGATTTAACCTCATAAAATGCTAATCTTATACGGTAAAAATAAAGCACACAAAACAAAAATAAAACATCATAACAAAACATGAAAAAATGGGTAAACACAATTATAACACGTGATTTTTTTTTGTGAGGAGGACTAGCCTTGAGCTAACATCTGATGCCAATCCTCCCCTTTTTACTTGAGGAAGATTGGCCCTGAGCTAACATCCGTGGCCATCTTCCTCTACTTTATATGGGACGCCGCCACAGCATGGCTTAACAAGCGGTGCATCAGTGCACGCCCGGGATCCATACCTGCAAACTCCGGGCCCTGCAGCAGAGCTCGCGCACTTAACCACTTATGCCACTGGGCTGGTCCCTACAGTGTTAATATTCTTAATATGATTCTTAATTCTTATCAATCAAGAAAAAACATCAAAGACCCCAAGAAAAATTTGGAATGGGGCATAAATGAGATAGTCATAAAAGAAATATAAGGGACAAATAAAAATATAAAAAGATATTTCTCCCACTAGGAATCAAATAAATGAAAATTAACATGCCATACACTTTTCTCATTTCCGGTTTATTTAAAAACAAAAACAGTTAATACCAAATGACAAAACTATAGAGAAAATGGCACACTCATACACTGTTGGTAGAAATGCAAATTGGTAGAGCCTTTCAATATATTTACCCTTTGACCCACCAATTCCATTTTTAAGAATATACCATAAGCTAGTATTTTCCAAAGTGTTTAGTGGGATATTGAGAGATCTTATTTTTTGTGTGTGTGTACGTGTAAGTCTAAATTTAATTTTAAGTGTAAATTTATACAATGGCATTAAAAAAAATTTTTCCCCTTTTTAAATTTTTTCTTTTGCTATTTTAAAAAGATAGACTTTAATTTTTAGAGCAGTTCTAGGCTCATGACAAAACTGAGTGGAAAGTACAGAGATTTCCCACATTCCCCCCACCCTTACATATGCACAACTTCTCCAACTATCAACATCCCGAAGACAGACGTTATTTTAAGAAAGGATTCTATAGTCAAATAAGTTTGATTTCTAAGATCTTAGTATACTACTCTACATTGGTATTCTCCAATATGATGAATAATAGACAGTGTTTCCTTATGTTATAAGCCATGAAATGCTTTATCAGAGAGCATTCTTAGGAACTAAGGTTCTGCAACACTTACTTTTGGAAATCGTCCTAAAAAAATCATTAGACATGAGTACAAAGATGTATGTACAAGGATGTTCACTGAAGTCATGTTAACCACAGGGAAAAATTGGAAACATCCCTAAATACTCAATAATTGGAAAGAGGTTACATAATTTATGTTATATTCTTAAACTGGACCATTGTACAACCATTAACAATGGTAATGTGGATGATATTTACGTGAAAAATGCTGCAATAAACTGCTAAGTAAGAAAAGCGTTCTAGCCAAAGAGCATTTATATCCTATTTTTTCTAGTCAAAATCATAATAATTATATAAATACATATATTATACATCATATACTTACATATCAATAAATTCAGAAAGACATACATCAAAATATAAAGAGTAGTTATCTCAAGGTGGTAGGATTATTATACTTTTCTATATCATCCGTTTTTTTTTATAATGAATGTGTATTAATTTTACAATAGAAATATTTTTTGGAGGTAATGTGTTTATGTATCTTGACTGCTTAGAGACATCTGGCATTTTAATCTATAGATGTGAGATGCTTTTCATATTTAGTAAAAATTAAGTTCATAGACAAGAAAACTATAATTATATAAAGAATTCATGGAGAGAAAACACAATTCCTACCTTCTGGAGAGAAACTGATAAAAACATAACAAGTGCTGTGAGACCCAGCAGCGTAATGGAGGCGGTAAATCTCTAGATGCTCTATGCCTTTATGAGACCCTATAAGGGAGTACCTCTTCTCTCTGTAACAGAAACGACATAGACATACACATTTATTTAAAGGAGCAGCTGAATGAAAACCATCCTTAAGTACAGACTGGAGCTATACAGGATTGCTGTGTTCAAGTGGGGTCTCACGGTTGGAAATATTGCCACTTACTTGCTGTATGACCTTGGGAAAGTTAATTACCTTCTCTGTGCCTCAGTTTCCTCATCTGTAAATGGGGATAATAATAGTACTTAACTAGAAGGGTTATTACAAAGATTAATATTCATAAAGTACTTATAACGGTACCACACACCATAGTATGTGCTATATATGTGGTTTTTTAAAAGAAATACCTGGGTGGGGTTGATTATATTAACAGAAACCTTTCACAGAGCATATTACTGTCAGTGACATTTCACTTCTGTTAACATCTCAAATAATTCTCACCTCAATGCTGTGAGGTAGATATTATAATCATCTGGCCCTCAGTTTTGCAAATCAGAAACTTGATTTTGTCAGCTCCCCAAACTGTTACAAACACACAAGAAACGGATCAATTTAAAAGGGGAACTTTTTTGTTGTTCCAAAATGACAGCCAATGGATTGGATACAATAGTATTTACTGATATCTGGTCTATTTAAGTACCAAACCACTTAGAAATTACCTGATTAGTATAAAATTAAAGCAAGGAGAACTGAAAACTCAAATTGGACCTTCCATCAAGCCATAGTATTGTGCTTGTCTAGTGTGTTAGCAATTTCCTCTTACTCTTGATATGATCCCTTGAGAAGGTACTGCATCACCAATGGAGTATTCTTGCCAAGAATGTTTAATCTGAATCTAACAATAATAAAAAACATTCAGAAAAATCTAAATTAAGGGATATCTTGCAAACAATTAGCTCAGACTTTTAAAAAATGTCAATGACAACACAAAAAGATTGAGGATTTCTTTAGATTGTAGGAGATTAAATGGATATGACAAGTGAATAATTGCATGATTCTTGATTGGATCTTGGATCAGGGAGAAAAGTACAGCTATAATTACTGGACAATTGGGAAATTTAAAATACAGACTTTCAAAATCTTTATCAGTTAATACATTTAAAATTAACTTAAGTGGTTTACTCCTACAGATAAAATTATTCATTCATGTATTTATATTTGTCATAATTTATTAAATACCTATTCAGTGTGATAAACCTGCAAATAACAAAAATTCTTGCAAGTAACAGACCCTAAAATATAGACTTGGCTTGGCCAAAGGGGTCAGATGAAGGACAGTGAGGACTCCTC
Source organism: Ceratotherium simum simum (assembly GCF_057802395.1). Taxonomy (NCBI): domain Eukaryota; kingdom Metazoa; phylum Chordata; class Mammalia; order Perissodactyla; family Rhinocerotidae; genus Ceratotherium; species Ceratotherium simum. Next base: position 30,858,468 of record NC_141908.1, on the reverse strand, counting down.
TATCTGGCAAGTTAGCAAAGGAGCTAAACTATCAACTGTTATATGCAGGACTCAAGTCATCTTCCTATTGAAGTATTTTCCATTCTAATGGAAGGGAATAATTCACAATGTTGGAGCAGGTTGCTATTTCATGCAGCTTTCAGTAAAGTTCTATAAGAAAGAGTGGCACATCAGGAAGCATAGAAGGAAAAACAAGATAGCTTTGCCAAAAGAGCTACTTTCTGTCTGTGGCTGAGAAACAGATGATCTGGAGTCTGGCAGAATTGAAGAAGCCAAATTATAAATATTTTATAATTATCGTTTATTTATTTTTTGAATAGGTTATTTGCATGATATAGAACTTGAAAGATATAAAAAGGCAGTGAAAGGGCCGGCCCCGTGGCTTAGCAGTTAAGTGCGCACGCTCCGCTGCTGGCGGCCCGGGTTCGGATCCTGGGCGCACACCGACGCACCGCTTCTCCGGCCATGCTGAGGCTGCGTCCCACGTACAGCAACTAGAAGGATGTGCATCTATGACATACAACTATCTACTGGGGCTTTGGGGGGAAAAATAAATAAATAAATAAAATAAAAATAAAAAATAAAAAGGCAGTGAAAAATTTCTCTTCCAGTCTTGTCCCCCAGACATCTGTTTTCCTTTCCCAGAGGCAACCCCCATTACGAGATTCATGTATTCTTCAGAAATGTTTAACTCATTGCCATATCTACACATGTATTCATAGAAACTGAGCAGGTTGTACACACTGTTCCATACCTTGCTTTCTTCATGTAATGTTTTGTAAATCGATCATTTCAGTACATATTGAGCTGCCTTATCACATATTACTATTATAAATCTTATACCATAAAAAGAGCAGACAAGAATGCAAGAGGATATAACAACTATTTTCACATGCAAAGGAAATAAGATACTGCCATGAGGCAGGGAAGAGCACCGAGGTGTCTGAGTAGAGAGTAGTGAAGACGATGATTGAGGAAGGTACCTGGGAGGATTGGTCTGAAGACATCTTTGGATTCTTAGCATGCCAGTGCTTTGTGGCAGACGATCTGAAAAGTTACTGAAGCCTCTGCTGTGAGAGGGGTGCGAAAATGGCTAAGACTGAGCTGGCAGACATAAAGGAGACTGGGGTTTGAAAAAACAGGGCGAAGAGTGCATGGTCGCTACAACTGGAGATCATGGTGAGGATCATGGCAGTAGATCCAGTGTATGAAGTCCAGAGGTCAACCAAGAGGAACTATGCCTTGGTGGATGCTGGCACATGGTGCCAAAATGCCAAGGGCCAAGCAGTAACTCAGCAGAGACCAGCAAACAGAGAAGAATATGGAAACCTATACTCATCCATTGATGTCAGGATGATATGAATTTCCCCAGGAACTTGGGGAAGAGTAAAAGGAAAGGAGAGAGTAAGGGGTAGGAGAAGAATCTTAGTTTAAAGCCTAAATTGACTCAATTTTAATTTAGAAGTAACCAAGCAACTACCAACTGGTAAGATTTAGTTTTCCTATATCTGTGGAAATGGTGGTGGTGGTGGTGGGGTGCCAGGAAAAGGCGTTTGTGAGATAAGTCAATTTTAGATATAGGCAAACAATATTTTACACACAAGATAAACAACTATAAAATTTAAACCTACATAGCCAACTCAAAGGGCTGGTATAAGGATTCAATGAAATGGTTATACAAACAATAAATGGTATGATTTTTTGGTTACAATTTCTGATAGTAACCTTTCTTTGATTTCTCGCCAAGTTCTGGATACCTTTAATGCAGTCCCATTATTTCAGATCTTATTATACACACTCACTTCAAAAGAGTATTAGCTTTGAAGTAGGTAAATCCTGGGTTCAAATTCTACATTTGTCACCCACTAGCTGTATGAATTTGGGGAAGTAATTTAACTTCTCTGAGTTTCTGGGTCTTTATTCATAAAACAAAGTGTGATAATCAAAAATTATTTAAGGCATGTATTAAGATAATGAAATGTACATAGGACATTGTCTGTAATAACAAAAAATTATTTCATACAGGTATTAAGTAAGATAATCAAACATACTACATAGCACATTGTTTGGCCCATGACTGGTGGACCTACTTCCTTTCTCTAAAGTTTAAGCTATGTCACCCAGTTTTTGATTTAGAAAATGTAATCATCTTGTCATATGTCCTGACTACAAGAGATTGAGCTCTGTAATATATGGCTCCTAGTTATTGTTCCCAGGCTGATGAAGTAATGAACATCTCCCCATGCTATGAAGGAAGCAAGCCTGTGTCATAATAAAAGCATTTAAATATAAAATATATGATACACTAATAGCAATCTCCTCAAATCTTACTCTAAGGATTGGATATACTAATTTCTCATTTTCTCCAAATAGAAATTGTCTTTTTTAAAAAGGTATTTATCTCAAATTTAACAAATGTTAAAAAGAAGAAACTACTCAGTAGACAATAAAATCAATAATATTGATTTCTGGTTAAAGATGGTAGATTGAACATACACATAAATTCCATCCCGTTTGAAAACCACATTAAAATATAATACAATATTAAATATTTTATTAAAAAACATAAACCAAGAAAGAAAAGGAGAACAAGAGATGAATGATAACCAAAATTTGGAAGCTAGAAGGCAGAAGGACTATAGCTAACTGACTTAGCAGACTCAAGCAAGTTGAATCCTAAACCAGCAGTAGGTAAAGCTGGGAAGCAATTTTATTTGCACTAGTTTCCAAAAAGCTTAGGGCTTGGCACCCAGACTTATGGAAGTGGTTTAAAGGTGGAAATAAGAGCAAGCCTGGTTGGAAGTCTATTTAAGAATAAGTCTCTTACATTCTTTCTCTACCATTCTGAACAAGTACCCTCCCTGTCTCATCCTAGCAGAAGACTAAATGTTTATTCTTTGGAGTGGGTAAAACAGAAGGTTCCTGAACTGGGAAATTCTGAAGAATTCTGGAGGGCAGAGTAGTCTACAGAAAACAGAACTGAATGAAATTTTATATGCTGAATATTGAGACTTCCAAGTCCTCTTCTACTTGGTTTGCAGAATGCTAGCAGCCCATCTCATAACATTTAGGCAGGAGTGTGGAAGGTTCTTCTTTGGTGAATCTAACTGGACTAAAAAGAAAGGTGTTCATTAAAATGATATTGAAGGTTTCTGAATAAAACCCTAGTCAAATCTAGGAAACTCATGGTCATTAAGTCCCAATTATGTGTTACCTAGGCATCCCCCTTTCTTACTACCTTAAATATGAGCTGACAGCCAATGACAACTAGACATCTGAGGAAAGCCCTTAATATGAAGATAGAGCCTAAAACAAACAAACAAACAAGCAAACAAACAGGAAATAGAACTATTCAAGGAAATAAAACTGCAAACAATTTTTTTTCTTCAAAGAGAAAAGAAGGACTGTATCCACGAAACAATAACAGATTGCTAAAAAAAAAAAAAAAAAAAAAGAACATTCAGGGAACAAGAAAATGCTGCTGGGAAACAAAATTATGATAGAAATGGAAAGTTCAATAGAAAGGTTGAAAGATCTCCCAGCAAGTAAAGAGACTAAGAGAAAGAACATGGACAGAAAGGATAAGAAAATTAGAAGACCAGTCTAGGAGGTTCAACATCCAAATAACAAAAAGAAAAAATGGAGAGAAAGAAATCATCAAAGAAGTAATTCATGAAAATTTTCTTGAATTAAAGAACATGAATGTCTAGATTAAAAGGGCTCACTGAGTACCTAGCCAAATGAATGAAAATAGATCCCCAAAAAGACACATCATAATAAAATTTCAGAACTCTGGGACAAATAGAAAATTGTAAAAGCTTCCAGTAAGGAAAAATAGAGAAAACAGAAATTAGAATGTCTTTCAACTTTTAAATACTGTAAGCTAAAAGACAATGGAGAGAGACCATAAAAATTCTGAGGGAGAGGAGTGACATCAGCATCATGGCAGAATGAGCTGTTCCCTTAGTCACTCCCCGCTAAGACACAATGAAAAGGAGATTCATTAACCAACAGAGGACATGCACACAGCACAACAGGACGTCTGAGAGATCCACACAGCCATATGTTTGGAAGGTGGGGGTACTGGATCCCCGGGAAGCAGTGGAAGAAGCAAAGCGGATCTCCTCTCCCTCCCCCTCCCCAGCGGCAGCACCTCAGGGCCTCAGGCAGCAGCTGGCGTGCAACTCTGAGAGGAGACAGGGAAACAGGCAGCCCTCTGTGGGAACGTTCCATGCCGAGGTGGCTCAGACACCACATGGGCGACCTCATCAACCCAAGGAGTCCAGGCGGGCCACCAGCGAGTACAGAGGGGGATCACACACGTGAAAGAAAGTGTACCCCCTACCCCTGCCTGGCACACTAGCTCGGCTGTTTGGCCATGACAGCGGATCTGCACCAGAGCACGTGAGTCTGTGTGTGTGAAGCAGCAGTGGCTAGCAGGCAAACACAGATAGGCCCTGTTGGCATAGCATCCACTGGATGGGCACAATTTCCAGTGGATGTGGTGGGTCCAAAAAACACAGCTCTTGGCCCACCAGTGGTGGCAGGTGGAATTGGTGACTAGATACTACCACTACGAGCTGGCAAAGGTCCACTCCAACAAACACCATGAAGAAGTATATTAATACTCCAGAGCAGAAGAAAAATGACAAGTCTCAAGAAACCAATCCTGACATCACAGAAATTTGTAATCTAAATGACAGAGAATTCAAAATAGTTATCATAAAGAAACTCAAAGAGTTACAAGAAAACTCAGAAAGACAGTTCAATGAAATCAGGAATAAAATTAATGAGCAGAGAGAATTCTTCACAAAAAAGCTTGAAACTCTAAAAAAAAAAAAAACCTAACAGAAATGCTGGAGATGAATAAAACAATGAATGAAATAAAAAACAATCTAGAATCCTTTAAAAACAGAGCTGACATTATGGAGGATAGAATTAGTAATTTAGAGGACAGAAATATTGAAATGCTTCAGGTGGAAGAGGAGAGAGAACTAAGACTAAAAAGAAATGAAGAAATTCTCTGAGAAATATCTGACTCAGGAAATGCAACATAAGGATTACAGGTATTCCAGAGGGAGAAGAGAGGGAGAAAGGAGCAGAGAGCTTGTTCAAAGAAATAACAGTTGAGAACTTCCCCAACCTGGGGAAGGAGCTGGGATTACAAGTAAATGAAGCCAATAGAACTCCTAATTACAACAATACAAAAAGACCTTCTCTAAGGCATCTATCAATAAAACTGGCAAGGGGGCCAGCCCCGTGGCTTAGCGGTTAAGTGCGCATGCTCCCCTACTGGCGGCCCGGGTTCGGATCCCAGGTGCGCACTGACGCACCGCTTGTCTGGCCATGCTGTGGTGGCGTCCTACATACAGCAACTAGAAGGATGTGCAACTACGACATACAACTATCTACTGGGGCTTTGGGGAGAAAAAGGGAAAAAAAGGAGGATTGGCAATAGATGTTAGCTCAGGGCTGGTCTTTCTCAGCAAAAAGAGGAGGATTGGCATGGATGTTAGCTTAGTGCCAATCTTCCTCACACACACAAAAAAATAATAACAAAACTGGCAAAAGTCAATGACAAAGAAAAAATATTAAGGGCATCAAGGCAGAAGAAAATAACCCACAAAGGAACCCCTATCAGGTTTTCAGCCGATTTCTCTGCAGAAAACTTACAGGATAGGATAGAGTGGAACAATATATTCAAGATACTGAAAGACAAAAACTTTCAGCCAAGAATACTCTATCCAGTGAAACTATTCTTCAGATATGATAGAGAAATAAAAACTTTCCCAGATAAACAAAAGCTGAGGGAGTTCATTGCCAGAAGACCCGCTATACAAGAAATGATCAAGAAAGCCCTTATACCTGAAGCTAAAAGGAAAAGGTTTACAAAGCCTTGAGCAAGGAGATAAACAGACCGAAAAAATCAGAAAATTGCAGCTCTCTATCAGAACAGCTTAGCAAATACTTAATTATAACATTAAAGATAAAGGGAAGGAAAGCATCAAAAATAACTATAAACACTTCATTTTAATCACAAAATCACAATACAAAAAAGAATAATTTGTGAAAACAATAACTCAGTAGGGGAAGAGGAAAGGGATGGAAACTGCTTAGGCTAAGGAGATAAGAGGCTATCAGAAAACGGACTATCTCATCTATAAGATCTTTTATACAAACCTCATGGTAACCACTAAACAAAAAATCAGAACAGAGACACAAATAATAAGTAAGCAGAAAACTGAGAAACCACCATAGAAAATCACCAAACTGAAATGGCAGTCAGAAATGCATGGGATGAGAAATAATGGAAATATAGAACAACCAGAAAACAAAAGCTAAAATAGCAGTATTAAGCCCTCATATATCAATAATCACTCTAAATGTAAATGGATTGAATTCTCCAATCAAAAGACACAGAGTGGCTGGATGGATTAAAAAACAAGACAACAATATGCTGCCTCCAGAAAACACATCTCACATCTAAGACAAACACAGGCTCAGAGTGAAGGGATGGAAGATGATACTCCAAGCAAATGGCAAACAAAAGAAAGCAAGTGCTGCCATACTTATATCAGACAAAGCAGATTTAAGATAAAAAAGGCAAAGAGAGACAAAGAGGGGCAGTATATAATAATAAAAGGGACACTCCACGAAGAGGACACAACACTTATGAATATATACATACCTAACAGAGGAGCACCAAAGTATATAAAGCAACTATTAACAGACCTAAAGGGAGAAATTAACAGCAAAACAATAATAGTAAGGGACCTCAACACCCCACTTACATCAATGGATAGATCACCCAGACAGAAAGTCAAAAAGGAAATAGTGGAATTAAATGAAAAACTAGATCAGATGGACTTAATAGATACATATAGAACACTCCATCCAAAAACAGCAGAATACACATTCTTCTCAAGTGCACATGGAACATTCTCAAAGACAGACCATATGCTGGGAAACAAGGCAAGCCTCGATAAATGTAAGAAGATTGAAATCATATCAAGCATATTTTCTGACCACAATGCTCTGAAACTAGAAAGTAACTACAAGAAAAAAACTGGGAAAATCACAAATATGTGGAGAATAAACAACATGCTAACTGAACAACCAATGGATCAATGAAGAAATCAAAGGAGAAATCAAAAAATATCTGGAGACAAATTAAAATGAAAATACGTCATACCAACTCTTATGGGATGCAGCAAAAGTGGTCTTAAGAGGGAAATTTATAGCAGTACAGGTCCATCTCAATAAACAAGGAAAATCTCAAATAAGTAATCTTAAATGATGCCTAACAGAACTAGAAAAAGAAGAACAAACAAAGCCCAAAGTCATCAGAAGGAGGGAAATAATAAAAACTAGATCAGAAATAAATGAAATAGAAATAAAACAACAGTAGAAAGGATCAATGAAACTAATAGCTGGTTCTTTGACGAGATAAACAAAATTGACAAACCCTTAGCCAGACTCTCTAAGAAAAAAAAAAAGAAGTCTCAAATAAATAAAATTAGAAATGAAAGAGGAGAAATTACAAAGGACACCATAGAAATACAAAGGATTGTAAGAGAACACTATGAAAAAGTGTATGCCAACAAATTGGACAACCTAGAAGAAATGAATAAATTCTTAGACTCACATAACCTCCCAAAACTGAATCAAGAAGAAATAGAGAATTTGAATAGACCAATCACAAGTAAAGAGATTGAAACAGTAATCAAAAACCTCCCAAAAAATAAAAGTCCAGGACCAGACAGCTTCTCTGGAGAATTTCACCAAACATTCAAAGAAGAGTTAATACCTACTCTTTTCAAACTATTCCAAAAAATTGAAGAAGAAGGAATGCTTCCTAACTCATTCTATGAGGCCAACATCACCCTGATCCCAAAGCCAGACAAGGACAACACAAGGAAGGAAAGTTACCAGCCAATATCGCTGATGAACATAAATGCAAAAATCCTCAACAAAGTATTGGCAAACCAAATACAGCAATACATTAAAAGGATCATACACCATGATCAAGTGGGATTTATACCAGGGATGCAGGGATGGTTCAACACCCACAAATCAATAAATGTGATACACCTACATTAACAAAATGAGGAATAAAAACAACATGATCATCTCAATAGATGCAGAGAAAGCATTTGACAAGATATAACATCGATTCATGATAAAAACTCTCAATAAAATGGGCAAAGAAGGAAAATATGTCAACATAATGAGGCCATATATGACAAACCCACAGCCAACATCATACTCAATGGGGAAAAACTGAAAGCCATCCTTCTGCACAGGAACAAGGGTGCCCACTGTCACCACTCTTATTCAACATAGTACTGGAAGTTTTGGCCAGAGAAACTGGGCAAGAAAAAGAAATAAAAGGGATCCAAATTGGAAAGGAAGAAGTGAAACTCTCGTAGTTTACAGACAACATGATTCTATAGATAGAAAACCCTAAAGAATCCATTAGAAAACTATTAGAAATAATCAACAACTACAGCAAAGTTGCAGGGTACAAAACCAACTTATAAAAATCAATTGCATTTCTTTTCTCTAATAATGAAGCAAAAGACAGAGAACTCAAGAATACAATCCCAGTTACAACTGCAACAACAAGAGGACATTGAGGGTATAAAGCAAAGTGAAATAAGTCAGAGGGAGAAGGTCAAATACCGTATGATTTCCTTCATTAAGTAGTAGATAATAACAACAATAAACAAACACATAGGGACAGAGATTGGATTGGTGGTTGCCGGGGGGGAGGGGGGGAGGGAGGGGGGGTGAAGGGGATGGTTCGGTACATGTGTGTGGTGACGGGTTGTAGTTGGTGTTTTGGTGGTGAACATGATGTAATCTGTGCAGAAGTGGAGGTGTAGTGATGTACACCGTAAATTTTTACAATGTTGTAAACCAATGTTACTACAATAAACAAAAAATTAAAAAAAAAAAAAAAAGAATAAAATATCTAGGAATAAATTTCACCAAGGAGGTGAAAGACCTATACAATGAAAACTATAAGACATTATTGAAAGAAATTGAAGAAGACCTAAAGAAATGGAAAGATATTCCATGCAAATGGATTGGAAGAATAAACACAGTTAAAATGTCCATATTACCTAAAGCAATCTACAGATTCAACGCAATCCCAATCGGAATCCCAAGGACATTCTCCACAGAAATAGAACAAAGAATCCTAAAATTTATACAAAACAACAAAAGACCCCAAGCAATTCTGAGAAAAAAGAACAAAGCCAGAGGCATCACCAACTCTGGCTTCAAAATATACTACAAAGCTGTAATAATCAAAACAGCACGGTACTGGTACAAAACAGACACACAGATCAATGGAACAGAAATGAAAGCCCAGAAATAAAACCACACGTCTATGGACAGCTAATCTTTGACAAATGAGGGAAGAACATACAATGGAGAAAGGAAAGTCTCTTCAATAAATGGTGTTGGGAAAACTGGATAGCCACATGCAAAAGAATGCAAGTATACCATTATCTTACACTATACACAAAAGTTAACTCAAGACGGATTAAAGACTTGAAGGGAAGATGTGATACCATAAAACTTCTAGAAGAAAATATAGGCCATACAGTCTTTGACATAGGTCTTAGCAGCATCTTTTCGAATATGATGTCTACTCAGGCATGGGAAACAAAAGGTAATATAAAGAAATGGGACTACATCAGACTAAAGAGCTTCTGCAAGGCAAAGGAAACCATGAAGAAAACGAAAAGACAACCCACCAACTGGGAGAAAATATTTGCAAATCATATATCTGACAATGGGTTAATCTCCATAATATATAAAGAACTCACACAACTCAACAACAAAAAAACAAACAACCCGATCAAACAATGGGCAGAGGATATGAACAGACAGTTTTCCAAAGAAGATATACAGATGGCCAACAGGCACATGAAAAGATGTTCAACATCACTAATCATCAGGGAAATGGAAATCAAAACAACAACGAGATATCACCTTACACATGTTAGAATGGCTATAATCACCAAGACAAAAAAATAAGAAATGTTGGATAGGATGTGGAGAAAAGGGATCCCTCATACACTGCTGGTGGGAATGCAAACTGGTGCAACCACTATGGAAAACAGTATGGAGATTCCTCAAAAAATTAAAAATAGAAACACCATACAACCCAGCTATCCCACTACTGGATATTTATCCAAAGACCTTGAAATCAACAATTTAAAGAGATGTATGTACCCCTATGTTCGTTGCAGCATTATTCACTATAGCCAAGATGTGGGAGCAACCCAGGTGCCCATCAACTGAAGAATGGATAAGGAAGATGTGGCATATATATACAATGGAATACTAGTCAGCAATAAAAAACGACAAAATCATCCCATTTGCAAAAACATGGATGGACCGTGAGGGTATTATGTTAAGCGAAATAAGCCAGACAGAGAAAGACAAACACCGCATGATTTTACTTATTTGTGGAAGATAAACTAATAACACACAAGAGAGAGAACAGATTAGTGGTTACCAGATGGGAAGGGGGTTGGGGGTTGGGCAAAAGGGGTAAAAGGGCACATATATATGGTGACAGATAAAAATTAGACAACTGGTGGTGAGCGCGATGCACTCTATACAGAAACTGATAAATAGTAATGTACACCTGAAATTTCACAATGTTATAAACCATTATGACCTCAATAAAAAAAAAATTCTGAGAGAAAAATGAATTCCTAACCAGAATTCTGTACTCAGCCATAATATCACTCAAATGTCAGTTAAGCATAAAGACATTTTCAGACAGGTAAGATCAAAGCTATTGGTAGAAGTACTTCATCAAGATGAGAGAGTAAATGAAGAAGGAAAGACATTAAAAACTGGAGATCTTAGTTCAAGATAGGGACAAAAAAAAAAAGATCCAAGGTGATAGTGAAAAGAGATCTGTAGCATGTAGGACAGAGGTTGCAGCTTAGTCAGAAACAAGTACATAGTAAACCAAGTAAATGAAAAATAAGACAGTTATTAATTTTAGGGAAAGCAGAGAATTAGATACATAATACGATTCAGCCATGAATTGAGTTCACATAGTTATAAAATGTGTGTAATTTAATGTTAAACATCAAAATTGTGACATAACTATACTGAGAAGATAGTTTATTTGTGGTGATTGGGTAGAGGACATAAAAGAGATCTGAATCTACAGCTTCCATACTGGGAAATTACTAGATTACATGAGAAGCTGAAGAAAAAATCAAGAAGTAGAAATATAATCATGTTATTTAAAGATATTCTTTTTCATAAAAACCAAAAGAAAGAGCTAAAAAAAAAAATTGAAAGTAATTGCTTTTGGGAATTGGACAAATGGTGAAAGAAGGTGCAGAGCAAGGGATTGCTGTTCTGTTTGCTTTTTTAATAAGTCTTGTAGGACTACTTGAGTTTTTAAACTATGTGCGTGTGTAACTTTGATAAATGAAAACAAAACAAAAAACAGCATAAAATTGAAATTAACAATGATTTGTGGAAACTTACTAGGCATTTATAAATTCTTAAATGTGGTTACATATGAATTGTTGGATTATATAACCTTGTAGGTTAAGTTTCTAGAAAACAGGTGTTACACCAGACAAACATCTATGGCAGCCAGTACATGGCAAGTACCCAAACATCGCCACTTTAATTGGTAACAAGGAAAAACAAAAACAGGCACTGTAGTGGGTTCTAGACTTTCTGGTTTTAAACCTCGGCTCTCCCTCTTTCCAGTTATATAATATTGGATAAGATATTAAACCTGTTCTTGCTCAAGCTTCTTTAGTTGTAAAATCCTTATTTCATAGGAATGTTGTTGAGTGTTAACTGATACAGGAACAGTGCACGGTGCCTGAGACATAATAATGACTGGTTAATAAATATTAGTTATTTTAATTTTAATTCCAAATTCCTAACTCTGGATTGTAAGAATCATGTCTACTGTACCTCCTCCCACTCCCTTGCACAGACCTTGGGACACTTTATTTCCCACAAATGTCCTATTCAACCACCCCACAGAGATCAAAGTCAATTATCACCCTAAAACTATTCATGCCTGGTTCACTTTAAAACACAGACTAGAAATAAATGTCATAACTGGAACCACCTCTCTTTTCTTATCCATTGCTGCTTCCTTTTTCCTTTAAGACAGACTGAAGCAGGATTTGTAACCAGAAGACCTAAGTTTGGGCAGGTCATTTAGCCTCTCTGAGTATCCATTTTCTCATCCGTAAAGTGGAGATGATAATACCTGCTAGAATGGACATTTGAAGTTTGCTTTCCTGTTACTTCTGGTAACTGTATACTGGTTTTCCTTTGGACAACTCAGCCATTCCCTAGCTGTAGAGGTGGGCCTAACTGCCAAAGCCAGTCAGCATATCCCCCATCCCTCTGTTCACAGTGATGTACCACCCAAAGATGGGCACTCAACCAAATCAAGACCAGTGAGTGACACTCAAAACTGTCAGGGCCCCCAAGTGTGGAGATGACAATGGAGCCAATCCAGAGGGAAAGAGCTGGGAGCCCCAAATTAGCCTATCTAAATATCATTGCATCCTATGAACAAAAATATCCTTTTTTTAGCCTAAGCCTTCGTGTGTGTGTGTGTCTGGTGGAAGGAGGGGAGGAGAGGGGAAAGTGGGGAGAGGGAGAGTGTTCTTCACTGCACCAAATAAGTCTTAATTCCTATCTACCTTGTAAGTATTATCTCTACTGTTTCTAGGATCAACTGAGATAATAATTATAAAAATATTTGGTAAACATAGAGCAGCACGTAAATATTATCATAATTTTTAATAAAATAAGCTCAACTTCACAAAGTAAACTATGTCTTATAAAAGTTATAACTTATTTTCACAAAAACTAAAGTACCCTATTAAAAGTCTGAACATTTTGGATATTATTTGTGAATATATATTTTGAATAAAAATACAAGAATGTGCAATTGTTGTTCAAATCATTCCAGGTCATGCATGTGACAGCAGCTTAGATGGCTTACTTATCCATCAAACTTAAAAGGTTAGGCTAGTAGCCCCCCAAATCTCTGTTTTACCCTTTGATATTTATGGTTGTATGCTCCACAAACCTGTTTGAATCCTTTCGAAAATATGCATTGTGCACTAATTACTTACAAGTGAATTCTATCAGATGTAATTAGTAAAGTCTGGAGTAGTACAATTGTTTTATTATTTACAAATAAAATACTAATCAAAGGGAAATTGAAAAAATGGTAATAGTCTCTATAAAGCTGATTTTATAAACTTTATAAATACTTTGAAGTCAGAATAAAAACTGGAAGTAAATTGATATTCTGAATGAGCTCAAAGGCTTTAAAAAGGCATGTGTTTTCTTAAATAGATCTATCTCTTCATGCCTATAGGATTAATTTGACTGGAAATTTCTTTCTGGCTAAAGCAAAAGTAAACTTTGGCTCAACTTCTGTTCAATTTCTCAGGAACTAAATAAATTGCAGTTGAAATAAATGCTGCTTTACAGTATTTGCTCCATCTGATATGTTCCTGATCTTATCCCCAGGTTAGGCTACTTTAGGTAAAGGATGAGATAATCAGGTAGTGAGGATGATTTTTGGTCTCATCCTCCATTATCATTACCTGATGACAATAATGAACATAGTAATGAGAAAATCATGAGCATGGATGTATACATTTTCTCACGATGAAAAATATGCAATAAAAAATAAAATAATTGAGCTATAATAGTATTGTTTTTAAAAAGAAAATGAAATGAGAATGATATTCTCTAATTAAAAACAAGTTATAATATCAGGGTCAATGGTAAAAGTTTAATACCAATTCAAAATAGTATTAGACTGATTATTAGTCAGGAAACATAATAAAATGCTTAAATTCCAGTCCAATAAAACCAACAACTCTTTTTAATAAACCAGAGTTACAAACTGGGACTATAAAGTCTGTTTTTTTAATAAATATATTTTAAATCTGTTTTGTCCTTCAAAATGAGTATCTTATAAACCAATGTTATGGCAATAAACAAAAAATTTTAAAAATAAAATAAAATAAATGGTTATCTTGGGAGGCCATAAACCAAGCCCAGAAATGCTGGAATTGTTCAAAATATTTCTGGAATTTCTCTTTTGTAATTGCCTTTACAATTAGCTTTTGCACTACACAAGATCTCTTGTTGGTTTTGACCCAAAAAGGCATACATAACTTTTGACCCACTAAACTCAGTTTGAGATGACATTTAGTTGGTTTCAGAATTCAGATGAAACTAGTGTGTGTACTCAAAATAGTGTGTCAAGAAACAAAAGCAATTCCATAAGTATTTTGTGCAAAGGCAGTACCCATAGAGTGAGTCTACATTTTCCAAAGTCCTACTGAGAAAGAGTCAAATAATAATCCAGATTAAAAAATTTTGTGTTTGTCACCTTCCCTACAATTATATCTTAAATTAGGAATGAAACAGCAGTCTGAATATGCAGACAAAATATAATAAATTACAGACTGTGAGATTAAATTTTTTTGAAATGAGCACCTTCTAGAAATTAATTCAATTTAACAAACATTTATTGAGTATATTCTATATATCTACAGTAGTGCTAGGTACAACAGGAAATAGAAAAATAAATAATACACAGGCCAGGTCCTCAAGGCACTTATAAGCTAGTATAAGAGGAAGTTATGTACAACAACCACCACAACTTTCTACTTCAATTATAGACTTGAACATTCTAAATGAAGCTAAAATGTTAGTTGTATAAGTTAATTCACATTCAAACATTTTAGTCCATATTTTCTCAAGTCAATCCTTTTACCACTAGCATTGTGTACCTTTATAAATACATATCACATTAAGTTGCATAAAGTTGTATATATGTTAGCCTATGAGCTTCTCCACTTCAAGGACTAGATGTCATAGCAGAATGTATAGTGCAATGCACATGTACAACAACTGAATGAATCTTAAGGCAGCAGTTTAAATGTACTATCATTGAAAGAAATGCAAAGTGGTATGAGAAAACCAAACAAGGAATAGTTTAATTCCCACTGGAGAGCTTGGTGAAAGCTTCAAAAAGAAAGTAGCATTTAAAGAAAACTGAGATCTCAATATAGAGAAATGTAAGCAGGAAGAGAGTATTATAGATAGATGGAACAGGAAAGGTTTGCAAAAGTATATAAGTAAAAAAAGGTACTGGGTATGCTTCAAAAATATTCATAATACAGTATCATTGGAATTCCAAACTTTTGTGATTGATTGACAGATGTATTAGAGGTATAGGGGAGAACAGTGGGAGAAACACCTAGACAAGTTAGTAGTGATCTGAGAGGGTCTGCTTTGCCAGACCTGGAGAACTGGGAGACCAATAGTTGCCATGAAAATGGTCCTTGGGAATCTATCCACCTGACTTGACACAATTCAAATGTCTATACTATTTTAGAATAATGTAGAGCACTGTTTATCAAATGGTATTTCATGGAATAATATACTCCTAGAGAAATGTAATACATGCCAGCAGAGCCCAGTTCAATCCAGTATATTTTCCCAAATAATTTGACGATGGAACACATTCGTCATGAAATTCCTATTAACATCTCAGGTTGGAAAACACTATGTAATTTCCCTATGCTTAATATGTAAGGGTATCACTATACTTTAACTTAAAATTTGAGTCATCAAATGGGTCTATTTCAAGCATTATAATGTTATATTACTATTGGGAACAACTCCTAAATATCCACTAATTTGGTAGCAAACAGAGGATATGGGATGGAATCACAATAAATAAGAAATTACCAATATAAATGAACTTTTGCCTTACACACCTAAACCTACATGAAACATTTAATAGTTCATGACGGATTGATCTAGACTACAGTGGAATTTAGTGAAACAAACATAAGGTTTGACTTAGATATAATACCTTCAAAATAGCAAGAAACTGGAAACAGGTGCATGTCCATAAACAGAAGAATAGCTGAATAAATTTTCTTACATCCATACCATGCGATATATTGCAGTCATTAAAAAAAAAATGATGAGCATGACATCAGCATCATGGAGGAGTGAGCTTTCCCTGTAGTCTCTCCCCCACTAAGATACGACAAAAAGGACATTCATATACCAACAGAGGACATTCACACAACACAAAAGACGTCTGAGAGACCCACACAGCCATACGTCTGAAAGTGGAGGTGCTGGAACCCCTGGAGGAAGTGGAAGGAGGTAAAGAGAACTCCTCTCCTTCCCGAAAGACAGCGATCCTGGGACTGGGTCCATGCAGTTCTCAGAGAGAGAGGGAGGAGGGGCAGCCCTCTGAAGGAAAACCGTCGCTCTCCAAGTTCTCTCATAGACTGTGGGGAAGTCCCACATGGAGGGGACTGAACTGTTACGGGGGTGCCTTCATCAAGCTAGCACCCCAGGAGAGCAGATAGTGAGGGAAGCATGAGAAGCCCCTGGGATCGGGCAGGCGAAAGAAAGAGCCCCTCCCCACCACCCAGCACCCCAGCACAACCAGTCTGCCAGAGCACCTGTGGAACCTGCGGGCTCAGAATACACAGTTTTTGACCCCCACCTAGTGGTGGCAGGTGGAAGCAGTGACCAGATATTTTTAGCGTGAGGAAAAATAAGCCCATGCCCTCAAGCAGTATGCAAAAATATATTAAATCTCCAGACCAGAGGGAAAATGACAAGCACCCAGAAATCAATCTTGAAGGCACAGAAATTTATAAATGACGGAGAATTCAAAATAGCTATCATAAAAAACCTCAATGAATTACAAGAAAACACAGATAGACAGTTCAATGAAATCAGGAACTTCTTCACAAGAGATTGAAACTATAAATAAAGACCAATCAGAAATGTTGGAGGGCCGGCTCCGTGGCTTAGCGGTTAAGTGCGCGCGCTCTGATGCTGGCGGCCCGGGTTCGGATCCCGGGCGCGCCCCAAGGCACCACTTCTCCGTCCAGCGCGAGGCCGAGTCCCACGTACAGCAACTCGAAGGATGTGAACCTATGACATACAACTATCTGCTGGGGCTTTGGGGGGAAAAAAAATGAATAAATAAAATCTTTAAAAAAAAAAAAAAAAAAAAAAAGAAATGTTGGAGATAAAAAACACAATGGAGGAGATAAAGAAAAATCTGGAATCTTTAAAGAACAGAGCTGACAATACGGAGGAAAGAATTAGCATTATTGAGGATAGGAATGCAGAAATGCTCCAGATGCAGGAAGAAAGAGAACCAAGACTAAAAATAAATGAAGAAATTCTCTGAGAAATATCTGACTCAATTAGGAAATGCAACATAAGGATTATGGGTATTCCCGAGGGAGAAGAAAGGGGAAAAGAAGCAGAGAGTTTGTTCAAAGAAATAATAGCTGAGAACTTCCCAAACCAGGGGAAGGAGCTGGAAATACAAGTGAATGAAGTCAACAGATCTCCTAAAGATTATATCAACATAAAAACACCCTCTCCAAGGCATATAACAGTAAAGCTGGCAAAAGTCAATGACAAAGAAAAGATATTAGGGGCAGAAAGACAAAAAACAAAAAACACAAAAAATAACATATAAAGGAATCCCAATCAAGCTCTCAGCCAATTTCTCAGCAGAAACTCTACAGGCTAGGAGAGAGTGGAATGATATATTCAAAATTCTGACAGACAAAAACTTTCAGCCAAGAATACTTTATCCAATGAAAATATCATTCAGATATGATGGAGAAATAATAACTATCCCAGATAAACAAAAGCTAAGGGAGTTCATTGTCACAAGACCCCCACTACAAGAAATGCTCAAGAAGGGCCTCAGGCCTGAAAAAAAAAAAAAAACAGAAAGGGGATACAAAACTTTGAGCAAGGAAAAAAATAGGTAGACAAAATCAGAAAAAATTGCAGCTCTCTATTAAAATAGGTTAGCATTTAATCATAACATCAAAGATTAAGGGAAGGAAAACACCCAAAATAAATATAACCTCATCACTTTAAACACAAACTCACAAAACAAGATGGAATGAAATGTGACAATAACAACTTAGAAGAGGAAGGGGAAAGAGATGGAATCGACTTAGTCTATGGAAATAAGAAGCCATCAGAAAATGGACTATCTCAGCTATGAGATTTTTTATACAAACCTCATGGTAACCACTAAACAATAAACAGAACAGAGACACATATGACAAATAAAGAGAAATCTAAGAAAATCATCATACAGAACTACCAAACTGAATTGGTAGTCCAAAACACATGGGATGAGAAACAAAGCAAATGCAAAAGAACTGGAAAATGAGTGAGAAAATAGCAACATTAAGCCTTCATATATCAATAATAACTCTAATTGTAAATGGACTGAATTCTCCAATCAAAAGACACAGAGTGGTGGGATGGATTAAAAAAGAAAATCCAACAACATGTTGCCTCCAGGAAACACATCTCAGCTCTATAGACAAACACAGGCTAAGAGTGAAAAGATGGAAGACAATGCTCCACACAAATGGCAAACAAAAGAAAGCAGGTATTGTCATACTTATACCAGACAAAGTAGACTTCAAGATAAAACAGGTAATGAGAGACAAAGAGGGGCAATATATAATGATAAAAGGGACATTCCAACAAGAAGACATATCACTTATAAATATATAGGCACCCAACACAGGAGCACCAAAGTACATAATGTAACTATTAAAAAACCTAAAAGGAGATATTAACAACAACACAATAGTAAGGGATCTTAAACACCCCACTTACATCAATGGAAAGATCATCCAGACAGAAAGTCAATAAGAAAATAGCAGACTTAAATGAAAAACTAGATGAGACAGACTTAGATATATAGAGAGCACTCCATCCAAACACAGCAGATTACATGTTCTTCTCAAGCGTGCCTGGAACATTCTCAATGATAGACCACATGTTGGGAAACAAGGCAAGCCTCTATAAATTTAAGAAGATTGAAATCATAACAAGCCTCTTTTCTGATCATAATGCTATGAAACTAGAAAGTAACTACAAGGAAAAAACTGGGAAAGTGACAAAGATGTGGAGACTAAACAACATGCTCCTGAACAACCAATGGATCATTGAAGAAATTAAAGGAGAAATCAAAAAAATCTGGAGACAAATGAAAATGAAAATACACCATACCAACTCATATGGGATGCAGCTAAAGTGGTCCTGAGAGGGAAATTCAAAGCAACACAGGCCCACCTTAACAAACAAGAAAAATCCCAAATAACCAGCCTTAAACTACACCTACCAGAATAAGAAAAAGAAGAACAAAATTGAAAGAAAAAAATCAGTAGAAAGGATCAATGAAACTAAGAGCTGGTTCTTTGAGAAGATAAACAAAACTGACAAACCATTAGCCAGACTCACTAAGAAAAAAAAATAGAAGTCTCAAATAAATAAAATTGGAAATGAAAGAGGAGAGACTACAACGGACACCACAGAAATACAAAGGATTATAAGAGAATACTATGAAAAACTATATGTTAACAAATTGGACAATCTAGAAGAAACAGATAAATTCTTAGACTCATACAACCTCCCAAAACTGAATCAAGAAGAAACAGACAATCTGAACAGACCAATCACAAGTAAAGAGACTGAAAAGAGTACAAAAACCTCCCCAAAAATAAAAGTCCAGGACCAGATGGCTTCTCTGGAGAATTCTACCAAACATTCAAAGAAGAGTTAATACCTATCCTTCTCAAACTACTCCGAAAAATAGAGGAAGATGGAACACTTCCTAACACATTCTACAAGGTCAATGTCACCCTGATACCAAAGCCAGACAAGGACAACAGGAAGGAAAACTACAACCAATATCACTGATGAACATAGATGCAAAAATCCTCAACAAAATATTGGCAAATCAAATACAGCAATACATTAAAAAGATCATACACCATGATTAAGTGGGATTTATATCAGAGACACAAGGATGGTTTGACATCCCCAAATCAATCAGTGTGATACACCACATTAACCAAGCAGGAATAAGAACCACATGATCATCTAAATAGATGCAGAGAAATCATTTGACATGATACAACATCCATTTATGATAAAAACTCTCAACAAAATGGGTATGGAAGGAAAGGACCTCAACATAATAAGGCCATATATGACAAACCCACAGCCAACAACATACTCGATGGGGAAAAATTGAAAGCCATTCCTCTGAGAATAGGAACAAGACAAGGGTGCCCACTCTCGCCACTCTTTTTCAATATAGTCCTGGAGGTTTTGGCCAGAGCAATTAGGCAAGAAAAAGGAATAAAAGGAATCCAAATAGGCAACAAGAAAGAGAAACTCGCACTGTTTGCAGACAACATAATTTTATATACAGAAAACCCTAAAGAATTCATCAGAAAACTATTAGAAATAATCAACAACTATAGCAAAGTTGCAGGGTACAAAATCAACTTACAAAAATCAGTTGCATTTCTATACTCTAATAACAGAAAAAGAACTCAAGAAGACAATCCCATTTACAATAGCAACAAAAAGAAAAAAATATCTAGGAGTATATTTAACCAAGGTGGTGAAAGACCTATACAATGAAAACTATAAGACATTATTGAAAGAAATCGATGCGATATACCGAAATGGAAAGACATCCTATGCACATGGATCAGAAGAATAAACATAGTTAAAATGTCAATGCATGACTTCAAAATATACTACAAAGCTAAATAATTAACAGCATGGTACTGGTACAAAAACAGACACACAGATCAACGGAGCAGAATTGAAAGCATAGAAATAAAACCAAACATCTATGGACAGCTAATCTTCAACAAAGGAGCTAAATACATTCAGTGGAGAAAGGAAAGTCTCTTCAGTAAACGGTGCTGGGAAAACTGGACAGCCACATGCAAAAGAATGAAAGTAGACCATCTTCTTTCGCCAGATACAAAAATTAACTCAAAATAGATCAATGACTTGAAAGTAAGACCTGAAACTATAAAACTCCTGGAAGAAAATATAGGCAGTACACTCTCTGACATTGGTCACAGAGGGATCTTTTCGAATTCCATGTCTACACAGACAAAGGAAACAGAAGAAGAAATAAACAAGTGAGACTTCATCAGACTAAAGAGCTTCTGCAAGGCATATGAAACCACAATCAAAATGAAAAAACCCACCAGCTGGGAGAAAGTATTTGCAAAGCATATATCTGACAAGGGGTTAATCTCCATAATATATAAAGAACTCACACAACTCACCAACGAAAAAACAAACAACCCGATCAAAAAATGTGCAGAGAATATGAACAGACAATTTTCCAAGGAAGACATACAGATGGCCAATAGGCACATGAAAAGATGTTCAACACCACTAATCATCAGGGAAATGCAAATCCAAACAACACTAAGATGTCACCTTACACCTGTTAGAATGGCTGTAATCACCAAGACAAAAAATAAGAAATGTTGGAGAGGTTGTGGAGAAAAGGGAACCCTCATACACTGCTGGTGGGAATGCAAACTGGTGCAGCCTCTATGGAAAACAGTACGGAGATTCCTCAAAACATTAAAAATAGAAATACCTTATGATTCAGCTATACCACTACTGGGTATCTATCCAAAGAACCTGAAATCAGCAATCCAAAGAGGTTTATGCACCCCTATGTTCATTGCAGCATTATTCATTATCGCCTAGAAGTGGAAGCAACCTAAGTGTCCCTTGACTGATGATCGGATAAAGATGTGGTGTATATATATATATATATACAGTGGAATACTACTCAGCAATAAAAAAAGACAAAATCATCCTATTTGCAACAATGTGGATGGACCTTGAGGGTATTATGTTAAGCGAAATAAGCCAGACAGAGAAAGACAAAAACTGCATGATTTCACTCATATGTGGAAGATAAACTGATACACAGACAGAGAGAACAGTTTGGTGGTTACCAAGGGGAAGGGGGTTGGGGGGTGGGCACAAGGGGGGAAGGGATGCATTTATATGGTGACTGACAAACAATAATGTACAAGTAAAAGTTCACAATGTTATAAACTATTATGACATCAAATAAATAAATAAATAAACGAGAGCATTTCTACAAAGTATGCAAGGTATATGTGTGTGTGTGATCTCATTTTTTAAAGTGATGAACAAAATTCCTCTCTCTATATATATATGTGTGTATACACATTAGGCAGAAGAGGGATACACAGTACGTTAAGAAAAAAAGACTGCATAAAAATATGACCATAATTTCACATGTATGTAAAATAAAAATAAGATCTAAGAAAATGAAGAATATGAAAACTAGAGAGTTTATATCTAAGTTGATTATGACTAACGTAATAAATTATTCCCTGATGAATTCTTTGATGGTTTCCCATTAATTACAGTGGGGGCTGGGGAGGGTGGGATGCATATTTCTTGGCAAGAGTTATATATTCCTCCATGATCAGGTTCTACTTTTCTCACATTCCCAGTATATATTCTACATTCCATCTACAGTTGTGTATCACTTAACAATGGGAATATATTCTAAGAAATGCATCGTTAAGTGATTCGGTTGTTGTGGGGACATCGCAGAGTGTACTTACACAAACCTAGATGGTATAGCTTACTTCACAGGCTATATAGTACTAAGCTGTATAGCACTAACCTTATGGGACCACCATCATATATACGGTCCATCATTGACTGAAATGTCGTTATGCGGCACATGACTGTATTCTAAACAACCTAGCATTTACTGGAATGCCCTGTGCTACTTCACATTCCTGTGCCTTTATACATGGTATGTTCATTGTCTGAAATGTCCTTTTTTCATTTCTTTGCATGTTGAACTCTTACTTAAAAATCTTATGAGTAAGATCTAGTCATATAAATATAAAAATATATAATAAGCATCAAGTAAGTGTTACAGGAGTTCAGAGTCCTGATTAGGGTAGTCAGGAAAAGCAAGTATTTGAATTAGGTCTTGAAAGATTAGCACTTTAATAGAAGTGAGGAGAGAAGGTATTCCAAGTAGGGAGAAAGGACAAAAGCCAAGATATATGGGTGGTATACAGTGCAAGACATCTTTAGGAGGCAGTGCCTGGTACATAGTGGATATGTGGTAAATAATTGTGGATAGGTAAATGGATGGATTTACAATCAGGGAAACAGCAAGTTATAAGATGGGAAAATTGGAATGGGGCTAGATAAATGAGAGTCTTAAATATGTAGCAAAGGCACCTAAAATCTATCCTGGATTCTTCAAGCAGGAGTATGTGTACCTAATGTGACACTAGAAAGCCCAGGATAAACTTGAAGCATCTTTCTGACTCATCAACTTTATTTGAAAATTTAAAGAATTAAGTAATTTAAGTGATATCTAATTTTTTGTGTGTGTGTGTGAGGAAGATCAGCCCTGAGCTAACATCCATGCCAATCCTCCTCTTTTTGCTGAGGAAGACCGGCCCTGAGCTAACATCTATTGCCAATCCTCCTCCTTTTTCTCCCCAAAGCCCCAGTAGATAGTTGTATGTCATAGCTGCACATCCTTCTAGTTGCTGTATGTGGGACGCCGCCTCAGCATGGCCCAAGAAGCGGTGCGTCAGTGCACACCCAGGATCCAAACACGGGCCGCCAGTAGCGGAGCGTGCGCCCTTAACCGCTAAGCCACGGAGCCGGCCCCAGTGATATCTAATTTTAAACATTATTATATTACACAAACAGATGAATTATGGAGTGGGAAATAAAATTTGTGTGAATTTTTAAGATAAAACAGGAGATTTAAAAGAAATGTTGAGCTTGTGGTGCTTTCAGCGATACTACCAAGTCTAGTGGTTGTTTGTTTATATCTCTTGCTGACAGTGGAAATGTAGAGTCATGAAAGGGATCTGAGCAAGGTAGTGACAGGATTAAAGTGATGATTTACTTATATTAATCTAGCAGCAGGATGCTGGCTGGCCTAGACCGGGGAGAAGATTAGAAATCTGTATCCTAGGTAGAGAACTATTGCAACAACCCAGAACGGTAGCTATTAGAATGGAAAGAAGCTTGACAACTCCATTAATGAACTTAGCTATTTTAACTTAGCTAATTTTAATATTGCAACCCTTGCAATGTATTAGAATTGATTCAGTGATACTAGACTTTCTTCACCTCGAGAGGCAGTTTACTGCTGGTTAAGTACCAACTCTGGTGCCAGAATGCTTGGGTTTAAATTTTGGCTCAGATACTTAACTCGTTGTGTGATTTTGTACAAATTACTTAACTGTTCTATACTTCTGTTTCCTCATCTGTATAATTGGGATAATGATAATAGTAGCTAGTAGCTGCTTCACCGGATTGCTGTGAGAATTAAATGAGTTAATATAGGCATACCTCACTTTATTGTGCTTTGCTTTGTTGTGCTTTGCAGATACTGTGGTTTTTACAAATTGAAGGTTTGTGGCAACCCTGCACTGAGCAAGTCTATCAGAGCCATTTTTCCAATAGCATTTGTTTACTTCCTGTCTCTGGGCCACATTTTGGTAATTCTTACAATATTTCAAACTCTTTCATTATTATATTTGTTACGGGGATCTGTGATCAGTGACCTTTGATTTTTCTATTGTAATTATTTTGGGGCACCAGGAACTGTGCCCATATAAGATAGCGAACTTAATTGATAAATATTGTGCGTTCCAACTGCTCCACTAACTGGCTGTTCCCCATTCTCTCTCTCTCTCTCCTTGGGCCTCCCTATTATCTGAGACACAACAATATTGAAATTAGGCCAATTAATAGCCCCACGATGGCCTCTAAGTGTTCAAGTAAGAGGAAGAGTTGCATGTCTCTCACTTTAAATCAAAAGCTAGAAATGATTAAGCTTAGTGAGGAAGGCATGTAAAAAGTTGAGGCAGGGCAAAAGCTAGGCCTCTTGCACTAAACAGTTAGCCAAGTTGTGAATGCAAAGGAAAAGTTCTTGAAGGAAATTAAAAGTGCTACTCCAGTGAACACATGAATGATAAGAAAGTGAAACTGCCTTATTGCTGGTATGGAGACAGTTTTAGTGGTCTAGATAGAAGATCAAACCAGCCACAACATTCCCTTAGCCAAAGCCTAATCCAGAGCAAGGCCTTAACTCTCTTCAAACCTATGAAGGCTGAGAGAGGTGAGGAAGCTGCAGAAGAAAAGTTGGAAGCTGTCAGAGGTTGATTCATGAGGTTTAAGGAAAGAAGTTGTCTCCATAACATAAAAGTGCAAGGTGAAGCAGCCAATGCTGATGCAGAAGCTGCAACAAGTAATCCAGAAGATCTAGCTAAGATAATTATGAAGGTGTCTACACTAAACAACAGATTTTCAATGTAGACAAAACAGCCTATATTGGAAGATTCCAAATAGGAATTTCATGGCTAGAGAGAAGTCAATGCTTGGCTTCAAAGCTTCAAAGGACAGGCTGACTCTCTTGTTAAAGGCAGCTGGTGACTTTAAGTTGAAGGCAATGCTTGCTTACCATTCTGAAAATCCTGGGGTCCTTAACAATTATGCTAAATCCACTCTGCCTGTGTTCTATAAATGGAACAACAAAGCCTGGATGACAGCACATCTATTCACAACATGGTTTACTGAATATTTTCAGCCCACTGTTAAGATCTACTGCTCAGAAAAAAAGATTCCTTTCAAAATATTACTGCTCCTTGACAATGCACCTGGTCACCCAAGAGCTCTGATGGAGATGTACAGGAAGATTAATGTTGTTTTCATGCCTGCTAACACAATACCCATCCTTGCATCCCATGGATCAAGGAGTCATTTCGACTTTCAAGTCTTATTATTTAAGAAATACATTTTGTAAGGCTATAGTTGCCAGAGACAGTGATTCCTCCAATGGATTTGGGCAAAGTCAATTGAAAACTTTCTGGAAAGGATTCACCATATTCTAGACGCCACTAAGAACATGGGAAGAGGTCAAAATATCAACATTAACAGGAGTTTGAAAGAACCAGATTCCAACCTCATGAATGACTTTGAGGGGTTCAAGACTTCATTGGAGGAAGTATGTGCCAATGTGGTAGAAATAGCAAGAGATCTAGAATTACAAGTGGAGCCTGAATATATGACTGAATTGCTGCAATCTCATGATAAAACTTTAACAGATGAAGAGTTGCTTCTTATGGATGAGCAAAGAAAGTGGTTCCTTGAGACAGAATCTACTCCTGGTGATGATGCTATGAAGATTGTTGAAATGACAACAAAGGATTTAAAACAGTACATAAACTAGTTGATAAACAGTGGCAGAGTTTGAGAGGATTGACCCCAATTTTGAAAGAAGTTCTACTGTGGGTAAAATGCTATCAAACAGCATCGCATGCTATGAAGAAATTGTTCGTGAAAGGAAGAGTCAATCGATGTGGCAAACTTCATTATTGTCTTATTTTAAGAAATTGCCACAGCCACCCCAAACTTCGGCAACCGCCACTCTGATTAGTCAGCAGCCATCAACATCAAGGCAAGACCCTCTACAAGCAAAAAGATTACCATTCACTGAAGGTTCAGACAGTGGTTAGCTTTTTTTTAGCAATGAAGTCTTTTTTAATTAAGGTACATACATTGTTTTTTTAGACATAATGCTATTGCACACTTAATAGACTACAATATGGTGTAAATATAACTTTCATATGCACTGGGAAACCAAAAAATTCATGTGACTCACTTTATTGGGATATTTGCTTTATTGTGGTGGTCTTAGAACCAAATCTACAATATCTGAGGTATGCCTGAAGTAAAGCACTTAGAATAGTGCCTGGCACAGTAAACACTATTTAAGTGTTAGCTACTATAATTACTATTATTATTTTTATTTTTTATATTGACGCTCATCTTTCCTGAGATTTTAAATTCCCAGGAATTAGGGAGATCTATAGTGTGAGTGTATATTCTCTAATTCTGTGATGGTTTTGGAAAAATCCCTAAATCCTAGAATATCAGCCAAGAGACTGATGGGAGCATTAAAAACATTATAGGCTGGGTCAGTTCATCAGTATATTTGTACTGCAGGGGAGCAAAATGTGCCACCCTAAAATGTGTCTTTTTGGCAAAGGGATTATTTTAGGCTGATTACTTTTAAGAAACAGAAGACTCAGGAAGTTTTTCTTTTTATTTATTTATTTATTTATTTATTTACTTACTTACTTACTTAATCTATTTTCGCTGATGAAAATTCACCCTGAGCTAACATCTGCGGCCAATCGTCCTCTATTTTTTTTTTTTTTTAATATGTGGGTCACCGCCACAGCATGGCTGATGGTGGTGGAGGTCCGTGCCTAGGATCTAAACCTGTGAACCCAAGCCACCGAAGTGGAGTGTGCTGAACTTAACCACTATGCCACTGGGCCGGCCCCAAGTTTTTCTTTTTATGTCCCCCATTAACTGTCTAAAAGAATTTAGATAAAAGGCCTGCTCCAGGAAGAGAGCTATCACCAGAGATAACTACAAAGAATATGAACTAGGCGTGGTAGTCTGGGGGGACCTTAGCAAGCAAGGCTTGCTTGTTCAAAGACCTCTCTGTGTCCCTTTGTCTCTGCATGGCATGGCAAGCATTTATTTACCAAACATTTGTTCTTCTCATCTTCTTGTAAATTGTCTTCCTCCCTTTGATGTACCAGACACCTACCTTCTTCTCCTTTGCTCAGGATAGCATATAAGCCTCAATTGCCTGACTGCCTGTGGGTCTCATATGCTTATGGGGCCCCTGTTTATATGTAAATAAATTTCTTTATCTCCTGTTAATCTGTCTTATGTCAATTTGATTATTAGACCAGCCAAAGAACCTTGAAGGGTAGAAGGAAAATTTTTCCTCCCCTATAGTACTCTGTTGCCCCTTCCTTACTATTAAAAAGTCTCTTTTGAGTTTGATAATCTCTTTTAAAACGGTCCACAGCAAGTGTTTCCGACACCTAATAAGATTATATTTATTTGATAAAAGTAAATATTTTGTTAAAATTAATTGTTGGTAACAAAAAATAGAGAAAAATGTATCCAAATCTACTCAGAATGAGCAAAGTCAATGATATGCTATATATTATGGTATGTTACACTGCTTGGATAGGTTTTATTAAATTGAATCATATGGAATTTCCCATATCCAATCATATTTTACCTATAAAAATAACAAGTTCATATGATTCAACCTAATATTTCCTTAAATGTACTTTGGACAAAGAAACATTCTTTTATTTTTCTTAATCAAATTCTTTACTTTTCTTTGTTAGTTAAAAGAAATGATGTGGACAAATAAGTCAGCAATATCAAACAAAATCATTTACATAAAATAACAGTCTGGAACTTGGAAAACTCTTTGTCTCTGCCTTTAATCTCTAATTCCTCCCCTTGCTCCTGCTGCACTGTTGTGGTAAGCAGGCTGGCCTAATGGTGGCCTTACAGACTTCTTCCTACCAACTTTGCATATATTAGCCACCAAATGCCTTGCCTTTGTTTGGGATACTGCTTTTTTAAGTATGCTTGGAAAGACTTTCTGGAAGGGCAAATTTATTCTTCAGAAACTTAAAGGCCTTTGACTCTACTAATGAATGAAAAACTAAATTGTTTGTTTGATTTACCACTGAATGCCTTTTGTAACAATTTGGGGGATTTGCTAAAATTTAGAAGGTCACACTTATTAAAATCAGTAGCAGCTCTAATTATTTGGCTGACCATCTGCAATCTGGACATCTGCAATTATTATTTCACTCTCTAAGACCAACTAAGAATACAAATAGTATCTTCAAACTTAATTTTAGTTTTAAATAACTTGAAATAAAGACATAAAATATATATAATAATATATAAAATAATATAAAGACACATTGTTAGCACATGTTTTAATGTACTATATCTTTTTTTAGTTGTCATTTTTAGTTCTGAAAGACTAAAATGAAAGCTACCCCAACTCTTCAAAAAAACAAAACAAAACCAGAACTGCTTTAATACCTGGATATCAAAAGAATCCAATCTAAGTTATACATCCATATGAAATTAAATGGACTTGATAAATATTTAAGTGTCTTTATTAGCAATAGCTATTATTCTTATAACTATAACTTATAACTATAATAGTTATTATTCTTCCAACAAGAAATGTGGAAAAAATATTGCCCTGGCCTGTTCTGCGTCTTAGTTAGCTTCAAAGGTTAAAGGGCTGTCTGGTGGGAGACAGAAGGTCTTCACTCTGGATTGCTACAAAAGGAAAAATTTAGGATTAGTAGGAGGACACGGCCAGGAGGCAGGGTTCAGCTTGGAACTATATTGAATCTCTTAATTCTATGAGCAAAGCTCAAATCCAAGTGAAATCACCAGTATTTCCTCACCTCCAATTTATTCTTCATGCCATAGTACTTTTTTCAAAATACAAATCTGAGCATAACACCTGCCAGTTAAAAACCTTCAGGACCTTTACATTTTCCTTAAACTTAAAATAAAAATGTCTTCACATGGTCTTGTAGAGCTGGTATGATCCAGTTACTTAATTCCTCTAACAACTTTCTATCCATTGACACCTTACACCAATTAGCTCACTATCTTCTGGACACACTGTCCCTTCAGTCTCTGGTATTCTCTATGTTCCTTCCAGCCACATGGCTTCCTGCCTAGAATGTTCTTTCCTTCTCTTTTGGCAGAGTTAACCGATATTCTACTGGCAAATAACTACATGACAGTTATTATTTATTGCTATATTGGCCTGTGAATGAAGTGCTATGGAAGGTACAGAGAGGTGATTATTCTATTAAGTGTCCCTGTATCTTACCAATAATAGAAACCAACTCAGTATAATTTCAGCAGAAAATAAATTTATTAAAAGATAGAAAGCTGTAGAATCAGCTTGGGAGGCTACCTAGCCAGGAAAAGAGGCTGCAGTGTGCAATGCTCCTACTTGGAAGCGGCAAGCTAGATGCTGCCACTAGAATAACTTTTCTGTTATAATTGGAAACTGGAAGGAGCTGCCACTGCTACTACTACCTTTTCCAGAAATGGAGTTTGTGGTCTCTATTTTTTTAACGTCTCTAGTTTTTGCTTCAAAGACTGTGGTGGGTATGCCTGATTGAGCATGACTGCTCAATGTGTGAGGAAGACTGAGAAAGTAAGTAGTTGTCATTTTGAGCCTCTAAGGTAGGAACTATCTCTAGTTCAGAAGGTAAGGGACCCCCTAAGCACAGAAAGAGGGCTCCGATACTAGTTAACCAGAAACAACAACATACATCGACTGGATTAAGAATGGAGACAGAAGTGAGGAAAACTTTTCAGAGATAGTAGTATTTTAATTAAGTCTCTTTCTCTCTCTCTTTTGTTTTTAAAGTAAATATTATTTTATTTTATTTTTTTTGAGGAAGATTGGCCCTGCTCTAAAATCTGTTGCCAATCTTTCTCATTTTTTCTTTTTTCTCACCAAAGCCCTAGTACATAGTTGTGTATCACAGCTGTAGGGTTGTAGCTCTTCTATATTGGATGCCGCCTCAGCATGGCTTGATGGGCTGTGAGTAGGTCTGCACCCAGGATCCAAACCGATGAACCTAGGGCCACCGAAGCAGAATGTGCGAACTTAACTGCTATGCCACTGTGTCAGCCCCTCTTTTTTTTTCTTTTGGCTTTCGTTGAGCAAGATTTTGTGAGGCAAAGTGAAAGCAAGTGATAGGGAGGACGCTGCAGGGAGAGAAAAGAGAACAGCAATGGTTCTTCTGTAGTTGTAGAATCGACTGAGGAGCTTTTAAAAAAATCATCACACACAAAGATTCTGATTCAATAGGAGTGGGCTGGGGCCCTGCCATGTCATGTTACGAGCAAGATATTGTTGCAATCACTTGTTAAGCATCTCTGATAGCAAAAGCATGGACATGTGAAAGAAATGATATGCTTGGAGAAAGTAACAAGTTACTGACCCAGTATAAGTGGAGCATAGGCAGAAGATCAGAGACAAGGCAACACAGGTAAACTGTGGCCAAACAGGAAAGGTTATTCTACTAGCTACCAGACATTTTTGAAAATGGGAATGATACAATATAGAAACTTATTAACCCTGCATGTGGGTGAAATGTAATGTAACACTTCAGTGAACAATAGGAAATGACTGGATATAAGTTATTAAATAAAATAGAACAAATATCCTCCCCAAAATGGAATAAAACTGAGCCTTTTATGTATCTTGTACTGTTGCCTGAAGGCTTAATCAAGCAGTAGATTGAGAAAATCTTTTCCTCTCGTTTTTTTTGGGTGGGTCAAATTAGAGTACAGGATTAGTAGTCAATAGAGACTGAGTGGGGAGAAGTAAGAACTCTTAAAATTCTTTTTCTTTTCTTTTTTTTTTTTGTGAGGAAGATCAGCCCTGAGCTAACGTCCGATGCCAATCCTCTTCTTTTTGCTGAGGAAGACTGGCCCTGAGCTAACATCCGTGCCTGTCTTCCTCCACTTTATATGGCATGCCGCCACAGCATGGCTTGACAAGCAGTGCGTCAGTGTGCACCAGGGATCCGAACCTGCAAATCCTGGGCCGCCGCAGTGGAGGCGTGCACTTAACTGCTTGCGCCACAGGCCCAGCACCGAGAACTCTTAAAATTCTTTAACTCTTTAAACTCTTAAAATTTAACTTTAGAACTTGTAAAATTCTAAAGAACTTTAGACAAAGTTCTTTAAGCAGAGGACAGAGCAAAGCTCACTTTTGCCAGGGGAGCTCTGGAAAGAGAATGGCTGCTGGAAAAGGAAGGTGGGCCTGTCCTGGGTTAACTGGGGGATAGAGAAAGGGGAAAGTTTTCCCATCCCTCCTTTGTCACACTGAGTATGGATGGAGGCAGTAACATGGCAAAAAATGAGATTGGCTATGACCCAGAATTGCTTATTCCCTTTCCTTGCATATGACCTACAAAGTGTCATCTATATAAATGGGTGATCTTTTTTTTTTTTTTTTTTTTTTTAAAGATTTTATTTATTCAGTTTTTCCCCCCAAAGCCCCAGTAGATAGTTGTATGTCATAGGTTCACATCCTTCCAGTTGCTGTACGTGGGACTCGGCCTCACGTTGGACGGAGAAGTGGTGCCTCGGGGCGCGCCCGGGATCCGAACTCGAGCCGCCAGCATCAGAGCGCGCGCACTTAACCGCTAAGCCACGGAGCCGGCCCTAAATGGGTGATCTTAAATTAGGTTGTACCTATCCATACATGTTGGCTCTAAGTCTACACATATATTATTGATATTTGGGGATGCTGTCATTCATTGATGTATAGTGTGCAGAGTGGCTTGTGGCATGATGATGCTGATTTCTAGAGCTATAACCGATATACTGATAAATCACACAGTAATAAAGATCCTTCTGAAAAGAAAAGAGAGGTTGATGGGATACTATCCAAAAGTTAATAACCCGGATCCACTTCTGGAATGGATAAGGAGTGAGGACCTCATCAGTGAAACAACTGTAACTGGTAAAAATTATAAAAATACAATCATTTAAAATTTCTGGAAATTGTCCTAAGGGTACAAAGCAAATGAAACACTTACGCAAGATAATCTTCTAAATCTTAGTAAGAACAGCGGTGGTCTGTGGCACTTGAGTCATGACCCACTCCCTCTCTCACTCCTGCCCACCAGCTCAGCAAGACAGAGGTTCCACTCCAGGTGGGTGTGGTCAAGGGCTCCCAGCTCCCAGTCAAGGGCTATGGTATCTCCCAGAGAGGGGTAAGTCACCAACATTGCTCATGACCCCAGCTATCGGTTGCAGAGACTAAATTCCAACAAGAACAGCTAAGAGATCAGAGGCTCCCTTCCTGTACCCAGCCCTCTCTGAAACAGCATAAGTTTTACTCCAGGTAAGGTAGGCTGGGAACACTGGGGCTTCAATCATCCTTGCCTCAGCTCAGTCTTAGGGCAAAAGTTCCACACCAGGAGGGGTGAGCCAAGAAGATCAGAAAGTACTGCCTTGACAATCACCTGCTCATAAAACAGGAGTGTCACTCCAAAAAAGTGGGCCGCTGTCCCTGTCCTCAGCTTCAGAGCAGTGGCTCGGAGATTTTGCCCAGGGGAAGAGGCAGGCCATAAAAACAGAGAGCTCCAAAGCTCTCCCCAAAAGAACTGACTTTATGTAGAACAGAGTATGGGAAAGTTCAAGCTTAAGGGTGCTCTTGAAACAATGGAGATTTTGCTGTTAAGCAAGGAAGAGGAGGCTAGTAACTCCATGAAAGAAATAAGCTAAATGATAGGCCACGTTAGTTAGTGAACAATAGGAAATGACTAAATTTATCAGTTATTAAACAAAACAGAAAATACTCCCAAGAAAATGGAGGGTATTTACCAGAGAAAACCCAGGGAAGAGAGGTAAGAAGAGTCTTTCTGGGGTCAGAACAAACTGTAAAGAATGACTTCAAAACCTATTCTAGCAAAGGGGCCAAAATTTATCTGACTATGGAGTAATTTGTGTCTTTGGGTCTTATCAAAAACAATAGAGCATTCCACTGGCAATGAGGGGTGCTTAACAGACATGTGAGATAACAACAGAAGCAGACTGCAGATGAGAGATCAGGGAAAGAGACAGTCAGAGAGAGCTCTGCTATAAATACTGTCATTCCAGGATGACCATGTGCATGGGCAAGTCTGTACTCTCTGAGAATATTATCAGAAGCTTAACACAGTGGGGGAAATAGACTTCACTAAAATAGCCCAGCTAAGTATTAAACAAAAAACAAAAAACAACAAAAGGTCCCATGAGAGAGGATCAGTATCAAGAGTTGACATAAAATACTATCTAAAATGTCCAGTTTTCAATAAAAAAATTAAAAGACATGCAAAAAACAAGAAAGAATGACCCACACACAGGAAAAAAGTGAAGAGAAACTGCCTGTGAGAGAGCTCAGATGTCAGAGAACAAAGACTTCAAAGGAGCCATTATAAATATGTTCAAAGAACTAAAGCAAAAGTATGATGACAATGTTTCAACAGATACAGAATATCAATAAAAAGATAGAAATTATTAAAAAAAGAACCAAATGGATATTCTGGAGTTGAAAAGTATAATGATTGAAATAAGAAATTCACTAGAGGGACTCAAAGTAGATTTGAATTGGCAGAAGAAAGAATCAATGTGAACTTGAAGATAGATCAAGAAAGATTATGCAATCTGAAGAATAGAGAAAAAGAATGAAGAAAAATGAATAGAGCCTCAGAGAAATGGGGGACACCATTACACAGAGCAACATAGGCATAATCGGGAGTACCAGAAGGTGAGAAGAGAAAGAACTAGAAATAATATTCAAATAAATAATGGCTGGAAACTTCCTAAATTTGATGGAAAGCATTAATGACACAAAGAAAGCCACACTGAAACACCTTATAGCAAAAATGTTGTAAACAGAGACAAAGACAAACTTGAAAGCAGTAAGACAAAAAGGACTCATCACATAGAAGGGAAACCCAATACAGTCAGGCGTCACTTAATGACAGGGATACATTCTGTGAAATGAGTCGTTAGGCGATTTTGTCATTGTGCGAACATCACAGAGTGTACTTACACAAACCTAGATGGTATAGCCTACTACACACATAGGCTATATGGTACTAATCTTGTGGGACCACTGTCATATATGCAGTCCATTGTTGACCAAAATGTTATGCAATGCATGACTAAATTCAGAAGCGGACTCTCAAGAAACAATGAAGGCCAAAAGGCAGTGGGATGACATAATCAAAGTGCTAATAGAAAAAAACCCCAAACATCTGTCAACCAAAAACTTATCTCCACCAAAACTATTTTTCAAAAATGAAGGTGAAATAAACATGCTCCCAAATAAAGAAAAACTGAGAGAATTCACTGCTAGCATATCTACATTACAAGAAATACAAAAGAAAGTTGTTCAGGCTCAAAGCAAGTGACCCCAGGTGGTAATTTGACTCCAAACAAAAAAATAAAGAGCACCAGTATAGGTAATTATGGAATTACAAGAGAGCATAAATGCATATTTCTTCTCCTAACTGATTTAAAAAGGAATTGTAACAAACACACAGATAAGGAGAACAGATTGTTGGTTACCAGAAGAGAAGGGGTGGGGGAAGGGTGAAGGGGGTAAAGAAACATATATGTACAGTGACAGATGGAAACTGGACTTTTGCTGGTGAACATGATGCAGTCTATACAGAAGCTGAAATAGAATGATGTACATCTGAAATTTACACAATGTCATAAACCACTGTGTGACCTCAAAAAAATAATTTAAAAAAAAGAAATTGTACAAAACGATATTGTAGGATAACATAACATATTGTAGGGTTTCTAACATATACATTTCTTGTATAGAAATGTAGTATATTTGACAATAATAGCACAAAGGAGGAGGGGGGAGTAAGGACATGACAACAGATTGTAACTCAAATCCACAAGAACAAACGAAGAGAACCAGAAATGGTGAATAAGAAGGCTAACATAGCAAACTCTATAAATACATACTTGCTCTCTTTTCTTCTCTTAGCTTCTTTAAAAGACATAAAATTACACAAACTAATAATCATAACAATGCATTGTTAGGCTTGTAATGCACATAGATGTAAGTGTATAACAATAATAGCACAAAAAGGGAGAAGAGGAAATAGAGCTATATAGAAATAATATTTTTATCTCACTAGAATTAAGTTAGTATAAATCTGAAGTAGAAGCTGATAAGTTAAGATGTATATGGTTAGCCCTACAGCAATCAGTAAGAAAATAAAAAAATATATATGGTGAAAAAATCATTACAAGAACTAAAATAGTACATGAAAAAATACTTAATTCAAAAGAAAGCAGTAAAAGAAGAGAGGAACAAAAAAGATATGAGGCATGTTGAAAACAAAGAATAAAATATCAAACATAAATCTAAAATATCAATAACAATAAATGTGAATGGATTAAACAATCCATCAAAAGGCAGAGACTGCCAAACTGGATTAAAAACCAATATCCAATATATGCTATAGATGACACAGTTTAGATCCAAAGATACAAATACGTCGAAATTTTAAAAATGGAAAAAGCATAGATCATGCAAACAGCAACCTTAAGAAAGCTGAATAAAACAGATTTGAAAACAAAAACTGTTATGCGAGTTAAAAAGAGACATTTTACAATGATTAAAACATCAATCCATTGGAAAGATATAATAATTATAAACATACATGTACCTAACAATAGAGCCTCAAAGTACAAGAGGCATAACTGCCAGAATTGAAGGGAGAAACGACAATTCAACAATAATAGTTGGAGTCTTCAATATTCCACTTTCACTAATGGATAGAACAACCAGGCAGGAGATCAGCAAGGAAATAAAAGACAATATAAGCCAGCTAACTACACTTAACAGATATCCATAAAACACTCTACCCACCAATATCAGAATACATCTTCTTTTCAAGTGCACATGGAACATTATCCAGAATAGACCATATCTAGGGAATAAAAAAATTGCAATAAATTTAAAAGGACTGAAATCATACAAAGTATGTTCGCCAGTCATAATGGAATCAAATTAAAAATCAACAACAGAAAGAAATTTGAGAAATTCAAAAATATATAGATATTAAACAACACATTCTTCAATAAGCAATGGATCAAAGAAGAAATCAAAAGGAATAATAGAAAATATTTTAAGATGAATGAAAATACACAACATACCAAAACATATGGGATGAAGCTAAAGCAGTGCTTAGGGGACATTATAACTCTAAGCACCTATGTTAAAAAAGAAGAAAGATCTCAAATTAACAACCTAAACTTCCACTTTAAGACAGTGGAACAATAAGAGAAACTGAAAAAAAGAAGAAGGAAGGAAACAATAAAAATTAGAGTGAAAATAAACAAAATGGAGATGAGAACACCCATGAAACTAAAATTTGGTTCTTTGGAAAGATCAAAAAGATTGACAAACGTTTAGCAGAACTACCAAGAGAAAAAGAGAGAAGACTCAAATTACCAATATCAGAAAGGAAGGAGAGGACATTATTACTGACCTGCAAAAAAAAAAAGAGTATAAAGGAATACAAAATCAAAAAATTAGGTAACATAGATGATATATGGACAAATTCCTAAGAGATATTAAACTACCAAAACCAACTCAAGAAGAAATAGAAAATCTGAATAGACCTACAACAAGTAAAGAGATTGAATTAATAATTTAAAAATTTCCCACAATGTATCAATATACTTTCATCAATTGCAACAAATGTACCACTCTGTTGGGGGAATGTTAATAATGGGGGAGGCTATGCATCTACAGAGACAGGGAGTATATGGGAAATCTCTGTACCTTCCCCTCAATTTTGCTGTGAACCTAAAACTGCTTTAAAAAAATTGTCTTTATTAAAAAACCAAAAAACCACTTTCCACAAATAAAAGCCTAGGCCAGATGGCTTCACTGTGAATTCTATCAAACATTTAAAGAACAATTAATACCAACTCTTCATAAGCTCTTTCAAAACACAGAAGAGGAGAGAATACTTCTCAACTCATTCAGAAGCCATAATTACTCTGATACAAAAATTAGACAAAAACATCACAAGAAAAGAAAACTATAGATCCATATCTCTTATGAATTTAGATGCAAACATCATCAACTAAATAGTAGCAAACCAAATCCAGCAACATATGAAAAGGATCATATACCATGACTATGTGGAATTTATCCCAGGAATGTAGGGTTGGTTTAAAATCCAAAAATCAACTAATGTAATACATGTTATCAATAGAATAAAGACAAAAACCATGTCACCATCTCAATAGATGCCAAATAAGCATTTGACAAAATCTCTTAATGATGAAAATACTAAACAAATTAGAATTAGAAGGGAACTTCCTCAACCAATAAAAGGCATCTATGAAAAACCCACAGCTCACATCATACTTAACAATGTTAACAATGAGTGCTTTTCCCGTGCTCTTGGATTGCAAAAATTAACATAGTTAAGATGCCCATGCTTCCTAAAGCAATCTATAGATTTAATGAAATCTCTATCAAAGTTCCAACAACATTCTTCACAGAAATAGAACAAAGAATCCTAAAATTTATGTGGAACAACAAAAGACCCTGAATAGCCAAAGGAATCCTGAGAAAAAAGAACAAAGCTGGAGGTATCACATTCCCTGATTTCAAAATATACTACAAAGCTATAGTAACCAAAATAGCATGGTACTGACACAAAAACAGACACACAGATCAATGGAAAAGAATTGAAAGCCCAGAAATAAATCCACACATCTATGGACAGCTAATTTTCGACAAAAGAGCCAAGAACATACAATGGAGAAAGCAAAGTCTCTTCAACAAATGGTGCTGGGAAAACTGGACAGCCACATGCAAAAACTGAAAGTAGACCATTATCTTACACCATACACAAAAATTAACTCAAAATGGATTAAACATTTGAACGTAAGACCTGAAACCATTAAACTTCTATAAGAAAACATAGGAAGTACGCTCCTTGACATCGGTCTTCGCAACATACGTTCAAGCACCATGTCTGACTGGGCAAGAGAAACAATAGAAAGAATAAACAAATGGGACTATATCAAACTAAAAAGCTCTGCACAGCACAGGAAACCATCAACAAAAGGAAAAGACAACCTAACAAGTGGGAGAAAATATTTGCAAACCATATATCTGATAAGGGGCTAATCTCCAAAATATATAAAGAACTCATACATCTCAACAACAAAAAAACTAACAACCCAATTAAAAAACGGGCAAAAGAGAACAGACATTTCTCCAAAGAAGATGTACAGATGGCCAACAGGCACATGAAAAGATGTTCAACATCATTAACTATCAGAGACATGCAAATTAAAACTACAATGAGATATCACCTCACGCCCAGCAGAATGGCTATAATTAACAAGACAGAAAACAAGTGTTGGAGAGGATGTGGAGAGAAGGAAACTCTCATACCCCACTGGTGGGAGTGCAAACTGGTGCAGCCACTATGGAAAACAGTACGGAGATTCCTCAAAAAATTAAGAGTAGAACTACCATACGATCCAGCTATTCCACTGCTGGGTATTTATCCAAACAACATGAAAACACCAATGCGTAAAGATACATGTACCCCTGTGTTCAGTGCAGCATTATTCACAATAGCCAAGACTTGGAAGTAACCCAAGTGCCCATCAAGGGATGAATGGATGAAGAAGATATGGTATATATACACAATGGAATACTACTCAGCCATAAGAAATGATGAAATCCAGCCATCTGTGACAACATGGATGGACATTGAGGGTATTATGCTAAGTGAAATAAGTCAGAGGGAGAAGGTCAAATACTCTATGATCTCACTCATAAGTAGTAGATAAAAACAACAACAAACAAACACAGAGAGACAGAGATTGGATTGGTGGTTACCAGAGGGAAAGGGGAGAGGGAGGGGGGAGAAAGGGATGATTAGGCAATGTGTGCGGTGATGGATTGTAATTAGTATTTGGTAAACATGAGAACATGAGGTAATCTACACAGAAATAGAAGTATGATGATGTACACCTGAAATTTATACAATGTTATAAACCAAAGTTACCACAATAAAAATAAAGTTAAATTTAAAAAAGAATGAGTGCTTTTCCCCTAGATCAGGAAGAAGACAAAAGATGTCCATTCTCACCACTTTTTTTTTTTTGTGAGGAAGATCAGCCCTCAGCTAACATCCGATGCCAATCCTCCTCCTTCTGCAGAGGAAGATTGGCCCTGGGCTAGCATCTGTGCCCATCTTACTTTACTTTATATGGGACGCCGCCACAGCATGGCTTGACAAGAGGTGTGTTGGTGTGTGCCTGAGATCTGAACCTGCGAACCCCTGGCTGCCGAAGCGGAGCATGCGTAACTCAACTGCTATGTCACCGGGCCAACCCCCATTCTCACCACTTCTATTCAACATTGTCCTAGAGGTTGTAGCCAGGGAAACTAGGCAAGAAAAGTGAAATAAAAGGCTTCTAGTTTGGGAAAAAGTAAAACTATCTCTATATCAGATGATATGATCTTGTATATAGAAAATCTCAAAGAATTCTCTAAGAAACTATAAAAATTAATAAATGAGTTCAGCAAGGTTGCAGGATACAAGACCAATATACAAAAATCAGTTATATTTCTCCATATTAGCAATGAACAATCTGAAATGAAATTAAGAAACAACTCCATTTAAAATTCTATCAAAAGAATAAAATATTTAATAATAAATTTATCAAAAGAAGTGTAAACTTACATTCTAAACACTACAAAGCATTGTTGAAAAAAATTAAGACAAATAAATGGAAAGACATCTCATGCTCATGGATGAACCTTAATATTGCTAGATGGCAGTATACTCCAAGTTGATCTTTAGATTAAATGCAGTTCCTATCAAAATCATAGCTGGCTTCTTTGTAGAAACTGACAACCTGAACTTAAAATTTATATGGAAATTCAAGGGACTCAGAATAGCCAGAACAAACAATCTTGAAAATCAAGAACAAAGTTGGAGGACTCATACTTCCGTATTTCAAACATCTCAAAGCTACAGTAATGAAGACAATATGGTACTGGCATAAAGACATAGAGATCAATGGAATAAAACTGAAAACCCAAAAACAAACCCTGACATTTATAGCCAATTGATTTTCAACAAGGGTGCTAAGACAATTCAGGTGGGGAAAGAACAGTCTTTAAAACAAATGGTGCTATGACAAATGGATATTCATATTTAAAAAAATGAAATTAGGTCCATTCCTCATACCATACACAAAAATTAACTCAAAATACATCATAGACCTAAATGTAAAAGCTAAAAGTATAAAACTCTTAGAAGAAAATATAAGAATAAATCTTCTTGATCTTGGGTTAGGCAAATTCTTCAAAGATACACCACCAAAATCAGAAGTAACAAAAGAAAAAATAGATAAACTGTACACCATCAAAATTAAAAACTTTTGTTCTTAAAAGAAATGGGCTTTTGTTTAGAATATATAAAGAATCCTTAAAACAATAATAAAAAGACAACCCAATTAAAAATAGGCAAAGCATCTGAACAGACATTTCTTCAAGAAGATATACAAATGGTCAGCAAGCACATAAAAAGATTCTCAACATCATTTGACAGTAGAGATATGCACACCAACACCACAATCAGGTATCACTTTACATCCATTAGGATGGTTGTAATAAAATAAAACAGATAATAGCAAAGATGTGAAGAAATTGAAACCCTTATACATTTTTGGTAGACTGTAAAATGGTGCAACCACTTTGGAAAATAGTCTAACAGTTCCTCTAATGTTAAATATAGAGATATGACTCAGTAATTCCACACTTAGTTAAATATCGAAGAGCAATGAAAACATATGTTCACACAAAAACTTGTACACAAATGTTCACAGCAGCATTATTCATAATAGCTAAAAAGTAGAAAAATCTAAATGTTCATCAACTGATGAATGGATAAATAAAACTTGAATATCCATAAATGGAATATTATTAAGTAATAAAATGGAATGAAGCACTGATATATGCTACAAAATGAATGAACATCAAAAACATTTACCAAGTGAAAGAAACTAGTCACAAAAGACCACATATTATATGATTCCATTTACAAGAAATATCCAGAATAGGAAAATTTATGGAGAGAAAAAGTAAATTAGTGGTTGCCTAGGGTGGGGTGAGGGGAGAGCACAACTTGGGGGAAAATGAGGAGTTATTGTTAATGGGTACAGATTTCTTTTTCGGGTGAGGAAAATGTTTTCAAGTTGATTGTGGTGAAGGTTGCACAACTGTGTGACTATATTAAAAAGCATTGAATTATACATTATAATTGGGGAGATTGTATGATACTTGGATTATATGTCAATAAAGTTGTTACATATACTTTAAAAAGTTAATAGCCCAACTATACTAGTACGTGCAGACTATAAACAACAGTGCTTGAGCTAGAGCTCTGACATGAAGTGGGTTTCAGAAAATGAAGTTTTGTGCCAGAGAGGTTTGGACAACCCAAGTCAATGACATTAAAAAATACACGAGATAGATCATCAAGGAGTAGTCTGTTTTAAATTGAAGTAAAGCTTGACTCTGCTAGTTCACTAGTCTGTTCTTAAAACATGAGGTAGGACTCAGCACACATAATTAGGTCAAAGCTACGAGGAACCACTCTATCGGGTCTCAGAAGAAGGAAATGAAGAGCAAATAATGGGTAGTAAGGGTAGGAGTTCGGGGTTGCCACACAAAATGGATAGGCATTCGGCTTGGTCTCTGATGAGTCGAGAGAAGGCCTGTTAGGGTGTGTAAAGGAGACTGACGATTTGTACTGAGGCCTCTTTCATCTAGAAGGAGAAAGAGTCATGGCAGTGTGACCGTGAATTAGATGAGGTCCTCAGTACTTTAAAGTAGTTCTAGTTCTCCTTTTTTATTTTGAAGTTCCTAAAAACTGTTAAAAGGCAGAGTTCTCATTTTTAAAAAGTATGTCTTTCCCAAGAGAAATATGATTTAAGTATTGTTTCTTAGATATAAAAAAAAGCATCTTGTTTTTCCCATTCTAAAAATAATACATGGTTTTTATAGGACTATTAGAGAATACAAATGAGAAAGAAAACAGTTCTACCACTCAAAAACAAATCACCGTTAAACTGTTGACTTTTTTGCATCTCTTCTTCCAGACTTTCTTCCCTATGCTCTTTTTGTAAAGCAGTGATAATACTGTACCTAAATTTTATACATTTTTAACAAAAAAGTCCATGTTTCAACAAATCCTTTGCAACCTTATGCATAATAACATTATATTATTGCACTGTAATTTGCTTATTACCATTCACCATTGTTTTATCATTTAGATTTTTTCCAAATTTAATTACTTCAAATAATGTGGCAAAGTTTCCCTGGGATAATGCTTTTTCTAAACTCCTTTAGAAAAGATTTTCAGAAATTGGGTCAAAGGATAATAATATCTTTAGGCTTCTGGTATACATATATATCTTAATTGCTTTCCAAGAGTTCTACCAATTTATATCCACCAGCAGTGTAAGAAAACATCTGTTTCTGCATACTTTTATGAATATGTCATCTCACTCTCATGAGCATTATCATCTTAGAAAGTCTTTAGAGTATGAATCTGAAATTCCACTTACAATGTATATTGGAAG
Organism: Ceratotherium simum simum; assembly: GCF_057802395.1. NCBI lineage: Eukaryota > Metazoa > Chordata > Mammalia > Perissodactyla > Rhinocerotidae > Ceratotherium > Ceratotherium simum. The sequence continues at coordinate 30,815,379 of NC_141908.1, read as the reverse complement.
AAGAACCCAATATAAGTTTAGTAATAGGATTAATGGGTAATATTTGCTATAAAGGCTTTGCATAGTTTTGTGAAAGTAATGTACCATACATTAAATAAGAGTCAAGTTAATTTTTCTTATTCTGGAAAAGAATGGGTTTATCAGTGAAATCAAATAAAGATTTTGGCCATGTCTAATCTTAACAAGGTACTGTAGTAGAAGTTGGAGAGTATGGTGGATTATAAGAAGCTTATAGCTTGATTGGAAAGGTATAAGCACAAAAATAGTTCAATAGCAATATGAGATTTAAATAAGTTTCAGAAAATAGCAGAAGAGTTTTTCAAGGTTGGTATAAAATTATTTGTAATAAAAAGCAATATGGAAAATGAAGCTTCTAGAAGTTCAGAAGAGACAGAAATCACTTCAGGTTAGGATAAGATTTATTTCCTAATTACAGAACTTACCACATATACAGGAAACATAGAAAAGTCTTTGTCTTAACATTATTCAAAAGTCTTTGAACAATAAATGTCAGAATTTTAAATATTCTGATGTTTAATTAGTATTTATAAAATTTAGCCAGTAATATGGTCATTAATATCCCCCATTTCTGGAATACTGTTTTTTCTTTTTATTATTTATACTTCAAGACTCACTAGCTTGTGATAGATTGTACTAAATTCATTCCCGCGGGAGTGGTTAATTGCACTTGTGGTTCATCTAGTCCTGTCATCAGGGCTTTCTTTTTCCTGGTATGGATCTGTGCTTGGGGCATCTATCGTAATGCAATAGTGAGTCAACTGGTACCATGTTCTTTTGTCTAATATCTATTACACAGAAAAATATCTTTCTTGAATAGTAGAATATTATTCATGCTAAATAAATATCACTATCAACACTGGCAGCCCAGTTTAGTCAATGCTACGAATGAATTTCCATCTTATTATTCTGAAGAAATCAATTCACTTTTTTTCAAAGTCTGAAGTTTACACACACACACACACACACACACACACACACACATTTTTACGGTACTTAAAAAAAAATCATAGTTGATGAGTATATGTAAGATGGGGAAACTTTTACATTAAACTTGAAAAGCTTCAGAATCTGCCCACCCAGAAAGCCACAGTTCCACATCTAGAAGACTAAAAAGACAAAACAGGGAGTTCCAATTATCTGAATATTCATCACCCAAGCAAAAGTTCTCACAGCATAAAATACTGACTAATACGTGCATCACTTATTAATTGTTCCCTACTCAAATATTCTTCCCTGCTCAACACTAAAGAGCCTGTCCTTACCCATTATGATAAAAGTTTTGTTGGTCAGTCTTTCTTAATCATTGGATGTCGTAAATGTATCTGTTCTTTTGGGATGCTATTTATGGCTATAAATAATATAGTGAAATTGACTCAAAGTCAACACTGGGAAAAAGGCAAGATTTGACGAGATTAATGAAAGTGATATATAAACACTACTCAAATCACATATAAAGCCAGTTAGACTAGTTAAAATGTGAAATAGAGAAAATCAGCAAGGATTATGATTCAATGGGTGCTCCAAAGGAGAATAATTTGAGTATCAGAGGATTGGAGAGACCACTGGGAAAACTGAAAAAAACCCTGCGAATCTTTTTGCAAAAAAGGAACCCTTTTAAAAGCATGCTAAAAAGTTAAACAGTAAGGGCAGGATGTCATATTGTGTTATCAATCATGTTCAAAATTACAAAGAAGAAAATAAAAATGTCATTCATTCTTTGTTGATTTTCATTACTCCCACAGTTACAATTATAACCTGTTATTTAAATAGCCTTTTTCATAATAAAGTCCTACGAAAACTTCCCTTTCCACTCCCACGCCCTCACTATTCATCATAAATCTTTAGTTCCTATTTCATTTAGATTTTTTGTCCTGGTATCAATTATTCTTAGATAACAGCAATAACAATACAGGACAAATCTTAAAAAGCATTTTGATTCTTAAAAATGAGTACAACCAGATTAAGTGAATTTCTTTTTAATAAAGATGTGAACCTTAATTAAACGTGCTCATAAGCAAAGCATTCCATAGTTCCAGTACAGTGTTAATAAAGAAAGCAATCTCCATCACCTTCAATCTTTATTTATACCAAGAGAGATTTCAATGCAGAGAGTATAGGGTGTTGGGTGAACAAGTGATTAAAGCTCACCTAAACAAACAGAGGTCTGCAAAGTCTGGAAGATTAAAATCAATGAGAAGTTATATGGTAAGTCAGCGCGTCAGCTCAGGGATCGAAATGCAGAAGAAATATGATCATAACTCTGATTAACTTTGCCATAACATCTCTCAGCAACTAAAGTTTTTTAAAGACATATATTAAAAGTCAAATGACATGGATATGGAATAATCAATGTATCACATGACAAAAAAGCAAGAATCATTTGGAAAATGATAAAAGTCAATGATAGTTTTCCAAGATGGTAAGAAAACACGTTTATTTATCAAAAGGAGAAAAAAATCTCTATGTTAGTGGTCCAATCATTAAATCAAATGTCATATTTCATGTTTGTAAGAACAAATACTTTAACCATAATAATTGTACATATTTTTACTGAAATATTACTGCTAAATTCTATGTGGAAAGCTAAACACTGGTAATAAAAATAAGTGGTTGCTATGTTAAAATTTATTGTAACTTCAACTAAGTTATATAGTATTCTGAAGAATAAGTAGGAAAAAAATGAGTGAAGAGGCCAGGTATAAGAATCTAGTGAATTAGAGCACATGCCCCATCAACAGTTTCTATGTGATAATATGGGCAATTGTGGCCAGATATTCTGATTATTCAAGTGAAGCCAGAAATTTGAATTTTAATATAAAATTCTCCAATTTTGAAAGATTATGTGATACAAATGATCTAAGTCCACTGGCTGAATCTGGCAAACCTAGTATAAAGGAATGCTATTTTTTTATGTATGGCTGATTTACATTTACGGTAAAGAAAATGTTTCAAACACTTTAGTCCAATTTTCTCATGTCAATCTTATTAACCAACATCATTCTTTCTTTTAGTAAGTTTACAAATGGAAATACCAAATTATAAGAGCTTCTCACTCGTGCTTTCATTTCCAAATGTTTTGACATTGGGTAGGAGGGAGAAGAGAAAAGAGAAGTTATATGTACGTCCAAACTTGTGAACATTCAGTGAAGAACAATTACCACCTCAACGATATACAACTGCAATCTAGACTACTTTTTCTGCTTTCCTTCAGTTATCCCTTAGTTATTCAGAATGACAGAGTGCTGTAAACTGAGCTGTTTCAGGAGCAGATGGGAAAAGTAGCTGCTTCAAAATGTGATTAAAATATGAGGCCTCTGTTTAGTATTTATTTTTCTTTTTAAGCTTCGGATTTTAGGCTTAAGCAACTTTAATCAAGAGAAGAAGAACCAAACAGCTGCTGCAGCCCTAGTCCACTGCTTATGCCTCTGCACAGGGAATGTTATATCAATAAACAATCATAGCAAACAGTCAACTCTATCCTTTGCCAAGAATGTGAGAAAAAGTCACTTATATATGGGTGGAGGGAGTCCAGTAACGGTGTACAACCTTTACGGAGTGCAACTAGTTAATATTTATTAACATTAAAAATGCATTTACTATTTTATATCTTGATTCTGGTGGTGGTTACACAAATCTATGTATATGTTAAAATTTATAGAATAGTACGTCAAAAGAAAGAAAAAGTCAGTTTTATTATATGATAATTAAAAAAAAAAAGTAAGTGATCCTAGCATGTGGGCATCAGGGTTGTGGCCATTTTCAGGTTAATAATCACAGCACATTAAAGGTGGGCTGTGCTGACAATTCCCATTCATTATCTCATTTAATTTTATGATGACCCAATTGAGATAGAGAATAGTCTCCAATTTTTGCAGAGGAGTACACCGAGGCTTCATGAAAGGGGAAGTGACTTGCCCAAAGCCACATGGCATGGGAGTGATGAAGCCCAGAGCAACTGCAGGCCTGCCTGCATAATTTCACCAACAGGCTCCACCCCCGATGCCCCTATTCACTGTTGTTTTGAAGTGGTAGAAACAATAAAGAAATGTTTTAAAAAAATGCATTTACTCTTTGACCCAGTAATCCTATTGTGAAAATAAATGCATCCTATAGATATCCTACACATGTACAAAATGACAATATTCAAAGTTTTTCACTGTAGCAGTGTCTACATAAGCACAAGATTGAAAATGACTGAAGCGTTCCTCCACAAGGGGCTGATTAAATAAACCATGGTACATACTTCCAAAGGAATATCATACAGCTCTAAACAGGGATGAAGAAGCCCTGTATGTACTGACATTAAAATAAAAACAAAACAAAACAAAACTCCAAGATAAATTGTTTAGTAAAAAAAGTTAAGTGTGAAACAATACATATAGTATGCTACCATTTGTGTAAGAAAGGTGAGAATATATCTGTATCTATATCTATCTATGTTGCTATGTTTGTGTGTATAAACAAATAACCAGAAGGATACACAAGAAACTAGTAATAGCTTTGACCAGGAGTGGGCTGGGGGCGGGGGGGGGTGCAGATGGGGACAGGGGTGGAAGCAAGATACTAAGTAAATACTTTTAATACTGTTTTCATTTTTGAGCCACATGTGAAAAGTTAAGAAGATAGTTAAGAAAGAAAGGGGTAAAAGGCAGCTGAGTGGAGCTGTAAGTTTATATGCTAACCTTTTATTTGGCTCCTAGGAGCAGCAATTTTACTTTAACCTTTGTTCTGCTGTAGCAAGAAGAAAGCATGTTCCACTTAGAGTAGTTTCTGCTATATTTGAGTCTGGAGAAGGAAAGGAAAAACTCTATTACTTAGGTGGGGGGACTTAGGTGGGGGAACACGTTTCTTGTGACTTAGAGCCATCAACTGAGGATAAACAGCTTAGTTCTTAGATTTGTTCAGCACAGTCCACTAAAGGTCTGTAATAATTTTATCTGAATAGGGATGGAAATGCTTGTTCAACTGACGTCAGAACTAAAATTAGGATTCATTTATTTCTGTTTCAAATTGCTAAGACCTAAATATTGTATGCCATGTTTGAAAGGGCAAAAGATGCTAAAACTTTGGTCTTGCAGTTAAACTGTCAAATACAAATACTAGATACTGTTTATCTACTTCACTGCCATCCCCTAAGAGTCATTCTCCATAGAATCCTCACTGAGAGTTCTTCCTTATCACAAAAAGCGCAGGATGGATTGCAAGTGCAACAAACTTTCTAGACTCTGGGTTTCCTGCTCTCCATATGAGCTCTGCAAAAGCTGCTGTAATTAAGACAAACAATCACAGCTTATATTTCTAGAGTCATTTACAGTTTATAGATTGCATTCTCATATCTTAATTTCATTTAATCTTTACAAACAATCTGGTATGTGGGTATTATCTCTGCTTTATAAATTAAGAAACTGAGCTTCAGAGAAGTGAGGTGATTGGAGAAGATCCCACCTCCAGAGATTGGCAGAGGCCAGTCTTGAATCCAGATCTCCTAATTCTGAGACCAAATGATTTTCTATTATCTCACAGTTATATATAATTATTAATGTCTGTCATAAATACACACATGATAGTGCACAGATAACTACAGATAGTTATATCTGATGAGAAGTTTAAGTTTTAAAGTCGGTCTACAAGGAAAAAACATCCAGTAGTCAAAATTACCTTTGAAAATAATTTAAATCACCTATCAAATGTAAAACATACAGTGTGGGGGGTTTAACAACCCCAGTATTATTTAATTTCAAAGTAAAAATTAATATATTACATATACTAGGTATATACCTAAAACATAATTTTATGTTACATGTATTTCACAAAAGAGAATGACTACAGGTGAATTATACAATTAAATGCACATATCATGTAATTCCACTATACAAATAGCTAAAATTCATTGAGGTCTTACTACTAGTCACATATTAGTAAAACACATAAAACATTGCTAATGTTTTATATATTATTATCTTTAATCCTTTACATTTATCTATGAGGTATATAGAGACTCATAAATACAGGTAAGGAAAAAAAAGGCTTTGAAAGGTGGAGTCACACAGGAAGTAAATACCAATGCCACAATTTGAATATATTCAATTTGAGACTGGAAGTCATGTCCCTGGAATATGAATTGGTGTTCATATTTTTGTTTTGATGTACCAGATTTGTGCATTAAACAAGGCAGTAGAATGAGTCATACATATACGATCATGGGTTTGAAAAAGATTCATATCCTACTTTCCAAATTCTTATGTGAAAACTATATTGACAGGACTTCTGGTCAAGACGGCACTGGGAGTACATATTTTAGAAACTTCTCTGTTTCAAAGAACAAGAAACTATGAAACAAAAGCAAAAGAAAAGACAAGAATAGATGTATATGAGAAAATAAAACAAAATTCTTGGAAATGAAAATATATTTATTGAAAAAGAAAACCCTTGTAGACAGCAGAAATTCTAGACTGGATATAGTAGAAAAGACAGTAAACTGGAAAACAAGATTGAGGAATTCACCAAGAATGAAATACAGAGATACAAAGAGATGAAAACTGTGAAACAGCAGTTAACAGTTATGGAGGATAGAGGCCTTAACATATATCAAAACAGAAATTTCAGAAATAGAATATAGAAGGCACGGCAGATAAGCAATGTTTGGATACATAAAGTCTGAGATATTTCCAGTACTAAAGATCAATATGATATCTAAAGATCGAAAACATCATCATCATTAAATCTACAGAAAGATAAATGAAAATAAATCCACACCTCAACCCTCCATAGAGCAAGTGCAAAAATCAAGGTTAATAAGAAAATCTTAATACTATCAGACAGAAAAAAAGATTTTCTGTGAAGTAACAATAATTAAATGGCAGACTTCTTATCTGTATCAAAAGAGGCTGGAAGATATTAGAGTAATATCTTCAAAGAACTGAGGGAAAAATAACTGCAATCTAAACATTTAAAACTAGCTAAACTACCATTAAGTAGGGATAAAGATACTTTTAGGCCCATAACAACTAGTTTACCTGCTAGACATGTTTGTTGAAACAACTACCTCTTACAGCAAGAAGAAAACCAAACATTGAGGGAAGGTATGGGACATAAGAGATAACTGTGAGCACAGAAATCAAACTAATACTTCTTTTAAAATAAAACCTATAAAACACAAAGGTGTCTAGAATTACAATTCTAGACAAAATTATTAAGAAAGATGGCAGATAAAATGTACAAAGATTATTTAGGGAGAGGATATACTAAATGATTTTAAAGTCTATAAGAAAATACTATAGTACTTGTGTATATTAAAAATTAATGGGTAATAATTAATAGGATAGAAATATAAATTTATAGCTTCCAAACCAGCAGAGGACAAAAAAATAGCAGAAGAAATATCAGTTCAATGGATGGCATGAAAGGAGCAAAAAGGAAATAAAAATTAAAAACCAAAATAAAATGGTAAAAATGAGTCCAAATGTGTCTGTGACTATACTAAATATAAATACATTAACTTCTTAAAAGAAAAATACTATTACAATAGATTGGAAAAATGAATCCAGTTATAGGATGCTCAGATAAGACACACCTAGACCCAAATGATTCAGTGGTATGAAAACAAGGAAGAATGGAAAAGATATTCCACGCAAGTAGTAGCCAAAAGAAAGAAAGAACATAGAAGATTTGAACAACACAATTAAAAGCTTTTCTAACAGCTATATGTAGAACCTTGCACCAAAAATAGAGAATTCCTTTCAAGCACATGAGACCATTCATGAAAAACGATGACATACGAAACTTCAAAAAATGTCAAAGATTCAGAATCATACAGACCAGATCTCTGATCATGATGAACTATCAATTCATGTAACAATACAGATGAATCTCAAATGCATTATGTTAAGTGAAAGAAGACAACCAAAAGGCTATATACATGGTATGATTATATTTATATGACATTCTGGAAAAGCAAAACTATAAGGAGAGAAAACAAACCACTGGTTGCCAGGGACTGGAGTTGAGAAGAGGAGTTGACTACAAAGGAGGATAAGGAAATTTTTGTTGGTGATGGAGGTTCTACATTTTGACTACAGCAGTGGTTAAACGAATGTATACATTCACCTAAATGCAGAACTGTACACTAAAAAGGTAATTTTACTTTATGCAAATTACATCTTAATTAACATGGTTTCAAAAATCCTGCTCAGTTAATTAAAACAGTAATAAAGGCATTGCCTAAAATGCATTTATTAAATTAGAATATAGATTAAAAATAAATCAGATGTTACAATTAAAGAAGTCAGGAAAAAAACAGAGAAAATATAAGAAAGAAGAAAGAGGGAAATGATAAAGACAATAATATAAACCAATCTCTAACCAGGCTGATGAAGAAAACAAACAAAAGACACATTATAAATGAAAAGGGGACATAAGTACAGATACAGTAGATATAAAAAATAACAGAATACTAAAAACAACTTTAGGACATATTTGACAGCTTGGATGAATTGAACAATTCACACATTTTATGCCTGGGTTTTCTCTGGTAGAAATTAAGTAAAGCGATGGATTTTACAAGACGCTTAATGGTGTTATACTACAATAAAATTTTAGTGATCTGAACTCGTCCTGAACTCTCACTAGGAATGTTTTTCCTATTACTCAAATTTACCCATCTTTTTAGTCCTAAGGCTTTAAGATTTCCATAAGTTCTTACCATTTCTCATAACTGCTCTCTAATTGCCTTACTTATATGGTTACTGTCCATTCAACCAGACCTTACAGCTAACTTTGTATTCTCAGCTGGGCTTAACATAATGCTCTATAAATACTGTGAATGCCAACTGAAAATTGTTCCTTAGGAGTGATGTTTAAGGAAGACACAACTGTTTTCTGAAGTTATAGAGCCAAGAGTATCTCAAATGAGTATACTAAAACTAGAGAAAAGGCAAACTTTCCCTTTCTTCTTCCTTGGGTTTAAATTTTTTGAAAGGACCAACATAATTTTTATTAAAAATTCTACTCTCCCGACATTGGATACATACAAAACTGCTCTTTACGACAAGAAACCAAAGAAAAATCATCATATATAAGAAAATCATCATATATATGAAACATTCTGAGAAGGCATATCAAATATTTCCCTATAAAAGATTATGTCAAAAAAGAGCACATCACTTCAAAAAAATCTCTTACATGGTAACTAAAGGCAATGTATAATTCTTGACTGGAACTTACACTGGAGTAAAAAATTGCTATAAAAGGACAGTATTGAAATAATTGGCAAAATTTAAACACAGACTATATATTAGATAATAGTATTATATGAATGTTAAATTTTCTGAATTTAATAAATATTTTAAGTCACGTAGAAGAATGTCCTGTTCTTAGGAGATACTTGCTGAAATATTTAGGTAAAAATCATAAGGTCTGCAACTTGCTCTCAAATGGTTTAGCCAAATAATGATAAGTGATGCACGTATATGTTAAGAGATAACCAAATATGGCAAATGTTAAAAATTGATCAATCTAGGTTGAAAGGTATAATGATACTAATTAAATTATTCTTGAAATTTTCTGTAGCTTTGAAATTTTTCAAAATAAAAAGTTCTTAAAAATAGTCAAAACAAATAAATATACAAATAACCAAGAAACATTTCAAATTAAAATATGTATTTTTTCAATAAAACATGAGAAAATTTTGCAGCTATGAAAAATATGAAATCAGGAAATATTGCTTTTAAATGAAAAATATGATTACCAAATTTATAAAAAGTTTTAATAAATGTTGCTATTAGCAAATAGGTGATTTTAGAAGGCTATGTTGAAAAATTCTCCTAGAACTCAAACTAAAAGGAAGAAGAAATAAAGGGTAAAGAGAAAGTGATTTAGAGGATGTGATGGTTAATTTTATGTGTTTGGTCAAACACCAGTCTAGATACTCCTGTGAAGGTAATTTTTAGATGTGATTAACATTTAAATCAATTGACTTTGAGTAAAGCCAATAAATCTGGTAAAGTGAGTGGGCCTCATCCAACCAGTTGAAGGCCTTTAGAGGAAAGACTACAGTTCCCCCAGGGAGGAAGGAGTTCTATCTCCAGATTGCCCTGGAATGCAAGACTGCAACATCAACTCCTGCTGGAATTTCCAGCCTGCTGGCTTGCCTTACAGATTTCAGACTGCCAGCTGCCATAATCACATGAGCCAATCCCTTAAAATAAATCTCTTTATGCTTACATATCCAAATATACATACATACATCCCACTGATTCTCTGAAGAACCCTGAATAACACGGGACAAATCCAGGAGGTCCAACATAATAATCTGAGTAGGTGAGAAGATAGTAAATGGAAGGGAAGCAACAATCAAAGAAATAACACTGGGCATTTTCCTGAGATAAAGGAAACTATGAATTTTCAGACTGAAAGGGCTTACTCAAACTTAGGCAGAAAAGACTTGCACCTAGAATACCCTGGTGATACTTAATGAATTTAAAGAAGTTCAAGAATAAAGGAAAAACAAAACCCTATACAGGTCTCAGCAGAAAAAAAGGTCATCTAAAATGAAAAAAATCAGGTTGACATCAGACTTCTCTACACAACCATATGCAATAGAAGACAATGGAACATACTCAATTAATTTTTAGAAGTAAAAGATATCTACCCAAGAATTCTAAAACTAGCTTAGCTCCATCATTCATTTCCAAAGACACAAAAGTATTTCATGGTCATGCAAGGACACAGGAACTTTACCACCCATCCTGAAAAAAAATGACTTTAAGAAATACAAAATATTTGAACTATGAGGCAGCATCAGCAATAAAACCATTAAAACTTTGGGTTATATATTCAACTTGCCATGGTTCTAAAGCAATGTACACATTAAAATAACGATTTAACAAAATTTAAGTAACGTGAAAAAGAATAACATTAACCTAAAGCTAAAAGTTAAGATTATTTCAACAACAAAGTGGTGTGTGTGTTTTGTGTGTTTGTGGCAAGGGTAAGAATAGGATTAAGCAAAATCATGTTAAATCTCTCATTGTGCATACAAGGAACTATTACATAACTTTACTCATGACACTGAAAGAAGAATGAAGCACTTGTAGAGTAAAAATATAACGTAAAACCTCCAAATGGGAACTTGAATAAAGAACGATAAAGAAAAACTCAGCAGGTATAGCAAAATATAGGAAGAGAAAAAGAAAAGGAAAGAACAAAGAAAGTATTTAAAAAAAGGTCCAGCAGTGATAAATACATATGATGAAAGTGAACGTCCCATATCCATAAGGAACACAGGCAAATTTAAGCGTTCTCACCTTCCAGGGCACATATGAGATGAAATAAAGAAAGAGAAAAAGAGAAATGTTTTCTAAAAAGAAGTGTAAAAAATAGACAGCATAAAATAAGAACAAATATATTTCTTTTCATAATAACAGTGAGATCATTCAGTTTTTTGTCTAGAAAAATAAGACATTTAGGTTTGTCTAAAAAACAAAAGCCAATTCTTTGCTGCTTTCTATGCTATAAGATTTCTACCCAATTCCACCCAATTCTATGCTACGTAGGCAATTATACGCTATAAGACTCACATCTTAAAAATTTCTAAGCAAAGGTTAAAATTAAAGGAATAGGCAAGGTATGTCAGGCAAATATAAACAAAAAAAGCAAGAGTAGCAACATTAAGAGCATACTTGTATAAATCAAAGCAAAATGTATTATACAGGCAAAGTGAATTATTTTAAACCGATTAACAAGTACAGGTAGAAATCTATAGACAGATCTATAGATAGATCTATAGATATCTACAGATAGATCTACAATAAGGATATATATTTTATGAGCTTTTATACTACAAATAACATAGCATTCAGATATGAAACTAAGCTATTTGAAATTCATGGAGAATATGAAAATATGGAAGTAATTGTTTTGGGAAAATAACTTCTCTCACACAGTCATTTACAAATCAAGCATCCAGAAGTAAATTAAAGAATTAACCAATTTAATGGATATACATAACATTGTATATAACAGAGAACATAATTTTCTTCAAATGTCCATGTAATCTTTATCAAAACTGATTATATTCCATACTACAAAGAAACTTTCATTGCACTCAAAAAATTTATAGGTCAGCCACTAACCACAGGCAATAGAAACTACTGACCAAAGATAAAGAGAATAAATAATACCATCTAAAGACTAAAAATCCTTCTCCAAGAGGAAATAAAAACATAAATTACAGATTCTATATTTAAAAAATAACAATAAAGGCAGTCAAAGCTCTTAAGATGGGTTGCTGCTATGAGATAATAGGTTGAACTCATATTCGTATCTCTTCTCTCTTGAGAACTTATTAAAATACTAGTAAAGAAAGAATTTTTTTAAAGGAAAAAACATACAATAAGGAAAAGAGATGGGGGCCATCTGTCAGTGGAAAAGGGAGTTTAACAACGTCAGAAAAAAGGAAAAGTAGAAGGAGTGGTAGAGGACGGGTCAACCCACCAGAGGGAGCCTGGAAAGGCAGGAAACACAACAAAATAAGACAAATTTTAGTAGAGAGATACAGCACTGAAAACAGGAAATAAGTGAAAACCAGAAGACAAAGTTGTCGATTTCCAAATTACTTGTCACCCTAGAATGCTCAGCAGACAGTCAACTTCCACCCCTACCCCAAGCAAAAAAATTGAGGTTTCTTCTCTAAAGAAATTGAACACATCATCTGGTATGAACTAGGGTGGTTAGAATGAGAAGCAACGCTCCCTATCAAAGACATCAGCATTTTACATTTAGGGGTGCAAAACATAATAGCTATTTTCATGCATATCTCATCCAAAAGGAAGCCAGCCAATACACTAGTCTGTTCACGTACACAGAACTCAGACTTTTCTATTACTCTGTTTAAAAAGTAAACAGGAGGGCCCGGCCCTGTGGCGCGAGCGGTTAAGTGTGTGCACTCCGCTTTGGTGGCCTGGGGTTCATAGGTTCGGATCCCGGGTGCGCAACGACGCACCGCTTGTTAAGCCATGCTGTGGCGGCGCCCCATATAAAGTAGAGGAAGATGGGCACCGAAGTTAGCTCAGGGCTACTCTTCCTCAAGAAAAAAAAAAGGGGGGGGACGACTGGCATCAGATGTTAGCTCAGGGATAGTTCTCCTCACACAAAAAAATAAAAATAGAAAGTAAACAGGATCCAAAGAGCACCAGATTCTTGAGGTATATCCACCATTATGAAGAGAAAAAGAAAGACAAGAAATAGGGGGAAAATTGACTATGGAGAAAACGGAGAATATTTACAGAATATAAAATTAACTTTGAAAAACTTCCAATATATTACAACCTTAAAACAAGAACACGATATCTTTAAGAAGAAATCAGCATGGAATAAGAATGAGCTTTTGGAAATTAAATATATGATTGCCAAATTCAATAGGGAGTTTGGAAAATAAAGTTGAGAAAAATCTTCAAAAAGAATAAAAAGCACAAGATAGGATATGACAAAGAAGTTAAGAGTTACAGAGGATTAATTCTAAAGGGTTAACATTCAACTAACAGAAGTCTCAGAATGGAAAAAGTAAGGACTGATAGAAGGAAAAATAATCATAGAAATAATAGAAGGTTGACTGTCAGAGATAAAAAAGGATATAAGACTTCAGATTAAAGGATCCCTGTATACCAAGTACAATAGACAAAAAAAATTCCTACAACTAGATGTATCTTTATGAAATTCTGAATCACTAGATAAGGCCTTCCAGAAAGAAGAAACAAGTCACACATCAATCAACTGATCACCAATACTAGAAGAAATGGAGGAATGTCTTAAAAGTTGTGAGGAAAATGATTTTGAGCTTAGGTATCTAGCAAAAGCAGTTTTCAGACATGAGAGAACAAAAACTTTTTCAGGCATACAAGGACTTAAGTTTACTTCCTATGTATCCTTTCTTGGATAATTACTTGAGTTTGAGCATCTACTCTAGCAAGAAAAGAGAGGAAATCAAGAAAAAGGAAGACTAGTGGATCAAAGAAATAGCCCTCACTCAGGAGAGTTGATTAGACACTTAGATGTTTAAGTGTCAGACTAAAACATAATCTAGCAAACAGAAAAAAAAGACGACACTGAAGGAAAGACAAGTAATTCAAGGAAAAATATTGAGCAAAACCACACACAAACTTACAGTTAAGTCTAATTGTTGATGTACACTGGCAAAAGGAAATTTAGTAATAATCTATAATGGCTGTGGGTGCAGGGAAATGTGAGAGAAAATTCAAGCACCTTAAAGTTTTTCTTTTGTTAGGATGTACTGATTACCTCCATATTTTATTAGAAAATAAGGGTTTATATATATGAGTGTGGACAAAAACTAAAACTGGACTCAAAATTTCCAAACCACCAAAAGAAAAACCAAGATAAAGAAGAAAATTAGATTAGTTCAACAGAAAGCAGGAAAAGAAATAAAATGAATAAATATGCAAGAAAGAAAACTAAACAATTACAGGGCAAGAAATGGTGCAAATATATCAATAGTGATAATACATACTAATGAATTTTATTCCTCCATTAAAAGACAAAGACCCCGGCTTAAAAAAAAAAAAGAAAATCCAGCAACATACTAGTTTTAAAAAGGCACACAAATCAATATGATGGAGACACACTGAAAATCAAAGCATAAAAAAAGACAAACCATGAAAATGCTAACAAAAGAAAGCAGCTATCAGAAAAAAAAATTTTAATTGAAGACAAACTTCATTAATTGGGACAAGAAGGATATTTAAATTGATAAAAGTCAAATTCCAACAAAAATATATAATAATCTTGACACTTTAGTCATATTTAGAAAAATGTTCTATGCATATATACACACACATATATAGTATTAATATTACATATATGTGTGCATATACACACACATAAGTACTGTTTAATAATATAAGGAGAAATAGTCATATCTACAAATATAGTGGAAAACTAAATAGAGTACTCTCATAAATCAACAACCAAGTAGTTAAAAATACATGACGGAAACACCAAGATTCATCCACAGAAAGTATATATTATTTTTAGATGCCCATAGAAAGTGATTATAGGCCATAAAGAAAATTTCAATAAATTCCCCAAGTAGAAATTATGCAGACCACATTATCTAAACTAAGAAATAAAACTGTAAATCCACAACAAAAAAATAGCTAAAGCCATATCCTCTTAGAACTAAAAAAAAGCATTTTCCTAAATAATGTCTTTATTAATAATGCCTATATTAAAGAGGAAATCAACAATAAATTATAGGCTACTTAGAAATAATTGACCTCAGAAGAAAACCTAGAGCTTTAAATCCATTTATTAAAAAAGAAATAACGTTTGAAATACATGAACCAAGCATTAAATTCAAGGAGCCAGAAAAAAACAATAATGTAACCCTAAAGAAAAAAGAACAGAGGCTGGCCCGCGGCGTAGCAGTGAAGTTCCTGGGCTCAGCTTTGGCAGCCCGGGGTTCACAGGTTCTGATCCTGGGTGCAGACCTATGCACCGCTCATGAAGCCATGCTGTGGCAGGCATCCCCCATATAAAAAATAAATGGAGGGGTGGCCTGCCTGGTGGCATAGCAGTTAAGTTCGCGTGCTCTGCTTCGGCGGCCCAGGGTTCGCCGGTTCGGATCCTGGGCGCAGACATACGCATCGCTCATCAAGCCATGCTGAGGCAGCATCCCACACAGAGCAACTAGAAGGATGTACAACTATGACATACAACTATCTACTGGGGCTTTGGGGAGAAAAAAGGAAAAAAGGAGAAAGATTGGCAACAGATGTTAGGTCAGGGCCAATCTTCCTCAAAAAAAAAATTTTTTTTTTAAATGGAGGGAGATGGGCACCCATGTTAGCTCAGGGCCAATCTTCCTCACCAAGAAAAAAAAAGAAGAGAACAAAAGAGATGAATAGTGATGAACACAGAAATAAATGAAACAAAAAACAAAATGGTAGACTGGGACAACCACAACAAAAGCTGGCTCTTTTTAAAGGACAGTAAAACAGTTCGGGTGCTATTTCAATATTTTGAATGATCTTAGAGAAAGAAGAAAAGCCTTTAAATTCATTTTATGAATTGTGTACTTTGCTATAAAACATGACCAGTGACAAAGCAAAAATAAAAACTAGAAACTAATCTCACTTATTCTTTCATTCAGTAAACATTTACAGAGTGTCTCCTCTATGCCAGACACTATACCAGGTGCCAAGGATAAAGCAGTAAATAATAAGACAACTCCCTACCTACCCCACCTCCATGGAGATTAGATTTTAAAAATAAGCCAATCAAATACATGACGAAGTAGAGGTTATATGGGGAATATGAGATATCTATGTTGGGAAATTTAATAAGATATATTATATTAGTAGGCCAAAGAGAAAAACCATGTGATTATCACCATAAATGACTGAAGTTATTTGATAAAGTTCAATATCTACTTCTATTTAAAATACTCTAAGTAAATCAGAAACTATACAGGGTACACTTATTTAACATTATTCTGTAAGAATTAGCCAATGCAACCAGATAATAAAATTATATCAGGCAAATATTGGAAAGGATTTGGAATTATAATTATTTGCTAGTGATAAAATTATCTACATGAAAAAACCTAAGTGTACCAACTAAAGTAGCAAGATAGTTCGTGAAGGTAGCCTAATAAAAAATAAATGTATAATAAAAATAAGAACAAGAAGAGTTTCATATAAATTATTTCCCTCTTGAATAGGAAAAGAGAGTTCACAATAGCAACAAAAAACATACATACTTGGTAATGGTAATAAATCTCACAGAAGCTGTACTATTAAAATCAGTAGGAATAGGACGGGCTCTTCTAGAAAATAGTTTATTTGCATGGGGAAATAAAATTAGATCCCTACCTCAAATCTATGTAAGGTAAATTCCAGGTGGATTAAAGACCTACATAAACAGCAGACTTAAATACAAGATTTAAAATAAAATTAAAGAACATTATATATTATTTATCAATAATAGATATATTTAGTAAAAATATAAAAACATCCATGCATATGAACACATTAATTTCAGAATAGTGGTTACCGCTGGAGAGGGAGGGCAGAAGGGATGAAAGTGGGCTTTAGCTTTGCCAGTATTACTTTTAAAAAAAGGGGGAGAGAAATCAGAATTAAAGGTAACTTGATTTGATGAACAGTTACTTCATTACTTTCTGTGCTTTTCAGTATGTTTGAAATATTTCACAATGAGAAACTGCAACATACTTAATCCATTAGATCTTTATTTTGGTGTAAATTGTGAGAATAGTGGACTAATTTTATTCCAATTGTCACAACACTATTGAATAATCCATCTTTTCCCAATTTTAATTTTGAAATGCCACCTGTGTCATACTGCAAATTTTTCTATGCTTGGGTCTATTTCTTTTTTATTCTGTTCTTTTTTATCTGTCTATTCTGTTCTCAGTACCACTGTATGTTAGTTATTAAAATTTTTATAATAAATTTAAAAACGAACAGATAGCCAAGCTTGCGTTACTCCTCTCTTCACCACGCTTCCTCCCTCCGGAATCAGCATTGCCTGGGACCTCTTTGGTGTTTATTGTTCCTCATAGCATTCACAGTAAAAGTCAGAAGATCTGGAATGATTCCTGATGAAGCTTGGAATCATTTTTGTCAGCTCTGTGAAGACAAGGATTTCCCTGTTTCGTTCTTTGCTGTATCCCAACAGCTTCCACAGTCTGACATGCAGTAGTCTCTGAACAGATATAGATATATATCGGTTGACTAAATACAATCAAGATGCAAATTCTCCTCCACATTAGTCTATAAATATAATGTAATCCTAGCTTTTCAGGATTTTTTATGTTTGGCTTTTTTTTTATTTTTTGTAAAATGAATGAATTTACTGTTAATGTGTTTTTAACTCTCAGCAAAGCTTTATAATTTTCTCCAGATAAATTGTATATGAACTCCTTTCTGTTTATCCTTGGTATAATTTTTATTATTGATACCCTTTTGCTTTCTTTTTTAAATTGATTATTAGTAAATAGGGGAGTTACTGATTTTGTGAGTTTTTTATTCAGCAAACTTGCTGATATCTTCTTTAAAATCTACAGATAATAGTAAAATCTGCAAATAATGACATTCCTTGTCTTGTTGGTCAATCTGTATGTTTCTCTTCTTTTTCCTTTTCTTACTGCATTGGGTAGAACTTCTAGTATGTTGAAAAGTTGGAGTGATAACAGACAACCTTTTCCTTTCTTGGACTTTCAAATGGCACGCTTGCTGTTTTTTTAATTTGTTATATTGTAAAATTTTTGTAGATACCTTTTTATCAGATCATTATTATTATTACTAATTGGCTAATTTTTCTTATAATTGTTGAATTTTATTGAATGCCTTTTACATATCGATTGAGATGATCACATGGTTTTCTCCTTTAATTTATTTAATGCAGTAGATTACATTGATAGATTAAAAAAAAGAAATCATTGAACCATTCTTGAATTTCTTGGATAAAGCACACATGGTCAGGAGATAGTAACACACAAACACACACACACACACACACACACACACACGAACATTACTCACTTCAATTTGCCAATATTTTATTTAGGATTTTTGCATCAAAGTTTCCATGTGAGACTGGCCTATAATTTTTCTTTCTTGTATTTTCTTTGCCTGATTTTGTTATTAAAATCAAAAGAGAGAAGCTTTCCCACTTTTCCTGAAACACTTCTTTCCTTCTCTACCCTAGTCCACGCCACCATCTAAATTATCCTCTAATCCTCCCTTCTTTTCAAATTTAAGTATTTACTTTTTCTCTTCTCTGATCCCATTTTTCTTCCCCTTCTCCTACCAGCTCACACATGCTCTAAGATGTAAAGCTCCACAAGAACCAGGAGCTTGCCTCTCCCCAGAAATTAGGCCGATGTTGAGCCTCCAAAACATCTGGAGGAGCTCAAAAATATCATTTGAATAAACAAAAGAAATAAAATCCTACTTTTCATCTATAAGACTAGACTTGCAAACACAAAAATCTTAAAATGCCTATTGGCACTTTTGGGGAAAAAATGAACACACATTTTTATGCATATATTAACACAATTTTTCTAAAGAGTAATTTGAAGATAACAACCAAACGTCTTTAAACTGTGATGCCTTTTGAACAAGCATGTGTATTTCTAGTAATTTATTCTTCTGAAGTAATCTAATAATGTGAAAAACATTTTTTAATCAAAGCATTGCTTATGATAAAAAACTGTAAACATCTTATTTGTTCAATGATATGTGATTTTTGAATAAGCTACGATACATCTATATAGTGGAACAGTATGTACTTCTAAAATTGTCATAGAAAGATGTTTGCAATAAATTGTGAAGTTTAAAAAGATGGTAATATAATGTGTATTATCATCCTATTTTGGTTAAAAAGTTTAATTCTATGCACTGAACAAATCCTGGAAGAATATACACAAAAATATTGCTATTGTTTATCACCAGGTACTAGGATAAACAAAGTTTTTTTCTTTTCCTTTACCTGTATTTTTCAACCTTTCTACACGAACATTATATTTTGAGGAGTAAAACACAGATTTAAAAAGAAAAGAATTCTAATATGCTGTTATAAATTTAATGAAAAATCTCTGGCCTTGGGAAGTAATATCAAATATTCGAGTGTGTGTGTCTGTAAATGAAATCTGCTGATCTGTTGATGGCTGCCCAGTATCTGAACACTCTTTTTTTTTTTTTTTTTTTAATTTTATTTATTTATTTTTTCCCCCAAAGCCCCAGCAGATAGTTGTAGGTCACAGCTGCACATCCTTCTAGTTGCAGTATGTGGGACTCGGCCTCAGCATGGCCAGAGAAGCGGTGCGTCAGTGCGCACCCGGGATCCGAACCCCGGACCGCCAGCAGCGGAGCGCGCGCACTTAACCACTAAGCCACGGGGCCAGCCCTGAACACTCTTCTTATTTTATGGAAATATCAAAACAAATTGGAGTCTGGGAGTGTCCCTTTCCTAGCTCTTTGGCTACTAATGAGCAGTCATGTGACCTAGGTTCAACCAAACTAATGCCCCCATCCAGGACTCTGAATTCTGTGAGAGTGATGCAGAGACACAGAAAACCATTAGTGATTATTTACTGAACCTGTGGCCAAATTGAGACAACAAACTCCAATGAGTTTCCAAGGGTGGCAGAACCCAGCAGCATGATAAAGAATGTCCAGTGGAAACTACATCAGCAGCAGCTTCTGAAGCAGAATTTTCTTATGGTAAGATATTGACTAGGCTTTGCCTTTTTGGTTTCTACTAGTTTATTAAGCCTGGTACTCCAGTGTCCCTATAGATTCTGTGAGCTCTATGGTGTTTCCAAAAAAAGTTCTTTCCTGCTTTAGACAGTTGGCTTCTATTATTTAAAAAGAAAAATCCTGATTGGTACAATTATCAATTGGTACAACTGCCTAGCAATTATCACCGATAATGCTCTTACATTTCAGAAACTGCCACTATTTTTCTAGGTAGTTCAAAAGCTTACTAGAAAGCCCGTGGGCTTTGAAGCCAGAGAGATCAGGTTTGAATACCAGCAATGATATTTACTAGTTGTGTACCTTGGACAACAGACCTAATCTAATCTCTCTCAGCTTTAATCTCTTCATTTGTAAAATATTTTGAGAATTCAACAAGATCATGTTAAAATTTCACATACTCCATATTTATCTCAAATTTTTAACTCTGCTCCCTTATTCCATGGTTCACATTATATCTACACTTTCAACTCATGCATACCTCCATCACTGTGAATATTACTTGCCAATATGATCAACTTTCTATCTCATCAGGCTATGCAACTCCTATGCATAAATCCAAATGTCTGCTTCCTTCAGTACTATTCTAGGCCTGCTGGTGTTCTGGTAGAGAAATTAGAAGTAACCAATATAAAGCCAAGCTGCCTTTTGGCCAGACTCACAACACTATGTTCTGATAAAAACAACCAAAACAGCAACCTATATCCAAAAAGCACTGAAAAGTGAAGAGATTTTAAGTCTTTACTGAACTCTCACGGAGAAGCACTAACGTAGGATTTCATTGCTTATGCATAGTAAAAGACACTAAAATTCTCTTTAGTCCTCTGTTTAAATCCCAGAGCAGAGCAGAGGGCAGCTGCCCCAGAATCTCACCTCATACCCTCAAATCTTCCTCAACTCTCTCTCCAAGCTCCACCCAGTATGACATTTTCCTTTAATATATCCCCTCCTCCAGTCTTTCTGGATTGATTATTTTCTTCCTCTAACTTTCTAATGTAAATCAATCACCTTTCTCAGCTTCTTTCAATTATCTTCCCTTCCCAACATATAAAACAGCATAAAAAATTGGCCCTGAAGCTGAGCAGGCAAACAGTAAAAGATTTATTAACTTTTAAGTATTCATAATCTTTTATCCTCCCCCATGCCTTCCAAGAAGATTTCTCTTTCTCTCCTCCTTTCCTTCCCTCCTCCTCCACCATCTCTCTCCCTCTCCCTCTCTTTCACCCCCTCCCCGACTCACTCATTGCACAGATTTGGGCCATGAGATATTTTGATCTACAACCTCAACTGTGTCTTTAAAAATGCTTGGCAATCTTATATTCCCCTTCTTGGTCCTTTTCTCTATTTCCCAGCCCAGATTTTTTTCCAGAGCTCCAGATTCACAAATGCCTCTGCCTTCTGGACATCTTCATTTGAGTATCATACGGGCATTTTAAACACAAAATTTAAAGAGAATGAAAAACTCAATAACGTTCTCCCTAAATCATCTTCTTTCTCTTGTATTCTCCATTCCCACTATCAGCTTCTCACTTAGTCAAACAAAAAGCCCTGGAGTGATCCTTGACTTTCCCATTTCCTTCATACTCCATGTTAATTAATCACCAACCTGACCTTTCTCATTTGTTAAAATCTCTTGAATCTGTACACTACTATACACATTAGCTGCCACTACCCAAGATCGGACCACATCCATGCTTTCCTCTATTTTGTCTTCCTACTTCCAGGTCTGTCTCATTTCAGTTCATTGTTTTTACTATAGTCAAAACAATCTTTCTAAAAATGCCAATCTCATTCTGTCACTTAACAACATGGGTTCTGGAGTTTGAGTGCTGAATTTTGAATCATGGTTTAATGATCAGCTAGGAAGGAGAGAGAGTGTATGCCATAGGGGTTAAGCACATTTGTTTGCCTTGGTTCAAATCTCAACATCACCTTTATTAATATACGACCTTGGAACAATTACTTAACCCTAAATGGCTTAGTTTTTTTAACTGTAAAATTAAAATAACAACAGCATCTATGTTATAGAGGGGTTGTAAGGATTACATTAATTAACATAAAGCTCTTGTAGATTAAGAGCCATATAAATGTTTGCATTATTATCATATGGCTTTATATAGATTATATAGCCTTTCTGTACTTCACTCTCTTCATCTACAAATAGAAGTAATATGTACAACATAGGTTTTTTGATATTAGATGATATAAAGAGACTCACTTTAGATATCACATTCTCTGTTAAAGCATTCCCAGACTTCAAAATTCCCCAGGGTAGGAATAAATGTATATGCCCCCACTGCAACCAGTATGTACTCCCTATTATAGCATTTATCGTATGTAGTTACAACTGACTGCTTCTATGTCTGTACATCAGAGCAAAATTTTATTGTAAAATGAATGAATGAATACATATAAAGCACATTTCCCAATGTCTAGCAAATAGCAGGTGGCCAATATATGTTAATTCCCATTATCAATTTTCTCAGTTTATGGTGGGGATGGTGGTATGATAATCTCCTACTACAGTTCTCTCTGCTTTTTATTTTGACCTTTACCAAAGTACCAGGCCACTTGGTGAGACCTTTTACCTAAATCTAAGCCAACTGTCACTGCTGAGTTTCAGTGTCCCAGCCTCAATCATCTCCTCATAATAAGACATTAAGTTCCTATTTCTATTTATGGGCCTTTTTATGAAGGGCCAACACTGGAGAAAAATGTCTCCAGCAACAGGTCAGGATATATTCTTCAAATACTACAATGCCATGTGACATGGGTAAACTTGACTTTTCCAATAAACATCTTCATGGACTGGAAATTTGTTCAGTTTAAAGATTTTGCCTTGGAGATCCCTTAACTCTCAGAGATTTCTCATAAAGATATCTTGTATTTTACACATATTCATAATTAGAATATGAATCAATATCTTTTCAGTATTTCTTAATGGAGACACCTCTGATATTTTGGATAGGAAAAATCTTTGTTAGATGGGACTGTTCCCTGCTCCGCAAGAAATTTAACACTACCGGACCCTTCCAGTAGCATTCTCCAGTGGCAGTAGCTCTCTCCAATCACTGTGACAGCCAACAGTGCCTCTACACATATCCAAACACTCTCTGGCAGGGGTGAGGGGGAACAAAAATTATCACATTTAGTTAAGAATTATTTTCAGTTAGATCATTCACATAACCTCTAAAATGTATTCATATCTCTAATATACTTATTACTTTGCCCCTGATTTTCTACTGATGAAACCAAGGCAGGAGTTGTGAAGGTTATGATTACTCATTTCTCCTCTCAAAATGACCTGTATTTTTCACATACAGAAGTAAAATGTTAGGGGAAATCAACAATTGCATTAATTGTTGAATATGTATACATTTAAAAAATATTACCTTTGAAATTTTTTTACATGTAGTCAGTTTTAAGTTAAACATATGGAACTTGGCATTCTCTCTTAAAATACGAAAGAATTCCTCTGAAAAATGACCGCAACTCTTCCAATACCACGATCAACTGATTTAAATTGAATAGAAATTATATCAAATGTATGCTTTAAAAATAAATTTATGTGGACAATTCTACCTTTAGCTTATTAGGTATAGTAAGCTAGGAGAACTTTTAAAAAAATACTTTGACTAGGTATTGAATATTTTCAAATGCTTTTTGTCATTTTCATCAAGATGGTCATAAAACCAAAAATATTATGAAAATGCAGACCAATAATTTTTTATTTTGATGATAATAAGAATGGTAAGTCACAAGGAAGTCCATAATATATGAGAGTTCTTGCCTTTCTTTACTTATCATGACACTACTTCACTGCAACAACAAGATACAAATCAGTGAAATAAATGATTCAAATACATCAAGCAATAAGGGCTTCTGAAGTACAGTAGTTCTTGAGTCAAAAGGAAATATAAACAAAGTCCTAATTTATAATGCAAACCTGACCTTTTCTGTCTTGAAATAACTGCTCTGGCAGGCTTCTTACACTGTTTTGAAGAAGTCAGGCATTCTTACCTTTCCTCTTTATAACCATCTGCCTACCACCTTTTTTTTTTTTTTAAAGAATGTTTATTAGACATTTTTTGTACCCGTAGCAGTATATTAGGCACTCAATTATGTCAGGGTTAAAAAGGAAGGAAAGGGGAAATGCAAATTAAAACAACAAGATACCATTACACACCTATTAAAATGGCCAAAATCTGAACACTGTTATCAAATGCTGGTGAAGATATAGAGCAAAAGGAACTCTCATTCATTGCTGATGGGAATGTAAAATGGTACAACCACTCTGGAAGAC
This sequence comes from Ceratotherium simum simum, assembly GCF_057802395.1. NCBI lineage: Eukaryota > Metazoa > Chordata > Mammalia > Perissodactyla > Rhinocerotidae > Ceratotherium > Ceratotherium simum. The sequence goes on along the minus strand of NC_141908.1, from coordinate 30,790,761 downwards.
AGTTTGGTGGTTTCTTACAAAACTAAACATACTCTTACCATACAATCCAGCAATCACACTTCTTGGTATTTACCCAAAGGAGTTGAAAACTTGTGTTCACACAAAAACCTGCACACAGATGTTTACAGCAGCTTTACTGATAACTGCCAAAACTCAGAGGCAAGCAAGATGTCCTTTAGTAGGTGAATGGATAAATAAAGTATGGTGTATCCAGACAACGGGATATTATTCAGTGTTAAAAAGAAATGAGCTATCAAGTCATAAAAAGACAGAGGAATCTTAAATGCATATTACTAAGTGAAAGAGGACAATCTGAAAAGGCCACATACTATATGATTCAAACTACATGACATTTTGGAAAAGCAAAACTATAGAGACAATAAAAAGATCAGTGGTTGCCAGGGGTTTGGAGGGGGGTATGAGAAGGCAGAGCAGAGAGGATTTTTACGGTGGTGAAAATACTCTGTATGATATTATAATGATGGATACATGTCATTATACATTTGTCCAAACCCATAGAATGTACGATAATACCAAGAGTGAACCCTAAGGTAAACTATGAACTTTGAGTGATTACGATGTGTCAATGTAGGTTCATCCTTGGTAACAAATGTACCATTCTGGTGAGTGATGTTGATAATGGGGGAGGCTATGCGTATGTGGGGTCAGGTGGCATATGGGAAATCTCTATACCTTCCTCTCAATTTTGTTGTGGACATACAACTGCTCTAAAAAATAAAGTCTTTAAAAAAAAACGAAGGAAAGCAAGAAAAGAGGACATGTTTTGAGAATTAATGAGCTAAATCTCTGAAAGCACGAGCATAGTGTAATGACTGGCACACATAAGTAGCCATCCATTAAGTGTTTCTTTCTCATAAAGTATGGGAATGAAACACATGGCAGGATCCCCATCTGGTGGGATTTTTTATCCTGTTTCATTAATTTGCCTAAATTTCCTAATCTATAGAGGAAATACTGACATAGAAGAGCAGGATAAACCCTAGCTGTCTTCATTCAAACATATTTCGCCAATCCATTCTCCACTTTCTGTACTATTTTGCGGGACCCAGTGAAGAAAATGGTGTATCTTATGGCTAGATGTTAGTTGTAGTAGCAGAATGCAGAACATACCATTTATTACATTAGAGAAATGGTTTACAAGGGGAGGTATGTCCAGAAGACCCAAAAATAAAAAGAGGACAAGCAGGATAGGAAAGTAGCTAGAAATGCGATTATAGAGCAGGAGTTCTCAACTGTGCCACTATTTACATCTTGGGCCGGATAATTCTTTGGGGGTGGGGGGCTGTTCTGTGCATGGTTGGATGTATAGCAGCATCCCTGGTCTCGTATCATACCCCACCCATAATGACAACCCAAAATGTCACCAGACACTGCCAGTTGTTCCTTTAGGGGGAAAAATTGTCCCTGGTTGAGAACCACTGATTTAGATGATAACAGTGGCAGGGAGAATAGGAGTGAGGTAAATATTAATACTGCCCAAAAGATTCACAGTTAAAAATAGGCACAATTTAAAAAGATTTATCAACACAAAAATGATACATATTTATATGAATCATGTCTGGGGAAAACTATCAGTAGCAACTCTCAAGTAGATAATGTAATACCTACTTGACACTACACAAGAAGAATGAATGTAATGTAATGACCATGTCAAAGGTCAGAAGCTGAGAGAAGGGAATAATAAATTGGGTGGGGGTAGACACAAAGATACGGGAGTGAGTCAGCTCAGGAGTATCTTTATCAGTGTGCAAATTTTAATTTTTTCTTGACTTTTTTTCCAAAACAGTAACTGAGAAACACAATAGTGGATTTTGCCCCTTTAGATAAGTGGGCAGATGGATAGACAGGTAAGAGAATCAGAAATACAGGGTCATTTGAATGCAAAATCAGATTAAAATATAAGTCTTTTGCCTATTTTTCTATATATTTTTTGTATTGACTTGTAATAATCCTTTTTTGATTATATGTGTTGAAATGTCTTCTCCAGTTTGTAACTTGTCTTTTCATTCTCTTTAAGGTGACTTGAGAGAAGGAAGATTACAATTCTAAAGCAATACATTTAACAATCTTTTCCTTAATGACTTTTTCATTTTATACCTTAAATTTTTTCCTACTCTGAAGATATTCTCCTAAAATTTTATAGTTCTGCCTTTCACATTTAAATCTTTACTTCACCTAGAGCTGATCTTTACATATGGTATGAAGTAGGGGTCAAATTTCACTTTCCCCCCAATGAATAATCAATGATCTCAATACCATTCATTGAAAAGTCAACCCTTATCGCAATGCTAGCTCTGTTATATATCAAGTTTCCACCCACATCAATGTTTCTGGGCTATTTTGTTCCACAGGCCAATCCATCTGTCTTCGCACCAGTACAATGCTGTATTAATTTCTAAAGCTTTATACTAAATCTTCATATCTGGTAGGTCAAGTCTCCCCACTTCATTCTTCTCCAAGTGTGTCATATCTTAATCCTTTTATTTCTTTATTAAACAGATTTGTGTTATATTCTGTTGATAATTTTAATATCTGAAGTGTTTGTGAATCTTATTCTTTTGAATATCGTTTCTGATACTCATTCATGATACCTTGTTTTGTAATTTTTGATTGTACACATATTTGATATTTTACATGTGGGAATTTTTTGAATCTGGTATTGAAAGTAGATTCCTTCAGAGAGGATTTATGTTTGCTTCTGCCAGCTACTTGGGGGATTTTAAACTCGGGACCACCTTAAATTCTTGGCTTTAACTTTCTTTTTTTTTTTTTTTTTAATTTTTATTTATTTTTTCCCCCAAAGCCCCAGCAGATAGTTGTATGTCAGCTGCACATCCCTCCAGCTGCCGTATGTGGGACGCGGCCCCAGCATGGCCGGAGAAGCAGTGTGGCGGTGCACGCCCGGGATCCGAACCGGGGCCACCAGCAGCGGAGCGCGCACACTCAACCGCCAAGCCACGAGGCCGGCCCTTAACTTTCTTTTTTATATCACCTATGTAGCGTGAATTTCAGTAGCAAACCCACAAGACCAACTTTTGGTTACGAATGATCAGGGAGATATTTCTCTACTATACTTAACGCCAAGGTTTGAACCAAGCAGTTCAAACCGCAGTTTCTTCAGTGCTGTGGGAGGTGATAGGCTGATTTTATTATGCACTCTTACAATGAAGGTGCAGAGATTTTGAAGTCTATGCTGAGGGGACCTTATGTTTAGACCTTCTACCTAGGAAGAACTTTGGACTTTGTTTCTTATTCATTTTTCAATGAGGAAAGAGTCTGTGCAAACCCTAGCCCAGGGTTTACCAGGTTCAACAAATACCCTAAGGCTAACCTTTCTGGATCACACTTTTACCGAGGTTTTTTGGTTTTTGTGTTTGTTTGTTTTAGCCTGTTATGCTAAACAAACCGTCACCATCTTTTATACCATCTTTCCAGTTCATAGCTGCATGCAAACACTATTTTTATACCTATCACATCGTCTTTACATGTTTACCATGAGACGTTGGGATATCTAGTTCACCATACCAACAAGACATAAAGGTTAAAATTTTTTTTTTTTCCTTAGTTTTACCTATCCTTTACCTTATTTCTTTTAAAATGTCTCTATTCCTCTTTTTTTTTCTGGTTTCAAAAAACCAGATACTCATTTTGAAGAAAACTCAAATGATATGGAGTATAAAAATAACAAGTCACAGCCCCCTACCCTACCTCCAAATAATCCCAAGACACTGTTAATAGTTTGCTCTTATTTTTTTATTTTACAAAAATAGTATTATACCTACTCATATTCCCCTATTGTTCTTTAACATGGTTTTTAAAAATAAACAATGTATCAGGGAGAATTTAATATCATTAATTATAGATCTTCTTCACGAATATTTTCAAACGAAAATACTGTCTTGTAAATCTTGAATTTCTTTCTCTTTTCTTCAGTTTAGAATCCTACGTTCTGAAAAACATTCTGAAAATATATTTTAACTTGCTTTATTAAATATGCACTGTTTCATGGCAAACCCACACATACGACTTCACTTATAATTATGTTGACTTATTAATAAACAAATTGAATAGGTTTAACACGACCTATTTTCAGGGTTTAACATTCTTGTTTCTCTTTATAAAATGCCATGATCAGAAGTTATTAACCTCAAGGGATTTAGAATTTTATATCATTAGGTACAATGGGCTTACAAAATATTCTCCTATATGCTATACAAGTCTTAATTCAAATGACACTAAGTAGATTTAAAGTAGTTGTTATACCACTTAAAGGGACTCAATATTCTAACTGGCTTTGAGCTAGCATCTTCCCTGGCTGTCCGAATATTCTGCAAAAGCATAGCTCTTTTTTTTTTTTTTAAAGCATAGCTCTTTTGAGGGATCAAATAAACAATTAATGACATCTGCCATCTTCAATGTTTTGGATATCCACTATCCAAGAGGGTAGTGGTTACACATATTTTTAAGACATGCTGAAAACCCATGCTAATTTATTTAAAGTGCTTACCGATTAAAATAAAATATTCCTCCTACCATGGAAATTATTTACTGTAAGAAAAAGATCAAAGATCTTTGTTTTAAATTTTGTCTATTTTATCAAAAGATGTTTTAAATGTGGCTTTTGGAAAAATTTGGAAAGAAGGGCACAGGCTCTTCAATAATTAAAATAAAATTCTAGCAGGGATGGCTTGCAGAATCTGCATGAAAGCTTGCTGCAAAGTTTAATAAAGAAACTAACTGGATAAAAATTGACATTTACACCAACCATGGTTTCAAAGAATAGTATAGAGATAGGAAAAGGAATAGGTGGAAAGAAAATTTCTTTCTAATTATAAAAAGCTATAACAGAGAATGATAGAAAAACTCTAGGCAATAAAAAGTGCTGTAAAAGAAAGGAAATTAATTATAGTATATCACATGGTTTTGCAGTGAACAGTATTTACATAACATAAATAAGGTAAACATTAATTTTTTGTGTGTGTGAGGAAGATCGGCCCTGAGCTAACATCTGCCAATCCTCCTCTTTTTGCTGAGGAAGACTGGCCGTGGGCTAACATCCATGCCCATCTTCCTCCACTTTATATGGGACGCCGCCACAGCATGGCTCGCCAACCAGTGTGTCTGTGCGCGCCTGGGACTTGAACTGGCGAACCCCGGGCTACCACAGCAGAACGTGCGCACTTAACCGCTTGCGCCACTGGGCCGGCCCCAAGGTAAATATTAATTTTTTTAACTGTATTGGCAGAATGGGGGGACAGAGAGCTACTAGGTGGTACAAGTGAGCTAAGTTATCACCTATGATAGATAAATTACCTATCATTTCCATCTGTAAATAACATCTAATATTGGTAAAACCTAGATACAGCAGTAAAAAAACATTATTTACAAATAGTGGCTAAATACTTGGGGAAATTAAAAGCAATTAAAAATGAAAGCAGTTAAAAATTAAAGGCAGTTATCTCTAGGTGGATTCCTAGGGAGAGAATACTCAATACTACTTGATTTAACATGTGTATATAATACATGAATTAAAAAAAGGAAAAAGAGTCAGGCCATAACAGGGAATCTAAGGTTGCATGTGCATTCTCATTCTACTTCTATGTTTCAGCATCCCATGGAGAGGCAATGTGGTGTTAGATGCAGATCCACATAAACATGGGTTTAAATTCTGGCTCTGCAACTGACTAATTCAAAAGTCTGTGAGACAGTCAGCTAATGTTTTTGAGACCACATTCCTTTATATATACTTAGGCAAAAATTATTTCTATCATGCAGAGTTATTGTGAGGACTACCAATAATCTATGTGAAGCACATGGCACTTAGAAAATGCTTAATTAATATTAGTTGCTATAATTAATCATTAGCTCTTACCAATAAAACAACAGCTAACTATATCAAAGTTCATGCTTTCTAAAGCTTCATTTTTATTTTGAAATCTGAATCACATAACGATCAGGTGAGTTTTATCATCTGCACTTTACAGTTGAGCAAAAAGCTGAGCAAAAGCAAAAGCAAAAACCTGCCCAAATCCTCCGACTGGTAAGAACTTAAACTTGAAACAAAACTGCACATGCTTAGTTTGCTCAGTCTCTCTCAAAAATAGTTCTGTATCATTCAAACAAAAACAAGAGAGCAGAGAAGGCAAGGACCTATAACCTTTCCTGATGGTTGGTAGAATATTTTCATCAACAAAATTCTTTCATTAGAGTTAGTAAAAGGATGATTAATGGTGGGGAAGAGAGAAGAAAAGTTCCAAACAGAAAATAGCTGTGAACCTAGGCACTAGTCTAAGGCCTAAGGGTTTCTAACACTCAAAAGATGGAGAGAAATTTTAATATTTTTACTTAAAGTAGTCTAGATAACAGAACTAACAAAACTCTAATAGTGGAGTTAGATTCAATTGTGATCATGTACTTCCCGATCTAACCTTATTATTCATTTGTACTTAAGCCCTTATAATTTCATAAAGCATGCTCAAAAATTTTTCTTTCCTTTAAAATGACAGAAGAGAACAATTACATACAACTTTCAGGAATGTGGGCAATAACATAACTTTTCAAGCCTGATGCTGTCTGGCCTTGTTATGATTCATGGAGTCAAAAAAAGAAACCCTCATTCATGTGACATCTGCTCCCAAAATCTCAAGCACAATGCGTGGGACACCATTCACTATCTGTGAACCACCTCTGAAGGGCTGGACTTGCAAATCCAGGTCGGTGAACAATGAACTAGAATTTCAACTAAATGTAAACTTCTTGAAGGCAGGGAGCTGGTCAGTCTTGTTCACTGCTATGTCACTAGTGTCTACCACAATGCTTGGCAAACAGTAGATTCTCAATCAGTATTTGTGGAATGGAGAAATAAATCAATGAAAGAGCAAACAATAATTCCTAAGTGATTATTTGAGTCTTCACTTTACAAAGACAAAACGACCAAGTACAAAATTAAATAATAAATTTATTTTACTTATAACTCATGGTATATTAATTTAAAAAAACAAATAATGTAGATTAAATACCACCCATTTGGAGTAAAAGTTCTGCTACTAATAACACATGCAAAGTTAAGGTTATGGTTTAACTACTTCTATTTCATAACGAAGTACTTTCACCCCTCTCTTATTGGTAAAAATAATGAGAACAGTAATAGTAACTGTACCAATGTTTTCTAACCTAAACTATTATAGCCACTATAATGCAGGCCTGACATACATTATCTCATTCACTCTTCATAACAAACTTAAGATACAGATATTATCATTACATTTGACAGATGAAGAAAATGGAGTTTAAAGAGGTAATTTGCCTAAAGTCACAAAGATGGTAAAATCCAGATTAAAATCAGTCTAATTCTAAAATAGCTGGTTTAACCACAGAGACAGTTAACACATTCACACAGACTCACAGTACATCTAGCTTGCTAACCTCAAGCATGAGAGAATAATTCTATAGCCTTTCAACATTTATTGAACACCTATTATGCTCCTGGCACTATGCTAGCCTCTCTTAAAGATCATTTGTAATTCTGAAATACAGTTAAAAATAGCACACACCAACATTGCTCTCTGGGACCTTACTGTTGAGAACTATACTGTGAAAGTTTCCCCACTCTGTTCGTATCCATGTGTGTTTTGTTTGTCCTACTAAGTTACACACCTCTTTGAGGCAGGGTGTTACCAGATTCACTTTTTCAGAGTATATCCCCCAAAAACGCCCAGCACTGTGCTTTGCTCATAAAAAGTTCTTAATAAACATTGTTCAAAAATAACACTATGTATAAACTGAACTAAATTTCCTTGGTTGAGAGAAAATGTAAATGAAGATTTTATCCTTACATCTTCCATGCAATTATCTTATACTTAAAAAAAATCATAAATGCCAAAAACAAGACAGTTTTATTACTTTAAATATTTTATTTTATTGGTAATTTTAATAAAATGCTTAAATTTTCATGGAAACAAATATGAAATCTATTCTGAAAAATCTCATGTTCTATGTAAATAGGCTTTGTTAGCTTTTCTTATATTATAACCTTAGGTAATGTTCTTTTTATAATGGCCTTCTCCTACAGTCCAAGTTAGTGCATATGATTTCACAAGGATAAAAGGATTCCATTTTAAAAAGGATAAATAATTTTTCTATTTTCTCTCAGAGCCATTATTATGATTACAGAAATATATGGACACTTATTTCTGTAAGAATTATATATATAAAAAGAAACCACATCCTGACAGGAATTATTTTATTTCCTCTTCTGACACTGCATTTTGCTTCCTAGTCTAGATAAAAATAAAATCAATTTGAAAGGACTGATTTTAATCTCAGATGTTACTGAGCATTTTTTGTGTGTGTGGAAAAAAGACACGTGGCAATTCATGCTATGCATTAGAGATCAGAATCTGGCCCTAAGTTTGCATGATTGATGGGTTTCTATTTGAACAGGCATAAATGTGAATAGTAACTGTAATAATGCTCACCATAGAGAGAACTGATACAACCTCAACCAGTTTCCCCTTTTAACTTGAGCATTAAATTGCTTCCACTACAGCCAAAGGTTTTTGAAAACCACACACAAAATCCTACGCATTGCTTAAATATAACACAAAACAAAAATATACACATCCATAACATGATTCCAATAGAAAGAACAAACACTGATGTTAACTATTCATAGAAAAGCTCATTCAATAACCAATTTTTGAAATTACATGTTTGCCCAGGTTACAAATCATTCATCTGTGAGTCACAAGTAAACCCAGAGGAGAGGATAATTCATTACATAGTGGTATATTTTTTATTACACTCTTTACTGACCATATATACAAATGCTACTTATTTTACTGGGCCTGAGTATTCTCACTGAATATTCTGTCTGGCTCCAAAATTGGAAACTTAGATTCATTCTTCTCTGACAGGAAAAAAATTGCTACAGTAGTGTCTTCTGGTCACCAGTCAGCTGGCTACCTCTTAAGTGCTTGTAGAAGAAAAAAGGACACCACTGAGAACATTGACCATGCAGCCTTACTGTCAGTAATCCTTGTTTTGCTCTTCCTCCTCTGAATCACAGTCAGGCAGTTTCTCCTTCTCATATGGGAGAACACTAACACAGGAACTTCTGGGAGACATAAACTTATCTTGCAGAATTGATTTAAATAATCTGTGCTACTGTTACCTAACAGTAAGATCTTGGGTAAATCATCTCATATAGTAATATTTGACCTTCCAACCTTATAGAATAATTATGGTAATACAGGGTAGCAGCATTTATGAGTAGTAACAAAGTTCTAGGCCCTATGCCACGTTTTACACTTATCATCACATTTAATATTCAGAAGCAATCACCTTTTAAGGTACATACAATCATTTTCATTTTACATATTAGGAGACTAAAGATTAGAAATTTAAAGTAACACTATAATAAATGGAAGAGCCAGGAATCAAATCTAGGTCTAAGTGACTAAACTGAAATAATACACATGAATGTGAAATAATGAAGTGAATAGGTAAATATAAAAGAAAAAAACCCCATGGGGCCAGCCTGGTGGCATAGTGGTTAATTTCATGCACTCTGCTTCAGCGGCCTGGCGTTTGCAGGTTCAGATCCCGGGCATAGACCTACGCACTGCTCATCAAGCCATGTTGTAGCAGCGTCCCACATACAAAATAGAGGAAGACAGGCACAGATGTTAGCTCAGGGCTAGTCTTCCTCAGCAAAAAGAGGAAGACTGGCAATGTATGTTAGCTCAGGGCCAATCCTCCTCCTCCTCAAAAAAAAAAAGTGTGTGTGGTGATGGCTTGTAATTAGTATTTGGGTGGTGAACACGATGCAATCTATGCAGAAATAGAAGTATAATGATGTACACCTGAAATTTATACAATGTTATAAACCAATGTTACTGCAATAAACAAAAAATTTAAAAAAATAAATAAATAAAATAAAATAAAAAGTAAAAAATCCCTATTCTGGTAATGGTGGAGTAACTTGAATCAGACTTGCTATCCCACTGATAAAAATTATAAACTGTGGAAAAAATACTAAAACAAACAAATAAAAAACAACTACTTGAAGACACAATGGAGAGTGACCAAAAGTAGGCAGAAACAGAAAGAGAGAGGATTTAACCCTTGAAAAAAGAGAATATTGCTGGGCAAGATCTACATTTATGTGGCTTTTCTCCTGAGGTAAAAACTTGTGGGAGCAGCTAGAACTAAAGCAGAAAGCCACAATCCTATTGGCTTGAGGCATCAGAGGCCAGAGTTCAGGGTTGAGAGAATGGATGACAATTGACGGTTGGGGGCAGTGGATTTCAGAAACACAGAAGAGGAGTTAAAAAATTTGCATATATACTCCCACATGGTCTGACCTCTCAACTGCACTTGCATGGGAAAGACTCCAAAGAATCCAGTGGAAAGTAATAGCTGGAAGGCTGAAACAGGGATTTCTGTTGCTGCCCATTGTATGAGACAGAGAGTCTGGAGTTTGAATCTCACCAAATTAAAGCAGTTTGGTGAACAACTCAGGCTTTCCACAGAAATCCCTGGGGGACCACATTTTAGGAGCAAAAGTTCTATCCCTGTACTAAGAGGGTCACCCTAGAATTAAGGGCGAAAAAAAAAGAGACTCACTCAAACAAAACGTAAAACCAAGCCTTCAATAGATAAAGAGGAATGGCCAGTGATTTAACTGTTAGAAAAAAAGTAAATACTCTTCCCAGGAAGATAACAGAATTCAGTATCATCTATCCAGTATACAATAAAAAATTTTGAGACATGAACAAATAGGAAAATGTGACTCAAAGCCCACAGAACAAGTAGCCAATACAGCAGACTCTGAGATGACTCACACAAATACTTTAAGGCCGCTATTATAAATATTATCAAGAACATTAAAATAAATGATCATAATGAATGCACAAATAGAGAATCTTAGCAAAGAAATGGAAACAATCAAAAAGAATCAAGTACACTTAAAAATGGTTAAAATCATAAATTTTCTTATGTACATTTTTACCACAAAAAATTGTTTTAAAAAGAATTAAATTGAAAGAGCTAAAAAGTACAGTATCAAAATGAAAAATTCACTGGATGAGCTTAAGAGCATTTTGATGACAGGGAAACCAGCCAGAGAACTCGAAGATAGATGAACAGAAGTTTCTGAAGAATAGATAGAAAAATATTAGAAAAAAATTCAGAGTCTCAGTGACTCACATACCCATGGAACAATATCAAGTAATCTATCATACATATATTTGAAGTCCCAGAAGGAGAAGAGAGAGAAAATGAGGCAGGAAAAAATATTTGAAGAAGTAATGGGGAAAATTCTCCTTCTTTGGTGAAAAAACAACAACCTACAGATCCAAGAAGCTCAGCAAAACTCAAGAAGGAAATATACAAAGAAACATAACCTAGGCACATCATGTCAAATAGCTGAAGACCAAGAATAAAGAGTAAATCTTAAAGCAGCCACAGAAAAAGAGACAGTTTAATTCTGTCATCAGAGAATTAGTTCATATAACTCCTATAACTCTAGGAATTCAAGTACTCATTCAGTTTTGTTTCATCTTTTTTAGAATTTTTTAAACTTGCAAATACCTATTTTTCCTGTACTCACAGCTAAGAGAGCTGTAATGTTATGTATCATATCTATAGCGGGAAAAGTATTTGTGGGCCAAAAAAAAAGTTAAAAATAATTATATTAATATTATTCTGGACATATTAGCTAATTAGATAGCAGAAAGAAATAGAAGATATAAATATTAGAAAGGAAAATGCACCACTCTCAAAAATGGATAGATCAATCCAGACAGTGACTCAATAAGGAAACAGTGGATTTGAACAATACTATAGACCAAATGGACCAAACAGACATTTATAGAATAGTCCTTTCAAAAGCAGCAAAATACACATTCTTCTCAAATGCATATGGAATGTTTTTTAGGATAGATCATATATTAGGCTACAAAGCAAGTCTCAACAAATTCAAGAAGATAGAATTTATATCAAGCATGTTTTCCAACCACAATGGTATGAAATTAGAAATCATAACAGAAGGAAAGCTAGAAAATACATGGAAATTAAAGTGTATACTCCTGAACAACCAATGGATCAAAGAAGCAATCAAAAGGGAAATAAAAAAATATCTTGAAACAAACAAAAAATTGAAACCCAATATACCCAAACTTATGGGATATAGCAAACGCAGTTCTAACAGGAAGGTTTATAGCTATAAAGGCATACATAATGAAAATAGAAAGATCCATGTAAACAACTCATGGAACTAGAAAAAGAAGAACAAACTAAGCCCAAAGTTATCATAAGGAAGGAAATAATAAGATTAGAGCAGGGATAAATGAAATAGAGAATAGGAAAACATAGAAAAGATTAACAAAACTAAGAGCTGGTTCTTTGAAAAGATAAACAAGATTGACAAACCTTTAGCTAGACTAACTAAGCAAAAAAAAGACAGAACTCAACTAAATAAAATTATAAATGTAAAGAGAGATATTTCAACAGAAACCACAGAAATACAAAGGAAAATAAGAGACTACTATGAACAATAATATGCCAATAAATTAGACAACCTAGAAAAATGGATAATTCCTAGAAACATACAACCTACCTAGACTGAATCATGAAGAAAAAGACAACCTGAACAGACCAATAATGACTAAGGAGATTGGATCAGTAATCAAAAAGTCCCAACAAACAAATGCCCAGGAATATATCGTTTCATTGGTGAGTTCTACCAAACATTTAAAGAAGAATTAATACCAAACCTTCTCAAACTCTTCCAAAAAATCGAAGAGGAGAGAACACTTCTAAACTCATTTTACAAGGCCAGCAATACCCTAATAGGCCAGATAAGGATACTACAAGAAAAGAAAATTACAGGCCAATATCTCTGATGAATATACACGCAAAAACTCTCAACAAAATAATAAAAACTGAATTCAATAGCATATTAAAAGTATCATACACCATGATCAAGTGGGATTCATCCCTAGGATGCAAAGATGATTCAATATATGCAGCAAATCAATAAATGTGACACATCACATTAATAAAATCAAGATCAAAATCATATGATCATCTCAATAGATGCAAAAAAATTTTGACAATATCCAATATCCTTTCATGATAAAAACTCTCAGCATAATAAAGCCCATATATGACAAGCCCAGAGCTAATACACTTATTGGTGAAAGGTTGAAATCTTTTCCTCTAAGGTCAGGAGCGAGACAAGGGTGCCCACTCTCACCACTCCCATTCAACATAGTACTGGAAGTCCTAGCCAGAGCAATCTGGCAAGAAAAAGAAATAAAAGGCATCCAATGCAGAAAGGAAGAAGTAAAATTATCCCTGTTGACAGATGATATGATCTTATACAGTCATGCATCACTTAACGACAGGGATACGTTCTGAGAAATGCATCATTAGGCGATTTCATTGTTGTGTGAACATCATAGAATGTACTTACATAAACCTAGATGGTATAGCCTACTACACACCTAGGTTTATGGTACTAATCTTATGAGACCACCGTCACATATGCAGTCCATTGTTGACTGAAACATCGTTATGCAGCACACGACTGTATATGGAAAAAGCTAAAGACTCCCACCAAAAAACTGTTAGAACTAATAAATGAATTCAATAAAGTTGCAGGAACAAAATCAATACACAAAAATCAGTTGCATTTCTATACACTAACAATGAAGAATCTGAAGAAAAAAACAAAGAAAACAATCCCATTCACAACAGCATCAAAAAGAATAAAATACTTAGGAATAAATTTAACCAAGGAGGTAAAAGATCTTTACACTGAAAACTATAAGACATTGATGAATGAAATTGAAGAAGACACAAATAAGCAGAAAGAAATCTCATATTCATAGATTGGAAGATTTAATATTGTTAAAAAATACTACCGAAAGCTATCTATAGATTCAACACAATCTCCATCAAAATTCCAATGGCATTTTTTACAGATAGAAAAAACAAACCCCAAATTCATATGGAACCACAAAAGACACAGAATAGCCAAAGCAATCTTGAGGAAGAAGAACAAAGCCGGAGGCATCATGCTTCCTAATTTCAAACTATACTACAAAACTATAGTAATCAAAACAGTGTGGTATTGGCATAAAAAGAGACACATAGACAAACGAAAACAGAATTGAGAGCCCAGAAACAAACCCACACGTATGGTCAACGAGGAACCAAGCTGACAAGGGAGCCAAGAAAATTCAGTGGAGAAAAGATAGTTTCCTCAATAAATGGTGCTGAGAAAACTGGATATCCACATGTGAAAGAACAAAACTGGACCCCTATCTTACACCACTCACAAAAATTAACTTGAATTGGATTAAACACTTAAATGTAAGACCTGACACCATAGAACTCCTAGAAGAAAACATAGGGAAAAAGCTCCTTGACACTGGTCTTGGCAATGATTTTTTTTTTGGATATGACATCAAAAGCACAAGCAACAAAAGCAAAAATAAATCTGTGGGACTACATTAAACAAGCTTCTACACAGCAAAGAAATGATCAGCAAAATGAAAAGACAACCCATGGAATGGGAGAAAATATTTGCAAATCATATATCTGATAAGTGGTTAATATCCTAAACATATCAGGAACTCATATAACTCAATAGCAAAAAATCAAATAATCTGATTTTAAAAATGGGCAAATGAATTACATAGACATTTTTCCAAAGAAGATACACGAATGGCCAACAGGTACATGAAAAGGTGCTCTACATCACTAATCACCAGGGAAATGCAAATCAAAACCACAATGAGATATCACCTCACATCTGTTAGAACAGCTATTATCACAAAGACCAGAGATGACAAGTGTTGGAAAGGATGTGGAGAAAAGGGAACCCTCAAACACTGCTGGTAGAAATGTAAATTTGTGCAGCCACTATGGAGAACAGTATGGAGGTTCTTCAAAAAATTAAAAATAGAACTATGATATGATCCAGCAACCCCACTTCAGGGTATAGTCTGAAGAAAATGAAATCACTATCTCAAAGAGACATATGCACACCCATGTTCATCGCAGCATTATTTACAATTGCCAAGACAGGGAAACTACCCTAGTGTCCATCAATGGATGAATGAATTAAAAAAAGGGATGTATACATATATACATATAATGGAATATTATTCATCCATAAAAAAGAAGGAAATCCTGGCACTTGTGACAACATGGATGAAACTTGAGGGCATTATGTTAAGTAAAATAAATCAAAGACAAATACTGATGATCTCACTTATATGTGGAATCTAAAAAACAAAAACTGAATTCACAGAGATAGAGAGGATTAGTGGTTGCTAGGGGCAGGAGGGGCTAAGGTGGTGGAAATGGGTGAAAGTGGTCAAAGGGTACACACTTTCAGTTATAAGATAAGATGAATAACTTCTGGGGATGTAATGTACAGCATGGTGACTATAGTTAACAATACTGTGTTGTATACCTGAAAAGTTGCTGAGAGAGCAGATCTTAAAAGCTCTCACTGCACACACATACACAGACACTACACACAAAAGGTAACTATTTCAGGTGATGGATGTGTTAATTACCCTTATTGTAGTACTCATTCGCAATATACACAAATATCAAATCATCACATTGTACACGTTAAACTTACACAATATTATATGTCAATTATATCTCAATAAAGCCGGAGAGAAAAAAGAAAGAGGCAATTACATCCTTATTTCCATGATGACATGCATGTATACTTGAGAAACCCAAGAAAAATCAATGGAAAAACTAAGAAAGAAAAAGAATTTCAAAAGGTAGCTAGTTATATAATTAGTATATGGAAGTCCATGATTCTCCTAAGTATAAGCCATGCACAGTTAGAAAATAAAAACTAGAAACAAACCCATTTAATATGAAAAACACAACAAAAATAACAGCATAAACAAATCCAGATATCTGTAAGATGTGTAATTTGTTTTCAGAATAGATATAATCAATATTCTGACTGCTTATTCTGCCTAAATTAATCTACTATTTTAATAAGATTCAGTAAAAATACCAATAGAATTTTTTATTTTCAGAAGTTGAAAGATGATACCAAAGTTCATCTGGTAAAAAGCATGTCATTATCTAGGAATATCTTGAAAGAGAGAGAAGTAAAGAGGGGACCAGTCCTTTCAGATATTAAAAACATTGTAAAGATACAGTAATTAAAGAGTTTAGTTCTAGAGAAGAAATAGACAAACAGAAAATGTATAATGGAGAATCCTAAAATATACTGCAATATACATAAGATTTTAATATATGATAAAGGTGACATTTTAAGAAAAGATTATTCAATCAAAGTTTCTGGGGACACTAACAAATTTCCAGATGATTTGAAGATTTAAACATAGAAAATTTTTATAAAAAAAATTTAGGGGAGGGGGATGAATAGGCAGAGTATAGAGGATTTTTAAGGCAGTGAAACTACTGTGTATGATACTATGATGGTAAATACATGCCATTATACATTTGTCCAAACCCATAAAATGTACACCACCAATAGTGAACTCTAATGTAAACTATAGACTCTAGGTGATAATGATGTCAATGTAGGTTCATCAATTGTAACAAATGTACCACTGTGGTGGGGACACTGATAACGGGGGAGGCTATGTGTGTCCAGGGGCAAGGGGTCTATGAGAAATCTGTACCTTCCTCTCAATTTTGTTGTGAAACTAAAACTGCTGTAATAAAATAAAATCCCTTAACAAAAATTAAGCCATGAAAGGTGGGGAAGAAAAAAATGGTGTCATATATTTTATAATCTTGGACATAAACTCCGGAAGCCATAATAGAAAAGACTGATAATTTGACTAAACCAAAATATAAAATTTCAGTATGGAAAAAAAGAAACTACCATAAATTGAGTTGAAGGGCAAATTAAACCACAGAAAAACATCTGAAACACATTTAAAAAGGCACATTTTATTAATATACAAAGAGCTCTTAGAAATCAATGATAAAGAGACAAATAGTGTAAAGGCCACTAGCAAAGAACAATGGATCTACTGTGTTTATGTAAAAAAATATATAAAAGTATATGCATGTGTGTAAGTGTGTATGTATATGTGTGTCACATGTATGTGCACACATACACTTGTACATGGATAGCAGATTTCTGAAATGATGCACAAAAGAAGTTATAGAAGTTACTTGTGGGAATTAGAAACAGGATGGTTTCAAATTTTACTTTTTATTTTATACTTTTCCATAATATTTGTTTCTTATTTTAAAAACCATGAGTATGTACTGCTTTAATTCAAAAGCAAAACCTAAAACAAATATATTACTTCTGAAGACCCCACCAGTAATATGCTGATTGACAATATATATTCATTTCTGTGGTCCTTCTCTTCACTCACTGACAGTACTACATGTTGAATTCTATTACGGACTTAAAACATTTCAAAAAAGGGAGTGACTTACTAAAATCAAGTAAAACAAAAAGCAGTAACTCTGGAGAAGGGAAATTAACTAAATAAAGGTAGTTCAATTTTATTTGTGAATTTTTTTCCTTATCCTTAAATTGCTTTTGAAATATACAGCAGAAAAAAGGAAATAATTATTGCTGTTTTCATTTTGCTTCTTTAGAGTCAGAATTAGACGGTTTTCTCTAGGAATTCCTTTCCCTTCACTACCTCTGGGGCTCCGGAATCAATTGAGTCCTGTCCTCCAACGCCCATCACACTCAGACCTTTCTCTTAGGGATGTTGTTTCTCCATCCTGAGCAGTTTTTCTTCCAGGAAACTAGCCTTTCTCCCCAAGATTCTAGCTATTAAGAAGCAATAGCTGCATCAAAAGCAACTTGATCAGGTGCATGTTCTGCAAAGGAGCATGCAGGCAAGGAACAATAATATTAATTAATGTTAGGATCTGAGTCTTACCCTTCAGTAGAGCAACCTGAGAAACAATATATTGCATATTGTACAGAGTTTTCAAGTAGTTTCTCCTCAAAGATCCTGGATCAAGATGACACTTTTTCTAATAATCATATTACAATTGCTTTCTGAACATTTAAGTGCATTGTAATTCCCATTTCATACATTTCAGTTAGCTCCTAAATGGTAATAGAAATAACCAACACATGTATAAATGAAATTCAATTACATCATTTAATTGCCTCCATGATACTATATTGTAGTGATTATCAAACCTAGTGTATTCTATTTTTCTTCATATCCATAAACTTTGTCTTCTAGTATGGCGTCTGGCAAATAAAAGTTTTCAAAATATATAGATGAATAAATAAATGCAAAGAAAGGATGGTCAATTATTTACAAACATGGCATATTAGAGTAGGAAAGGGTCTTAGAGGTTTTCCAATCCATAAGAATTCCATAAGCCATCCCTATCCTATCCCTAATCACCACAACTACCACTGTCACACTCCTAGCAAATGGTTATTCAGTCTCACTGGGAATACTCTATTGATGTTGAATCCTCCACCTAAGAAATCAGTCCATTCCAGTTTCAGACATAACTGGGGCTTGGAATATTGACATTTGAGGGCAAAAATACAATTCCTAATATTTTCCCCAGCTATTTTTTACCAGTAATACAGGGTATTTACTTCATTACTTCACTGTTACTGATGCTCTTCATACTATAAAGTCGTTACTGTTTTATTTGCTTATTTCCACCCTCAGATCCCTTATTTTTCAGTTTAAAGTTTTCCTAATTAGATCAGCACATCTCTAAGTAAATACTTTATTGCCAATTTTTGTGAGGCATATTCTGTGGACTAAATAATACTCAAAGTCTCATGGCTAGTAATCAGGAGAATTGAGATTAACTAGCAGAGATAGGGCCAAAATATCTCTCGTTTTAAAAAGCTCCCCAGGTGATGCTGAAGCACAGTCAAGGTGGAGAACCCACTACTCCAGTAATCTGATCCACAGTTTAGAAAATCAAATTCCACTCCTTAAATATATAGTCTACTGTTCATTTAACCATGTACTTTATGTTTTTTCTCCAGTTTCAACCTTCATTTGGAAAATGAGATAAAATATAAACCAAAGCCTTAAGTCCTTCAGTTTATTGAAAAGTTCTGAGAAATAAAGAATATATCTCCACTTTCCAGCATTGCAAACTCTGTTGTTCCTATCTTTGTTTATCTTTTAGCTTCAGAATTGCCTCCAAAAGCACTCCTTCTGGATGCTGTCTACTAACAGAGGGGCTAATTACAATTTCCTTCATTTACTTCATTAACATTTATTGAGTGCCTATTATATGCAAAGAATAATTTGAAGCAGGTTTTACCTGCAAGTACCTTCCAAGTATGTCTTGGAAATTTTATGTGTTTCATGGAAGAATGGATAAACATAAGGACCCCACAATAGGATTTTATAATGCTTTACCTCCCTTCTCTTTCAGAAGCTCAAAGAGAAGACAATACACATAAAATCCTTTTATTGAAGTGCTGAAATAATAGCGTATACTCTGTGTAAGTTTTATTACATAAAAAAATTTGTGACAACTGTCTAAATATATGCGAGATGACCATAAAGAAGATATGATAAAAATGTACTGATGATCTATATACCATATACCAAGTTATATATTAGAAAGACTTCAGAGGGGCGGAGTCAAGATGGCGGCGTAGGCAGACTCTGAACTCACCTCCTCCCGTGGACACAGCCAATTTACAACTACTCGTGGAAAAATTACCCCTGAGACAGAACTGAAAACTGGATAAGAGGAACTCCTGCAACAAGGGACAATCCTAACTGGGGTAGAAGAGGCAGAGACTCCCTTCCGGAGAGGAAAAACGCCGCCTTCACAAGCCGCCAGCTTCACGGCCGCCGGGAGCAGCTCACAGTTACGCAGCCTCCCTGGAGGCGTGGGGCCCTGAGCCGGGGAGCGCCCCCGCTGTGGGCATTTTGTGGACCCGGCACAATCGACACCAGTGGCATAATATCTGACTTTGCTGCTACTAAAGCATTGAGTAGCACCCCCAGAAAACCCGGTTCACAAAGAAACTAAAACTGGCTCTTAAAGGGCCCGCACACAAACTCACCCGTTCCAGAAAGCATCCTAAAATCACCAGAAAGAAAGGTGCACAGTGCTTCGGTGACAAGAGACTCACCTAATAGGCCCTGAGTGCATCTCGGTGAGGGGTGAGACCTCTCCGGGGACTGGGACATTGGCGGCGGCCATTGTTGTGGCCTGGTGTGAGCGTGCTGACACAGACGCCATTGGAGTTCTCCCTGAGGCCTGGTAGCCCAGGGTCTGCTCCACCCGCTAGAGCACAGATTTAATCCAGCTCAGCCAGGGCAGGCAGCCCACCCTAGACACTGGCCCCACCCAACAACAAGCCCTCAGGCAACGTGTGGGCCTGCATAGATTGGTGACTGGATTCTCTGCAGCCTGGCAACTGAGCTCACTTGAGCGGGGCAGGGTGTGCACAAGGAGTGGGTGGAGAGTGTGGGGTGGTGGCGGAGTGTGTGGGGCTCCCGCCTTGGAGAGACTGGGTCCACTTGGGGAGGTCGGGGTGCTCACACGGAGCAGGACTGTGTTGACTGTGTGTGTGGACCTGTGGGCAACAGGGCTTGTCAGCTGCAGACTTGTGCTTCTCAAAGACCCACATAGGAGGTTTGCCCCACCTTCCAAAGCCTGAAACAATTGGGTGCTCCTGTGCCTGAGGGCAGCCCCACCCAGCTGCAATCCTCAGAGAGCTGACAAGAGACCTAATACGCTAGAGGTTTACAGCAATTGTAAGGCCCTGAGCCTAACAACCTGCCACACTGGGGGCCTACTCACTTAAAAGAAATACTGCAACACAAATGTGGTATTAGAACTTACAGCCAACTGTGCTGGGGCTCCCCACACCTGATAAAGAGACTGAAGGGCCCACAACAACTACAAGCAGCTGAGCATTACAACAGCTGGCCAGGAGCATAACTCAGCCTCCCTGGGCGCCTATAGGGAGAGCTAACAGGCCACAATAGAAGGACACACGTAGCCCACATAGGGGCCACCCCTGGAACATTGAGAACTGAGGGAAGCATACTGGAAGCCTCCTAAGGCATCACTTACATAAGGTCACCTATCCAAGAGCAGGAGACGTAGCTGACCTACCTAATACGTAGACACAAGCACAGGGAAAGAGGCAAAATGAGGAGGCAAAAGAATACATTCCAAGTAAGGGAACAGGACAAAACCCCAGAAAAGGAACTAAGTGAAACAGAAATGAGCAATCTACCCGACAGAGAGTTCAAACTAAGAGTGTTAAGGATGCTCACTGATCTGGGGAGAAGAACAGACGAACTCAGTGAGAATGTCAACAAAGAAATGGAAGATATAAAAAAGAACAAATCAGAAATGAAGAATACAATACTGGAAATGAAAAATTCATTAGAGGGACTCAAAAGCAGAGTAGAGGATACAGAAGAACGGATCTGTGAGCTGGAAGAAAGACTAGAAGAAATTACCCAAGGTGAACAGGTAAAAGAGAAAAGAATTAAAAAGAGTGAGGACAGTCTAAGGGACCTCTGGGACAACATCAAGCGCACTAACATCCGTGTTATAGGTGTCCCGGAAGGAGAAGAGCGAGACAAGGGGGCAGAGAATCTTTTTCAAGAAATAATAGATGAAAACTT
Organism: Ceratotherium simum simum; assembly: GCF_057802395.1. NCBI lineage: Eukaryota > Metazoa > Chordata > Mammalia > Perissodactyla > Rhinocerotidae > Ceratotherium > Ceratotherium simum. The sequence goes on along the minus strand of NC_141908.1, from coordinate 30,769,099 downwards.
CCCTAACCTAAGGAAGGAAACAGACATCCAGGTACAGGAGGCACAGAGAGCCCCAAACAAGATAAACCCAAAGAGGCCCACACCAAGACACATCATAATCAAAATGTCCAGAATTAAAGATAAAGAGAGAATCCTAAAAGCCGCAAGAGAATGTCAAGTTACATACAAAGGAAACCCCATAAGGCTATCAGCTGACTTCTCAGCAGAAACCTTACAGGCTAGAAGAGAATGGCACGATATATTTAAAGTGCTAAAAGGAAAAAACTTACAGCCAAGAATACTCTACCCAGCAAGGTTATCGTTCAAAATGGAAGGAGAGATCAAAATTTTCCCAGATAAGCAAAAATTAAAGGAGTTTGTCACCAAGAAACCAGTGTTACAAGAAATGTTAAAGGGATTGATTTAAGGGGAAAAGAGAAGACCACAAATAGGAAAAATTATCTATTTCCACGATTAGAATGTAATGGACACAAATGCACAAAAAAGAGGTTAGATATGATATCAAAAACATAAAAGGAGGGAGGAGGGTAGTTAAAGAGTACAGGTTTCAGACAGAGGTCAAACTAAAGTGACCATCAATTCTGTATAGAAGAAGTAAGGAACAGAGAAGGACTACTAAAACACTGAGAAAAAAAAAAAAAGTTAAAAAATGGCAGTAAGTACATACTTATCAATAGCTACTTTAAACGTCAATGGACTAAATGCTGCAATTAAAAGGCATAGGGTGGCTGACTGGATAAAAAAACAAGACACATATATATGCTGCATACAAGAGACACACTTCAGACCTAAAGACACTCACAAACTGAAAGTGAAGGGATGGAAAAAGATACTCCACGCAAATGGCAATGAAAAGAAAGCTGGGGTAGCAGTACTCATATCAGACAAAATAGACTTTAAAACAAAAACTGTAAAAAGAGACAAAGAAGGGCATTACATAATGATCAAGGGAACAATCCAACAAGAGGATATAACACTTTTAAATATCTATGCACCCAATGTAGGTGCACCTAAATATATAAAGCAATTATTAACAGACATAAAAACAGAAATAGACAGTAACACAATAATAGTAGGGGACTTTAACACTCCACTTACACCAATGGATAGATCATCCAAACAGAAGATCAATAAGGAAACATTGGCCTTAAACGACACACTAGAACAGATGGACCTAGTAGATATATACAGAGCATTCCATCCAAAAACCGAAGAATACACGTTCTTTTCAAATGCACATGGAACATTCTCCAGGATTGATCACATATTAGGCCACAAAACAAGTCTCCATAAATTTAAGAAGATTGAAATAATACCAAGCATCTTTTCTGACCACAACGGTATGAAACTAGAAATCAACTATAGGAAGAAAATCAGAAAAGCCACAAATACATGGAGATTAAACAAAATGCTACTGAAGAACGACTGGGTTAACGAAGAAATCAAAGAAGAAATCAAAAAATACCTGGAGACAAATGAAAATGAAAATACGTCATGCCAGAATTTATGGGATACAGCAAAAGCGGTTCTAAGAGGGAAGTTTATAGCGATACAGGCCTATCTCAACAAACAAGAAAAATCTCAAATAAACAATCTAACAATGCACCTAAAGGAACTGGAAAAAGAAGAACAAACAAAGCCCAAAATCAGTAGAAGAAGGGAAATAATAAAAATCAGAGCAGAAATAAATGAAATAGAGACCAAAAAAACAATAGAAAAAATTAATAAAACCAAGAGCTGGTTCTTTGAAAAGATCAACAAAATAGACAAACCTTTAGCTAGACTCACCAAGAAAAAAAAGAGAAGGCACAAATAAGTAAAATCAGAAATGAAAGAGGAGAGGTTACAACAGACACCTCAGAAATACAAAAGATTATAAGAGAATACTATGAAAAACTATATGCCAACCAATTCGACAATCTGGAAGAAATGGATAAATTCTTAGAATCATACAACCTTCCAAAACTGGATCAAGAAGAAGTAGAGAATTTGAATAGACCAATCACCAGTAAGGAGATAGAAACAGTAATCAAAAACCTCCCCAAAAATAAAAGTCCAGGACCAGACGGCTTCCCTGGTGAATTCTACCAAACATTCAAAGAAGACTTAATACCTATCCTTCTCAAACTCTTCCAAAAAATTGAGGAGGGGGGGAAGCTCCCTAACTCATTCTCCGAAGCTGACATTACCCTGATACCAAAACCAGACAAGGACAACACAAAAAAAGAAAATTACAGGCCAATATCACTGATGAACATCGATGTGAAAATCCTCAACAAAATACTAGCAAATCGCATACAACAATACGTTAAAAAGATTATACACCATGATCAAGTGGGATTTATTCCAGGTATGCAGGGATGGTTTAACATTTGCAAATCAATCAACGTAATACACCACATTAATAAAATGAAGAACAAAAATCACATGATCATCTCAATAGACGCAGAGAAAGCATTTGACAAGATTCAGCATCCATTTATGATAAAAACTCTGAATAAAATGGCTATAGAAGGAAAGTACCTCAACATAATAAAGACCATATATGAGAAACCCACAGCTAATATCATCCTCAATGGTGAAAAACTGAAAGCTATCCCTCCAAGAACAGGAACCAGACAAGGATGCCCACTGTCACCACTCCTATTTAACATAGTATTGGAAGTCCTAGCCAGAGCAATCAGGCAAGAGAAAGAAATAAAAGGGATCCAAATTGGAAAGGAAGAAGTGAAACTCTCACTATTTGCAGATGACATGATTTTATATATAGAAAACCCTAAAGAATCACCAGAAAACTTTTAGAAGTAATAAACGAATATGGTAAAGTTGCAGGATACAAAATCAACATACAAAAATCAGTTGCATTTCTGTACACTAACAACGAAGTAGCAGAAAGAGAAATTAAGAATACCATCCCATTTACAATTGCAACAAAAAGAATAAAATACCTAGGAATAAACTTAACCAAAGAGGTAAAAGATCTGTACACCGAAAACTATAAAACATTTCTGAAAGAAATTGAAGAAGACACAAAGAAATGGAAAGATATTCCGTGCTCTTGGATTGGAAGAATTAACATAGTTAAGATGTCCATACTTCCTAAAGCCATCTATAGATTCAATGCAATCCCTATCAAAGTTCCAACAACATTTTTCACAGAAATAGAACAAAGAATCCTAAAATTTATATGGAACAGCAGAAGACCCCGAATAGCTAAAGGAATCCTGAGAAAAAAGAAAAAAGCTGGAGGTATCACACTCCCTGATTTCAAAATATACTACAAAGCTATAGTAACCAAAACAGCATGGTACTGGCACAAAAACAGACACACAGATCAATGGAATAGAATCGAAAGCCCCGAAATAAACCCACACATCTATGGACAGCTAATCTTTGACAAAGGAGCCAAGAACATAGATTGGGGAAAAGAAAGTCTCTTCAACAAATGGTGTTGGGAAAACTGGATAGCCATATGCAAAAAAATGAAAGTAGACCCTTACCTTACACCATACACAAAAATTAACTCCAAATGGATTAAAGACTTGAATGTAAGACCTGAAACTGTGAAACTTCTAGAAGAAAACATAGGCAGTACGCTCTTCGACATCGGTCTTAGCAACATCTTTTCAAACACCACATCTGACCGGGCAAGAGAAACAATAGAAAAAATAAACAAATGGGACTACATCAAACTAAAAAGCTTCTGCACAGCAAAGGAAACCATCAACAAAACGAAAAGACAACCTAACAATTGGGAGAAGATATTTGCAAACCATACATCTGATAAGGGCTTAATCTCCAAAATATATAAAGAACTCATGCATCTCAACAACAACAAAACTACCAACCCAATTAAAAAATGGGCAAAAGACCTGGACATTTCTCCAAAGAAGATATACAGATGGCCAACAGACACATGAAAAGATGTTCAAAATCACTAACTATCAGGGAAATGCAAATCAAAACTACAATGAGATATCACCTCACGCCCGTCAGAATGGCTATAATTAACAAGACAGGTAACAACATGTGTTGGAGAGGATGTGGAGAGAAGGGAACTCTCATACACTGCTGGTGGGAGTGCAAACTGGTGCAGCCACTATGGAAAACAGTATGGAGATTCCTCAAAAAATCAACGATAGAACTACCATATGATCCAGCTATTCCACTGCTGGGTATTTATCCAAAGAACTTGAAAACACCAATTTGTAAAGGTACATGCACCCCTGTGTTCATTGCAGCCTTATTCACGATAGCCAAGACTTGGAAGCAACCTAAGTGCCCATCAAGGGACGCATGGATAAAGAAGCTGTGGTATATATACACAATGGAATACTACTCAGCCATAAGAAACGACGAAATCCAGCCATTTGTGACAACATGGATGGACATTGAGGGTATAATGCAAAGTGAAATAAGTCAGAGGGAGAAGGTCAAATACCGTATGATTTCCTTCATTAAGTAGTAGATAATAACAACAATAAACAAACACATAGGGACAGAGATTGGATTGGTGGTTACCAGAGGGGAAGAGGGGAGGGAGGAGGGTGAAAGGGATAATTCGGTACATGTGTGTGGTGATGGGTTGTAATTAGTATTTTGGTGGTGAACGTGATGTAGTCCATGCAGAAATAGAAGTACAATGATGTACACCTGAAATTTTTACAATGTTATAAACCAATGTTACCGCAATAAACAAAAACTTAAAAAAAAAAAAAGAAAAAAAAGAAAGACTTCACAGGAATGAGCTTTACTAGAATAAACAGTAGAATTAATGTTAAAAATATATAGTGGCAGGCAGGTCCCGTGGCTTAGTGGTTAAGCGTGCGTGCTCCGCTACTGGTGGCCCGGTTTTGGATCCCGGGTGCGCACCGACACACCGCTTCTCCGGCCATGCTGAGGCCGTGTCCCACATACAGCAACTAGAAGGATGTGCAACTATGACATACAACTGTCTACTGGGGCTTTGGGGAAAAAAAAAGGAGGAGGATTGGCAATAGATGTTAGCTCAGAGCCGGTCTTCCTCAGCAAAAAGAGGAGGATTAGCACAGATGTGAGCTCAGGGCTGATCTTCCTCACACACACACAAAAAAATTTAAAAAAAAATATATATATATATAGTGGCTATGTTCATTTTGAAAGGTCAACAATTTTTCTTAATTTTAAAGTGAATTTGTTACTCATGAAAATAAAAAGTAGTCGTGGTCTGAATCAACTATAGCAAAGGAAAAACTGACTCAGTTCATTTACAGAGTAGTATAACTATCAGTACAATTATAAATACAATTGCTATACCATCTCTAAAGTCTTTAGGGCATCTCATTTGTTGATACACTAATATGAACAGCAAGCCTTTGATCATAAAACTGTAATCTTATTATTTGAACTCTGATCTCAAGTAAACAAACAAACAAAATGATGGCTATTGTTTTATAATTTAAAAAATAGAGCCATAGAGTAGGAGGGGAAAAGTATTATCAAGAAACTATCTATGCTCAAGAAATGGTACTGCCAAATCATTATTAGCAAAACATGAACATCTACTCATAGATCACGTCTTGTCACAAGTGAAACAATCTTTCCTAGGAGAAGAAAATTCTCTGTTTTTAAGATCAATTTTTCTTCTCTAACTTTATTTTCAGTTAAAAAAAAAAAAAGACTGTTATTGGTTGAATCGTGTCCCCCTCAAAAGACATGTTCAAATCCTAACCCTGGACAACTTACGAATGTGACCTTACTTGGAAATAGGGTCTTTGCAGATGTAATCCAGTTAAGATGAGGTCATGCTGAATTAGGGTAGGCCCTAATCCAATATGACTGTGTCCTTATAGAGGAGTAAAGACACAAACACACAGGGAGAAAACCATGTGATGAGGGAGGTAAAGATTGAAGTGTTGAGTCTATAACCCAAGGAATTCCAAGGATTTCCGGCAACACTAGAAGCTACGAGAAAGGCACAGAACAGATTCTCCCCTAGAGCCTTCAAAAGAGCATGGCCCTGTGGACAACTTGATTTCAGACTTCTAGCCTCAAGAACTGTGAGAGAATACAATCTTGTTTATTTAAACTACCCAGTTTGTGGTAATTTGTTACAGCAGGCCTATGAAACTAATATGGAGAACCAAATTGCCTGTTTACTTTTATTGTTCAAGTGGAAATATCAAATCAGTTTCCCAGACTAAATAAATAGTTGATCGTTGTATACATAAAAGATATTTAATCCCAAGAAGAAAATTTCTTCAAATCAGTCTGCCTTGCATATGGAATATTTTTCCAAATAATAGTGGTTGATATAAAATTTTATAACAGGCAGTGAGTTCACGAACACCCAAGTAAAATTTCTTGCAAAATTTGGAATGTACCTAGTTTCCATGTGACTAAAAGGTTAACAAACATTTTTTTAAACAACTATGTTTTTTAACAGTGATTTCTGGATAAATTGCATTTTCACATGTTTAAACATAAACTTTAAACTGCCTGTTGGGAAACTTCAATGCAAACAAAATTTAGTACCAGTACAAGAGACATAATGATGTAAAAGAAATGTGGCATGAGTATAATGGACAAATTCATTATTTCTCTTGCACGAGTCGAGCTTACTATGAGGAAACCTGTTTTCAATCATTTAGCAACAAGTAGAATAACTACATCACCTATTTATTGAATTATGCTGTAAGCAAGTGCTAAGTACCTAAGCTTTTTACTTATATCTATCCCATTTAATCCTTACAATCATATTATTATTAGCATCCAAATTTTAAAGATGTACAAATTGGGGGTCAAAGAGAATCAGTAATTTGTCCAACGTCACATAGCTGGTTGGTGTGGCACAGTTGTGGTTAATCAGTCAGTCTTACTCTGTTCTGTGAATTTGTGTTCTTGTATAGCAGACTTATAAGTCATACAAGCTATGTTCTCATTGCCATTCTAACTACTGAAAGTTTTTACAACTGTAATTTGCAAATAAACGTTAAAATACAGGAAATAAATGGAATAGTCAGCACTTTTGATTAGAATTGTATCTGTGGCTTATTAATGACATGGTCATAAATAGAATGCAATTCAAAGAAAACAAAGGGCTGGTTTTTAATACAATGTAGAAGAAATACAAATTAGAGCTGACACAAGATATGTTTCTGTGGCTAAAGAATAACTTAAAATCAAAATAAGACATGTGTATGAATTAAAAATGGAAATATTAGTGAAAGAAATTTGACAATAGTTTGCTTATGGAGAAGCATTGTTTGGGAACTATTTCTACTAATTTAGCAATGGTCAATTTTAAATATTTTTTAAAATAGTCAAGTGGATTATATCAAACTAAGAAAAGATTTAAATCATGATTAAAGTATAATCCTGAGAAAAGACATTTTAGAAACAGTCCCTTAATAAAAGTGTGCAAAGGGTTAGAAGAAAGCCTTCCCACTCCTGAGGCTGTTATACTAGATTGGTTTCCTGAAGGAAGCAGTGGAATCTATTTCTTTGAAGATCCTTACAAACAGAAAGCATACATTATCAGCAGTTCAGAAAGGTTTAGGTGTGTCTCTGCCAGAAGGCAGCCAGTGGATAACCACTTATGGTTTCACCAAGCCTGGTGACTGCATAATGACACTGTTCTTATAGCTGTGAGGCAAGGGCAACACAGCTGCTTTTCTTTTCTTTGGTGATCAGGAACTGCTGTCCAAAAAGTTGCAGAATAATTTGAATGTAATTAGATGAAATTTTCCCCAACAGAAAAGCAAGAATTAATTTTGACTCTAGTTACTGAAAGAAAACTCAGAAGTTCTACACTGGGCTTTTTAAACATTTATGGCCTCCTTACTTAGAAAGTATTCCTCTATGTAAAACTTACAAGTAGACTCGTTTGCTGGATGACTTTAGGCCTATGAGTTGAATTAATACTAAATAAAAAATTCTGAGCATATCTACAGTTGCTTTGTAGAAAATCCTTTGAAAAGTTCAATTTTAGTGCATTCTACTTAAATTTTTATGTTTACTTTTATTTCATTTTATATTCATCTACTTAAGTCTTTATTTTTCATGAAGGCAGAGAAGGCAGATACTTATATTTATAGATGTTTTTTCTTTAAAATAGAGTCAATTTCCTTCTAAGCAAACTTTCCCTTCAAAGGGTAATATAATTAATTTCAATTTTGAAGATGGCACTGTGGTCCACAATTCTTGGCCAACTGTTCTTCCAAGAGCAATAAGAGCTGCTAAGAAAGTAACTAAAAGTTCAATGAGATCTTTTGATGTAGGATTCTCACAAAATATAAAGCTGTGAGGAATGCAAAGGGATGACTTCCCCAGATTTTGGAGAACTTTATAATAGCTGTCAAAAACAAGTAAAAAAAAAATGCTGGAATTAAACAAAAAATTCATAAATGGTGTGGATAATTCTAAAATAAACAGAAAATAATTCTAATTTCCCAAACTATTTAGTATTTGTAGTTACATGATAGATACAAAGAGCCCTGTTTTCAAACATGGGTACTCAATTTCTGTTATTTAAAGTTTTATTTTGTATTTAGGGATTTAATGTAGCTCTATACTATGTAATACAACAAGCAAAAGCAGCTTAAAGTAATTTTTGACATGCAACAGTGCCCAAAAAAAAGGAAGAGATCAACAGCTTAGCTATGCTTCTATAAATTGCTATATTAAAAAACTTTTTATTTTTTCATTAAAATGCAAGATAATTCTACATACTTAATAACAGAAAACTCATAGCACAAATATTTCATTGCTTGCCTCCAAAAAATTGTTGACATCCTCTATGGCCATCTGCAAAGGCGGTCATTCCTTTGTGTTTGATGGAATTAGAGAAGTATCAGGGTTTGTGGATTGATGAAGGAAAATATTCTGTGCTCTTGGCTTCTGGTATTTATTTCCTTGGTCCTGTTAAAAAGGAAACGGGTGAATTTACCAATTTTGAACAGATACCCAGTTATTCTATATTTCTTTAGATTCATATTTAAGGACATTTTCAGATTTTTACGAGGTCTCATTAAGAATCAGAGAATTTTAGTCTTACAAACAGGACTTGCTAAATTTATAACTGCAGGTAAGAAAGGGCTCTATCAATCAGATGATTCAATCCCCATATTTTACACTATAGGAAACTGAAATCCAGAGAGGTTAAACAACTCAACCAATGTTATAGCCAATTAGTGGCAGTGCCAGCATGAGAAAACAGTTCTTTTTACTCCAAGTTCAGGGCTCTCTCTTCTAGTTGTCTCTCAGCAGGTAGAAGAGAAGAATCTTGGGAAGAGGGAGGGAGATTGGGAAGAGCATTATCATGACCAAGCTAATTTCTTAGCCCTAATGCTTACAGAAAATTCCAGAACAAGAAACAAAAAAAAAATGATAGTTTAATAATATTTAGATTTTTAATTCATAGCATAGGACTGGCTCAAAGAGAATATTTTATCAAAGTATGATTACAATATTATTTTATTAAAAATAATCAGTCACCATTAAATTTCTAAATTTCATTCAGAGCCACGATCACTTTTTTTCCCACTCCTTACTACTGCAACAATCTATTATCCACATAGCAAGAGTGATATTTTTATTATCCACAGAGCAGCAGAATGATATTTTTAAAAAGGAAACTGGATTTTAGATATTCTCTTGCTCAAACCCTCCAAATATTTCCCATAACATTTATCCTCAATCCAAAGGCCTTAACTTGCCTTAGGTGACTGGTTACCTCTCTGTCAGCCTATCCCATTACTATTCCCCTTGCTTGGTATTCTAGAGCTTTAGTGGCCTTCTTGTTCTTCCTCAAATAGGCTAAGCACACTTGGTCTTCCCTCAGACTGGAGCACTTTTCTCCAGATAGCCACATGTCTGTTCTCAATGATTGAAACACTCTTCTTTTCCCTTAAGAACTCCATTGCATGTTTCAAGAATCTGCTCAAATGTCACCTCCCAGAGAGGCCTTCTCTTACTACTCTAGCTAACCAACCTTCTCACCCTCCAGCATTCAACCTCCCTCTCCACTGGCCCTCATTCTCTATACCCATATCTGCTTCATTTCCATTCAAGGTATTTATAATTTCTAGATATTATACAGCCCAACACAATCCCTATGGGGGCCAGACATGTTCTGGAATTAAGTATGATTTGAGTCATTAAAGGTAATACAGTACACGTACTGCAATTATGTAACACGTCTCTCCCCTTTCCCTATCTGTGAGGTCTGCGACAGAACTCTGAAATCACGTATGTTACAGCATACTTGTAACATACAAGTATGTTATAAAACATACTCTCTCTACAGCAAAACATATATTCCTTCTAAGTGGGATTTTTAAATAGACAATAAATAGCCTTATATCAGTTTTACAACTAAACAACTTAAGATTAGGTCAGGTTTTACCACTACATGAGTTGCAAAAACTTTCAGTTTCAGAGCTTTTTGATTTTGGAAGGAATTGTGAAATATACTACGTATTAATTTGTTTATTTGTTTACTGCTTGTCTCCCCTATATGTTTGTGTTCCATCAAACACAAAGCAATGACCGCCTGGTATGCTCACCAGATCAGAGATTTTTCTTGTTGTTGCTGTATGCCCAGTGCCTAACAGATAATAAACACTCAATAAATATTAGTTAAGTGGATAAATGAAGGCTTCTGTAAGGATTAGTTGTTTTTGTTTTTTACATTATAAGTAAATCCTATCCTATAGTAATATAATTTGTATTAATTGAAGGGATAGTTGAAAAAATTATTTAAAAAGCTTCTTAAAATTTTTTCTTAATGTTCACTAAAAGAAAAAAAAATGATAAATAGCACTTAGATAAAACTACAGAAAACAATACCTAGGATGTGTGATATAGTGGGAAGGGTTCTCAACCAGAATTCTAGAGATCTAGGTTTGCCTCCTTGAATTCCCATTTTCTATTTAAATTATTTATCTGTTTATCATCCATCCATCCATCCATCCATCTAGCTCTTTCTCTTTGATTTAGATATCTTATCATTCTTGCCCAGTTCATTATCTGTAAAACAAGAGGGTAAAACTCAATGATCTTTAGTAGTTCTATGATTCTACTAACAGTTAAATAATTTAGTAATCAGTATCCCAGAAGATGGCCGACCAGTCTGAAAGACATATAATCTTGCTCATCTAATCTACAATTTAAAAAAAAGACTAGTTTTTAATTAAATTTAAACATGTCTAACTCCAATAAAATGATACATGTGCCAAATATGTATTTTATATCACCGATACACAATACTAAATTTTTGTATGAGTTTCTGCATAAGGGTATGCCTAATAATAACTTTTATTGAGCATTTACTATGTGCCAGGCACTATTCTAAGCTCTTTACATATATTAAACATACAACACTCTATTAGATAGGTACTAATATTACCCTGTGGTAGACTGGATCACTTCTCTGTTTCCCTAACACACCTCCATGGAAGGTGTATGTATACCTCTCTGCTCTTTAACTTTGGGCTTGGCCACGTGGCTTGCTTACCAATGGAGTAACAGCAGACATGATGCAAGCAGAGTCTTGAAATATGCTTGTGTAGCTGGGCTTCTCCCCTTGCTATCTTATCTTCCACACTGAGAAAAAAGTGCTTCAGGTAACTGTAGATCCAAGGAAGATGACAGACATGTGGCACAGACCTAGACCTATCCTCCACTTGGAACCATGTCCAGTTGAGCCAAGCCTGGATCAGACCCACTCCAGCTGACCTGCAGACTCCTGAGCAAGAACTAAATGTTTATTGTGGTATGCCAGTGAGATTTTGTGGTGGTTTGTACTACAGCAAAAGCTCACTGATAAACCTCCTCTTTAGAGACATGAAAACGAAGGGCAGAGATTGAGTAATTTGTCCAAACTTGCACAGCTAGTTAAGTGATAGAGCTAGGATATGAAGCCATGCAAGTCTGTCTCAAGGGCTTACACTCTTAATGCGTACGCTATATTGCCACTACATTACACTGGCTGTATTATATGATAAGCCATTTACTAATATGGCAGTGGGTGATCTGGTACACAGAATTCATAATTGTAAATTTGTAGTCTATCTAATTGTCAGTAGACAAAGTTGTTGTGCAGTTTCGAGTGAAATGTTTTATCTCGAGACATTGATAAGAATAGAATAAATGTAGTTTTCTGGAATCAGATTAATAAGACTGTACATCTCTTAAGGTGGCTTCCCAGCTTACCCTGCTACCCACAGTGGCCATCAGTGCTGACAGCTCTACTACATGATTCTACCCTCTGACTTTGGCTGACCAACGCAGGTAATCACCTGTGATCCAAGTTGGACCAGTCAGGTTTCTCTTCTAGTATTTTGAAATTTGGACACATGACTGGGAGCCACTATCAATGGCTCTACTCTGGAGAAAGCTGAAATCCCCAGAGCTACACTGTTTCTTTCCTTCCCACCTGTCAGTTCCATGAGATACTCCAGTACCTTCCCGGACAAATGCCCTTTCTGAATAAGCTTACCAAAATCTGTTTTTCTTGTTGCAACCAAAAGAAATTTAACCAAAATAGGCTTTAAAGAAATCCATTGTTCTTCTTGTTATAACTTAAAAGTGCAGAGTAAGGATTTCTTAAAGAAGAGACCAAGTAAAGCTTGCATTTGTTTTATAGTCTATCAAAGTAATTTTGCAATTTATAGTTATGGACTGTGTGTTCCCTGATACCTGTTAAAAATTCTTCCATATTTTAAAATGCAGTGTCCATGGGCCTGCAAAGGGTCTATGGATAGAACTATATTTCAGTAAAGTTGAATAAATTAGATTTCCTTTGTAATTCTATGTATTTCATTTTATGCATTTAAAAACATTTTGTTTACAGTGAGCTTTCTATATTCCTTTTGATAATCAAAGGCAAGTGAAACAGGAGATTACTTGTGTCACTGATTCACTCAGAAACTATTTATGAGACCCAAATACATTCCAGACATTGTTTTGAGGATATAGCAGGGACAAAACAGACAAGATCCCTGCCCTCATAGAGTAGTGATAAGAAAGAATATGTGGCATATAATTTGAAAATTTCATAGTACTATTAGTAATGAACCTGGTACATCTATACAGTAAGGAAATAAGAGTAGCTTACAAGTGTGAGAGTATGGAGGGAAAATGCCTGGAGAAAATTTATGTGCAATCCTTAATCTATACCTAATCTTCAAGAGGGCTATTATCAGCATATATAGGGAGGCCTGCCAGAAATCATATATAAGAGTAAATAATAAAGTGTAACCACCACCACAATGGCAATATTTACATTACACTTTTTACTTTACCAGTGATTTCATATCTATTATTACAATATAATCACTTAATACTTCTTCCCGATGAGCAGGTGAGAAAATGGAGCCTCAGATGTTTGAGAAACTTGACCATTTTGAGCTGTGGTAGAACGAGGGTTACAGCCTGATTTCAAGTCTCCCTGTTTTATTTCCATTATATCACACTACGTCATCTTTACAAAACACAATTAGTTTCACAGGAGGCAGTGTTGGAATTCCTTTTGAGTGGGATGAAGAAATATTAGAGTCACACAGAAGCTACTGGCTACAAATTGAACATCTTTTGTTATCAGGTATATGCTGAAATCAGTAAGATCTTTGGGATAGTGTGATAGAATTGGTAGTGGAGGAGTTTAGGAATGTACTACTAAAGCAGATTTTCCCACCAGTGGATTTAACCACCTAGAGCAGGGGTTGGCACAGCCCACAGAACAAAGCCGGTCTGCTACCTGTTTTTGTATGGTCTGAGAGTCAGGAATAGTATTTACATTTTTAAATGGTTCAAAAAGCATCAAAAGAAAAAAAAATTTCAAGATACCTGAAAATTATCTGAAATTCAAATTTCAGTGTCCATAAATAAAGCTGGAACACAGCCATGCTCATTTGTTTATGTGTTTCCTATGGCTGCTTTCACACCTCAATAGCAGAGTTGAGTAGTTCCAGAGACATGCCGGCCCATGAAGCCCAAAATATTTACTATCTGGCCTTTTACAGAAAAAGTTTGTTGACCCCTGATCTAAAAGGTCACAGAGTTTTCCAAGGAGTTCATAATGTTAAAAGCAGTAACGACATCTGCTTAAACTTGTAATTAAAAAAATCTAATAACTGCATAGTTATTTAAATACTTCTCCCCCTTAAGAGCACTCAAGGCATATGAGTGAATGACTACTCCGGGGACCTTAGAAGCATGCTTATACCTCAGCCACTCAGTCAGCTGATCACTTGGATGACCTCCTTGACACCATGGTGTTTGTGATTACTATAGATGTTTAAATTGTTTGACTCTCAGTCCTACATTTTGAAATTTACTCTCACATAGATTGCTGGTTAAAAACAGCAAGCACAAAGAAACTTTTGGTGACATACAGTTAATGAAAAGCATAAAAATCCTATCAAGACTATAAATTTGCCTTAAGACAACCATCACCAAATCTATAAGTTGTATTTATCTAATCAAAAGGAACTCCTAGAAGTCTCAAATACTTTTAAAAAGTCAGTATTAAAAAGAATAATGGTGATGATCATATCCAATTTTTTCTTAAGCAAAATCTTCTCTTATTTAGAAATTAGAACCAGCTGATTTCAAAAGCATACAATATAAAATGAACTCCAAAAGATGAGATCATAAAAGCAGTTTTGTAACTACTTTTGATGATATAACTTAGAGTACTTTTCAATATAGATTTAAATACTCATTTGGTCTCAAAGTCAAATATTGTTTAAAATATTATCCTAATTTTATATTTACTGTTTTCAAATCATTTCCTTCCCACATAATTTAAAATAAACAGCAGGTTACTTACTACAAGTGAAAAAAGTTTAAATGTCTTTATTACGTAATAATAAATATTAGTTTATACTCAAAATGAATTTTATGATACAATTTTTAACAATATAGTTTCCCAAAATTTTTGTAACTTAAGAAAAATAACATCCTTTTTGAAAATTTTAAGATTTATTTATTAAAAAAATGTTGAGAAACAGTATACCAAACAATAGGAAAAAAATAAGCGAAAATATTTATTTACTCTACTTGTTCATTCATTATTCTTTCAGCAAACAGATGAGTACAAACTCTTTGCCAGCCACTATAGAAAAAAGCCAAGAGATAAACGACAGTTCTTGCTTGCAAGCAGCTTACCTACGGGCCAGTGGCTGGAAAAGAGACAAGTATACAGATTGTTAAAATACAGTTTGATAAGTTCTCTAATAGATGTAAAGCAAGCCACTGATAGAAAGAAGCTGCTACATTATAATCTAGGACAAAAATGAACTCAGTTTCTGGAGGTGAGAACAGAAAAGGGAGAATGAATTAGAGATATTGATAAGAATCCATTAGGCATACTGACCAATTAGATGAAGGGAGTAAGACAAAGATTTAACATGATTGTCAATAAAGATGCTCATTATTTAGACACATAAGGAAAAGAAAAGAAGGATCTAGTGAATGTTTACTTAGAAAACAGAATAAATTGAATATTCTCCTCTACAGATGACCAAATACCTCTTCCTTCTTAATTTCCAGATATTAGACACAATCCTTCATCCAAAACTTTTAAGAGCCAGATGTATTCCGGAATTAAGAATTTTTTAGGATTTTGAAAGGTAAGCTTAAATTCATCACAACTATTAAACAAGTATGCAAATTTTTTTTAAAAACACAAGCTTTTGATGTCTAAAACATACATCAAAGACTGGTCTGTACCAAACTATAACTTCAGGCTTCTTGTCACTAAAGATTAATAACTGATTCGAAAATAACAGACTCTCATAAACTGATGAATAGATACACACAATGTAGTATATCCACGCAATGAAATACTATTTGGCCACAAAAAGGAATGAAATTCTGACACATGCTACAACATGGATGAACCTTGAAAACATTATGCCAAACGAAAGAAGCCAGACACAAAAATCCACATATTGTATGATTCTATGTATATGAAATGTCTGGAATAGGCAAATCCATAGTGACAAGAGATTAGTGGTTGCCAGAGGCTTGGAGCAGAGGAGAATGGAGAGTGACTCCTAAGGGGCACAGGGTTTCTTACTGGGATGATGAAAGTGTTCTGAAATTAGGTAGTGGTGATTGATGTACAACATTGTGAATATACTAAAAAAGCACTGAATTGTATAATTTAAAATTGCGAACTTCATTGCATGTGAATTATAACTCAATAAAGCTGTCATTAAAATCTCTTTCTTTAAAAAAAGACTGGACTTGGGCCGGCCCTGTGGCTTAGCAGTTAAGTGCGCACGCTCCGCTACTGGCGGCCTGGGTTCGCATCCCGGGCACGCACCAACGCACCGCTTGTCCAGCCATGCTGAGGCGGCGTCCCACACACAACAACTAGAAGGATGTGCAACTATGACATACAACTATCTACTGGGGCTTTGGGGAAAAAAAGGAGGAGGATCGGCAATAGATGTTAGCTCAGAGCTGGTCTTCCTCAGCAAAAAAAGAGGAGGATTAGCACAGATGTTAGCTCAGGGCTGATCTTCCTCACACACACAAAAAAAAAAGAAAAGAAAAAAAAGACTGGACTGATTTTATCAGATAATCTTCAATTTCTAAAGTATTTAAAATAAGCTGTCAAGATGAATTACACTAGGAAAATATTTCTGTTTGTGACTGTTAATAACCACACTGATCTTGTAAGATCTACCCAAAATAAAATAGTAATAGAGTTCTTCACATTTAAAAATCTAAACACACACAAATAAATCTAAACATGGAACATATATAATTAGTATGGAAAGTAAAGAAACATAGGAAAAGAATCAAATAATAGAATAAGCCTGGGCCAGACTGTAGTATGTTCTTACTTCAAAGACACAACAAAAACTAAAAATTTCAATCAAATACTGAAAATAGTCATAAATAGTTAATCTGGAGGCTGGCCAGCTGGCGTAGCGGTTAAGTGCGCATGCTCCGCTGTGGCGGCCCAGGATTCGGATCCCCGGCGCGCACCAATGCACTGCTTGTCAAGCCATGCTGAGGTGGCGTCCCATATAAAGTGGAAGAAGATGGGCACGGAGGCTAGCTCAGGGCTAATCTTCCTCAAAAAAAAAAAAAAAAAGAGTTAATCTGGCAATTTTCTCTCTGAATCCAAAGTCCAAATTCTTTTTCTTCCAAATTAAACTAGAGAATGTTTATAAACCAATCTAAAGCCACCGTAATAGGATCCCTGCGAACAACCGCTTTTGGAAACCGGAAAAAATTTAAAATTGAAGATTCAACCAGAAGAATGAAAGAATGAAGAAACTAGAATCTGCCTGAATTTGAACAATCTTAAGTTTTAACACGTAAAAGATGAATTATAGAGGGGGAAAAAAAAAAAGCAAGAAAAGAAAGAGACAGCAAAGTCCACCAAAACCTGTACTCATTCATTTGGGTCCCAGACTGATGTTCTAGCAGACTAGAACACATAAATTGGCTTGATGATTCGGGTATTAAAATCTGCTGAATAGCACCTTCCACTGGCAGATCACAGCTAGTTAGCAATGGGTAAAGAGAGAAATTTACTTCAGTAGATTGGGAAAGGCTATACCGAATTTACAACTGCATAATCTTCTCTTATATGTGCGTGTGTATGAGTACAGACTCTCTCTATATATACATATATACACACACACACATATATATGAACTATCTAAAAACAAAATTTTTTAGAGCATAAATAATAAAACAAGGAATAAATGAAAATCTACAAGAATCAAAACACTGCATATACGTACCAAGAAACTAACACACTTTCTTTAATATTCACAGAAAATAGTCACAGGATAAAATTCTTACCAAATTATCAATGTTTAGTCTTCTAAATTATTTTTTTATAATTTAGGTGTTTTATTCACATTGAACAATGGAAGTAAAATGGGTAAGCTTTGATTTATAAGTATAACATAATAATATGATTACTAGATCCTAGTATATGACCATGAGCTAAATTCAAGCTGCTCCCAATATTTATCCTAATAAGTGGTAAATCACAACAACAATATTAAAACATTCTTTTTTGTTGTTTTAGCTTTCAAAGATCATAATATAAGTTTAATATTATTAAAATGTTTAAAAATATAAAGTATAAAATATAATCAGATCTAGGGGATTTAGTAAAATGTGAGCTTCCCAATCATTTTATAAAACTGCTATCTCTTGAATTGTTTGTGTAAAATAACGTGGTATGTTTGAAGTATTAGAAAAACAGAATTCAGCAGTATTTCATAAATGGTATACTCTGAACATTGAAGGTAGAAAGGGATGATGGGCAGGGTACATACATGTGAAGATAATATAGCAGTAGCAACTGATGTGTATGAAAATCATTCTGTAGGTCTTATTTAGGATGAAG
Source organism: Ceratotherium simum simum (assembly GCF_057802395.1). Lineage (NCBI taxonomy): Eukaryota > Metazoa > Chordata > Mammalia > Perissodactyla > Rhinocerotidae > Ceratotherium > Ceratotherium simum. The sequence goes on along the minus strand of NC_141908.1, from coordinate 30,750,732 downwards.
AAATTTGGCTAATGCTTGTAGCTGGAAATAAGTAATTTTATGGCTTTACTTTTCTTTTTGAAATGAAAATGATATTGAGATCTATTACATAACATAAAGATACTGTGATCAAATAGTATTTATTAAGCTTCTAAAGTCCACATTAGAATTTTAGTTAGAACTCAAAAAGAAATGAAAAACTAATGCCTTCCTTCAATAGGTAGTACTGTTTATTTTATATTTTTATTACAAAGTAATATATGAAACTAAAAATCTCAAACAACACAAGAATAAATATAATTAAATGGCCATGCGTAGCAAATTCAATGGACTACTATGTTGACATGATCAGTTTTAGAAGGTGATAAAAATTTATGTATTCATGGTACAATCAAATGAAGAAGTTATAATATATTACTCCAATACCAGTGAAAAGACAGAAGTAATAATAAGGTTTAAAAATCACATTTGGATTTGGAAAAATTTTGCATTAAATATAAAGATGTTTAATAAATCCCATGCAGAAACCTCACTGGAGACACTTAATTAAATTTTAATTTGCTCCAAATAAATTCTTTTACTATAATTTATAGAACAGAGGCATTTGGTGACACTATTTCTATTAACTTTATAATTCACGGAAATATTTGCTTTGTTATTAAAAGTTTAGTTTTCAAGTTTCTAAGAAAAATAAGTAAAGAGAAAGTTGGGGAATAAAGAGTCCATATAAGCGACAAACGGGCAAAAAGAATA